>NC_133896.1:11540598-11844357 GCF_964199755.1 Larus michahellis
GATCTTGACACGCTGATTGGTTATGGTGTGTGGAACTCTCCCTGTTTGGCAACCGGTACAAGGTCTCTTTATGTCATAAATATGCTTTAGCTTTGCAAAATAGGTTGATAGGGGGTGTAATCATTGTCCAAGCTTTGTGTTGGTCCTCAAGAAGGAGGAAATGTCATCTCAATCCTTTATTCACCTACATCACCTAAAAGCCTATGTCAATGTGAGGGATGGCAATTGTCTTCTCAAACCTGCTCTGCAGTAAGAGAAGAGCATCATGAGGTTGCTCAGGCGTTCTGTGAGTGTAAATTCACAGCACATATAAGTCTTTTAGGATTCAAATGATTTTATTTTTTTTTGTAATTATTTCTTCAAAACTGGTTCCAGAAAACTGTAACAGACTGTAGGAAGAAATATTAGTTATATTTGCAAGCTCAGAATGAAAATAAGTGTTAAGATGTGTTTCGGTATGTCAGATAAATAGATATGATGAGTTAAGTTGACTACTAGGAAAGTATGCTAAATTGCTTGTAGTAATTCATATTTAACAAGAAAATATGAATTTGTTTGAAGCACTTCATGGGAAAACAATAGAAGGTGTTCTGTCTAAAATACCTTAAAACCTGCTTTAAACTGAAGTGTGAGAGGTTTAGGAATATTCCTTGGTTGCCCCGAGCGTCAATTCTTTTTTCCCCTCTCCTCAAACAAGCTTCCCTTCTTATTTCATACTCGGTCATAATTTTCAATTTCAGTATGTTGAGATGTGGGGTAAGGAGAGGAGAAGAGAAGGAGAACTACGGCCTAGCCTCTCGTTTGACTCTTTCTGTGTTCTCACACAAGCTGCCAACTATGCTCTGAGCTGTCAGGTTTCCACCCTCCGTGACCCTGTGCAGCGCTGCGGAAGAGCTAACGTGACTGTGCAGCCACCTCCTACCTCCAGCCCTGCATCTCTGCAGCATCCAGTGGCAGTGTCTGGGCTGAAAGGGCTTGTGCATGGCACAGTGTCCTGTGAATCCTTAAAGATGAGGACAAGATGTTTTAAACTCAGTAATATATTGCAAACTGCGTTAAATAACTAGCAAACATTCGTAAGAACAGGTGCCTTGATGCATACATAGATAGCTTCTACACACACAAAAATAACATATTACTATAAGAAGAGTTTGTGCTTAATTTTTACTTCACCCACACAAATTATGAGGAAGGAAAATAAAAATAGTATCTCCAGACTGTCAGTGTTTTCACTCTGAAAATGTGAAATACCTCTGTGTTCATTAAGATTTTTAGAAATGTCTCGATGGTTGGTTTTGGTTTTAAAATCGAAACAGTTTAATATACTTACTATCCACAGGGTGCTGAAAGATTTCATCCTGGAAAGAAATCTGGTTTTCAGTTTTGCAGCACAAAAAGAAGTTTGAAATTTGTAAAAGCCATTATTGAATAACTCATCCTCACATTTCAGAAGTATTGTATTTCCAGCCTGTGAAACCACAGCTGCAAATTTTGCTCTGTTGATGGCAGCCTGGCCATGAGCTGTGATTTTTTTATCCTCTACTGGTTAAAAATTATATCCCTGAGTTATTGGACTTTAGAAGACTTCCGTGATGAATCTTTATAATCCTATACTCTAAAAATATTTTATTCATTTGATTCTTTCAGAACGACATGAAATAAACTTGTTAAATTTTAGATGTGCAGGAGATAAAAAAATAAGATTAAAAGTATTTTATTCTGAAAAAGACTAACCATGGTAGATGATATATTAAAAAGAAAGATAATAAATATGGGTACTGTTTGAAATATCCCCGTTGATGAATTTAGCTGGGTTGTTTACCAAAAAACTGCGTGTAAAATCAGCAGTAGATGAATGGATCAGAATATGTCTTCTCTACTATAATTTTAGCACCTGCATTGCCATATTATCCAGCACTGGATCCCATTCATCTAGGGAGCCAGAGGGGACCCACCCAAGGGTACTGAGGGAGCTGGCAGAAGTGCTCACCAAGCCACCTAGTATCATTTATCAGCAGTCCTGGCTAACCGGGGAGGTCCCAGTTGACTGGAGGTTAGCAAATGTGATGCCCATCTACAAGGAGTGTCACAAGGAGGATCCAGGGAATTACAGGCAGTCAGGCTGACCTTGGTGCCAGGGAAGGTTATGCAGCAGATCATCTTGAGTGCCATCGCGTGGCATGTACAGGACAACCAGGCGATAAGGCCCATCCAGCATGCGTTTAGGAAAGGCGGGTCCAGCTTGACTAACCTGAGCTCCGTCCATGACAAGGTGACCTGCTCAGTGAATGAGGGAAAGGCTGTGCATGTTGTCTACCTAGACTTTAGTAAAGTCTGACACTATTTCCCACAGCATTCTCCTGGCGGAGAATGAGGAAGACAGGTAATGAAAGGGAATGACTGGGAACAATTTTATGCTGGCATATGTGGCTTTGAATATCCTTAGAGAATGGCTTTTTGTGTGTATATCTAAATTTTACGGTCTTTTAAGCTTTTAACAACATGCAGAATATAACTTAAGGCCATGGCTACTATTTCTTTATTTATCACTACCTGACACTGATTTGGTTTTTCCACTTCATTTCTGCCATGAGTGAATTTCCTGCCATAGCTATTAGGAAGGAATAATATGTAATTTAATAATAAGGTGTTTCTCTGGAAATACATAAATCACAGATTTTTCCTGGTTTTGGGGAGGTATTTTGTGACATTTGGACAGTGTAGTTTGAATGTAGGCTTTTCTACATATGTGTACTTACCTGTGTATATATATGTGTGTATGAAGATTTTTAAATAATACTACTGCACTACTTTGAATTCGTAATATTTTCAAATGTCCGTTTGATAATAAATTATATTATCTTCTATGCATCATTTACATATCTTACATCAATTAATTTGAAATTTCTGTTAGATTACTATGTTCTTATGGTCTTGCATAGTGTACAAATATCTTTCTTACTTGTCTGTGACAAAAATTGCTTTATGCCAAATTAGGTATGTATTTTTTTTTCCCTGTATGACAATAGTTGCTTTCATATTACTGTTTCTATTAATAGCAATGCATGGGTTTTATTGGTTTTCCATTTTGCCTTTCCTGGGGTCTCTCCATCCTTTCGTCTGTGCTTGCTTGCTTTCCATCTTCTTTCGTATGAAGCTCAGCCCTAGAAAATATTTAGAACTCTTACAGGTGTACAAGGATCTTCTTGAAAATGTTGTCCGCCACTGGGTAAAATTCAGTTTTTACTTCTAGTGTAACATAAGCATCTTCACAAACAGAAGATCCCAAAATGCACTTCACTAAGCTTATGCATAAAATAACCACCTTCCCACAACCTTTTCCCTTCCTTTTTGCTGATGAGTAAGATAAAAATTAATTCTCATTAACTTCAAGGTAAGGGCATGCAGGCAGCTAATCACCGTTGTGAAACTGGTCTGTAGCTGTGTGATCGGATTCCAGTACACTCCCTTTCAGATCCTTTTAAGCCTGAAATATGGATATTTTATATCTGGCACATGATGCCAGCTTCAGCTCTTTGGGTTAGCTCTTGAATTCCATCCTACTAAGAAGCCTGCACTCATAATCAGATTTTTCTCTTCTGCTCTTCTTACAAATCTAAAGTTACTCCTGTCTTTTCTTTCTCTTTCTGAAGATAATTTTGTCTTATCTTTTCCATTTTATATCTGTTTATTCTCATTTGTCATGGATTCTGGTCTCTTGGCTGCCTTTTTCTCTTTTCTGCTTGAGTCTGCATTCCCTCCATTTTTTTTCCTCTTGCAGGTAGGTTATGAATACTTTTCTCATTCCATAGTGAGCATTCTGGATTCCTCAGCTCTCTTTCTCCTCCAGGAATCAATATGCCCCTCTGGTTTTTCCTCACAGTCACGTTTTTTTTAACTTTTAGACATCTCATTCACAGCTTGTTTAAACATCTGTTTATCTTCAGTTGTTTTTCCTCTGTTTTGCTTTATTGCCTTTAGGATTTCACTATTTTCTCTAAGTGCATCTCTCGTAATTTTTCATATACCCATTGGGTTGTATTTCATAAATAAATAGCTTTTGTCATACTTCTGCCTAAGATAATGAGTATCTTGCAGCCTTAGCATCCAGTCATCTTCAGTGTGTCCATTTCCCCTGGAGCCCCCTCTCCCTTCATGGCTTCTCTTTTGGATTTCTTTAATAGTTGGGGTTTTTTTACGGGATAAACCTTTGAAAATAAATATCAACAATTTAAAAATGATATTCCTTTCTGTCCTTATTTATACAAATATTCATCATCTTTGCTTCCTAAGATAATTTTCAATGAAAAAGTGTACTGAAAAAAAAACGCCTGAACATTATCGAGTGGATATGTTTACGTGGATTTACACTGAATTCTGAGTTAGTCGAATGAAGCTGGATAAGCTGTGTATGTGCTGAAGTGCATTTGTGCTTCAAGTATCGGTTTCTTGGAAGGAATTCTAAGGTCAGACAGGACATTTCATTGAGACCACTACCTGCCCTTTCTATTGCGGCCAGCCCCTGCCTGGCAAACCTGCTTCAAGAAAATGCACAATTTTTCAATCCATACAAAACCAATTAACCTAAGCATCTGCTTTAAAATGAGACTGGGAATTTTTCCATTCATCGACATGATAACGTTAGTTGCCTCTAATAAATGAGGTCATGCATCTCATTGCAAGTCAAATTTCAGCTTACAAGTTGTTTATTTAAATGATTTTCTTTTATACAGTTAGACACACCACTCTTTAAACAATTATCTGTATATCTTTCCGTTAGTAGGAGTAACATTCATGGTAAGTTATTTACATTTTTTAGCCTTTTAGCCTGTTCCCATGAAAGTCTAGTGTCCTTGATATCCATTTATTTCCAGTAGCATTTGAAAGCACGCAGGCCCGTTCAGGTCAGCACCTTACTTTATGATGTGGAAAAAGAATAAATAGATGCTGACCACAGGAAAAAGAGAGAGAAAAGGGAGAAAAAAATCTAGACCTTGGCCTTCTCTGTTGGCAGCTGAAAATCAAAAGCACACTTGAGTAGCTCAACATGACGGGTATAGCAAGTGACAGACCATTCAGAGCTGAAGGAAGGAAGATAATGAAATCTTAAATTAGAAAATCTTCCAAAACAGGCTGACAGAATTGCTCAAAACAAATTAAAAAAAAAAAAAAAAAAAAAAAGAAAAGAAAAAGTCACATAGAACTTGGCAAAGAGAAAGAAGAAATAAAGATTGGGAAAGCAAAAAAGCCAGTACATCTTTAGAGCCTTGCAATTCAAATGTTGATATTTTACTACATGAACGTGTTTCCAGAGATGCATGAGTTTGTGCTGGTTGGCTACGTGAAGGTCCAAAGAGATTGTAGTGTCTGGTGGTACCTTCTGGTTTGCATATACCCAGCAGGATGAAAACAGATTTTTGTAGCAACACTATGCCAGTAACAGGTGTTTGCGAATTATTTATATGCCTGTGGTTCTTTATGGAAGAGCAGAACTGATATTCCTTGTTAGAAATAACAAGATAGGATTGTGTGAACCTCGCTCACAGTTAAAACACTTTCTTGAGACAGCAGAAAATAAATGATGTAAGAAGGAAGTAGCACAGGGGCTGCTGAGGTGACGGGTGGGGGGTTGTGCGCCAGATGACGTTGATGTAGTAGTTCCGAGTCATTTTTCTTCTGGTGATGAGAGGACGCTTGGTTCTTTGGGCTGTTATTTTGCTTTATTTAAGCTACAAATCTCAGGAACGGACATTTTACTATGTATCTGGTTGAAGCTGCTGCACGGTCGGCCTGGACCTAGCAAATATGTATTTTGTACATTGCTTCAGTGTCATATCGTTGAACTCAAATAGGAGTGAGTTCCTTGGACAACATACTGAATGTCAGATACTGTCAGTTTTGTTGCCAATTTGCCAAGGCTCCAAATAAGAACGTGTCTACATTTGACTCTGAGTTTTCCTTTCTGTAGTTCAGAGCACATAGGTTTTTATCTTCTGCCTCTCTAAATGTGCTCCAAAATTACCGTGTCTAAATGAGACCCACGTAATGTAGAAATAGCTTAGTGATCAATCAGACCCAGGAGATACAGTGCAATGTTCCCCGTGCCTGATGTTTCTGATACCGTACAACTGAAATACAGACTCTGAAAGGATTGTGTTGTGTTATTTCTCAGAAAAAAGAGCCTATCCCTTCTTCAGCTGTAAATAGTATAATATTCTGACACCAGCAGTCTTGATGCCAATGGTGTTTGACAGAATTTCTTTATGACTAATTTTTTTATGTTTAATAATTATGCAGAGGAGTGCTGTTTGTGGTACCGCCTGTGACACTCTCACATCACTATGTGGTGACTGAGTTCTGAAATAATAACAACACATGAGAAGGTTATGATATCTGTCATTGGTAGTTATAAAGTACCACCAGTTTTCTATACAAATTGTTGACTATTTATTTTATTATCTAATAATTACAATTAATATCAGTATTTAAGCAAGAATTTTCATTAAAATTTGGATGTATAGATTACCTATGCATTTTAGAATAATATCACAGACACACAGAATAGTCACAGACACAAGGAAAACAGATAAAAGAAGCAGCGTAAAACTGCAGTCCTGCAAGGTCCTCACCTGAGATCTTATTGTCACTGCATCGCACTAAATCTTTCAGATTTTTGCATAACTTGCAAGACTTTTAGTGTATCTTTACTGATTTTTCAGCTTCCTAATCGAGTGGCATGCTTCCTCGCCTTCTTACGCAGTATTTGTGGCTCGATCCAAATTTGCGTTTTCACAGTATTTCACGCAGCTGTAACTGCAGGTCAAGGGAATGGCTTAGCTTAACACATTCTCAACTCGAATATAATACTAAATCTGATTTTGTAAGGCAATTTAAAGATGTAGATACAGTGAGATTATTAGCTAGCTCAAACCCCCTTTCTCTTGTTGAAGTCAGTACTAATTTTAGTTGGACCAGGATTTCCCCTGAAGCATCTAAATAGTAAAAAAGATGCTAATATTTTTATACAAACGTATTACCTACTTTTCCTATGAATATTTCATATCGTGAGAACTTTAAGATAGTCACATTTGTAGTTAAAAGTATAACAGAAAAATAATTAAAAATTCTAAAATAGCGGTTAAAATAGCACATTGCAGTTTAATTGTTGGATGCTTTGTGATAGTAAAATAATAGGAAAATCAAATGATTTCCTGTTGACAGCTTATAAATGAGAAGGAATTGTGTTCTGGGAATTCCATTAGTTCCAGCTTGAATGTAATAACAGGGACAGTGAATAAATGAGATTTCATTGAAGGATGCCTGCTCTATATTTAGAAGAGATGAGCTGAGAGATACACAGTGTCACTGTTAAATTATCTCTTTATTAACTTTAAATTTCATTTCCTGCAGTTTTCACCAGTATGAGAAATTTACATTACCTAACCAGGAAAATCTTTTTGCTTTGAAAATCCTAATGCAACATGAAAACATGTTTTGACATAAAAGCTAGATAGTTGCAACATTTGTTGTTAGGTCAACAAATGTCGATGTTGGTTGACTTGATTTTAATTCTATTGTTTTTTTGCAAAATTATAATTATTTTTTTTGTTCACACACAGAAGAAATGGTATAATGCTTGACGATTAAATATTGTTAGGCCACATACTTGAGCAAATGTGTTTTCCAGTGGACAGAGATACAGTAAACATCACTTTATTTTTATAAAGTTGTCAAATTTGATGAATTGGAGCTCTTGGTTTTGCTGGAATCTGTCATGCTTTTTTTTTCTTTAGATAATATCTTCCAAAAAATTCCTGTAATTTTTAACTTAAAGATGAGTTATTTGATAAAGTTGTACATGAAAATGCCTATTTGTGACTATTTATCATTTCATCAGCCAGAAAGCATTTTTTCTTCTTGCTTACTCTCCATATGTACCTCAGAACTGGTGCTGATTGCCACGTGTGAAGAATCTGCCAAGTCAGACTGCAGCACTCAATCATCTTACGGGTCCTATTTTAAAAGGGGGAAAATAAAGGAAAATATTATTTACAAAAATAACTATAGTTAGGATCTCAAATTATGTTATATGGTAATTATTGCATAAACTTATGTGTAGGATATAAGTAGAAACAAATCTGAATGTTGTTAGTCTAGTCTCTGAGAGCAATGGGATTTTGGAAGGTGTCTAGCCTTTTTCTTTGTGGTAGGAAGCTTAGTGTGTAGACTGTGCTTTCACATGAAGAGTTTTGATTCTATATAGAATACTTATTTGAAATTAATATGGAATGTTTGGATGTCAAAAGTGGGCTAAGTATCATTTCAAGCATATTTTTCTGCAAAAGTTTTTATTGCTGGGACTTCTTCTTGTGTAAGACGACTACGGTCCAAGAATATAGAAAAGGAAAACGTTGCAAGCTACGGTGTGTGTCAGAAAATTTGATTTCCCTTTATTCCAAACTTCATCCTTATCTCTTTAAAATATTAAAGAAACATTTGTGTGAAGAACATTACAACAGTGAACAGGTAGTGAGGTGCAATTCCTTGTAGATCAGTAGGGAAATTCTTCATGTGTCTAAAAGCCACAATGTTCTGAACTTCCCTGGATAATCAGGGAAGTGTGTCCCAGGAGTAATTCTCAAGTGGGAGGTGGCAGTTATTTATTACTGCACAGGACACAACTGAATTGGTGATGTTGTGAATGGTTTGCTTTCTCCCACAGTCAGGAATTTGGGAGGAGAGGCTGCACCACCATCCAAAGGGACCTCAAGAGGCTGGAGAAATGGCCTGACAGGAACCTCATGAAATTAAAAAAGGAGAAATGAAAAATTCTGCTTCTGGGGAGGAATAACCCCAGGCATCAGTATATGCTGGAGGCCAACTGGTTAGTAAGCAGCTTTGCTGAGAAGGGTTTGGGGGATCCTCAGCACTGGTTAGGCCATACCTTGAGCACTGTGACCGGTTCTGGGCTCCCTAATACAGAAAGATATGGACTTACTGGGGTGAGTACAGAGCAAGGCCATGAAGATTATTAAGGGCCTTCAGATACGGAGAGATTGAGAGAGCTGGAGTAGTTCAGCCTGGAGATGAGAAGGCTCAAGGGGATCTTGCCTGTATGTATAAACACCAGGTGGGAGGGACTGGAGAAGATGGAGTCAGATTGTTTTCTCTAGGGCCCAGTGACAGGACAAGAGGCAATGGACAGAAATTAAAACACATTAAATTCTCTCTCAATGCAAGAAAAAAACTTCTTTACTGTGAGTGACTCCAATTCTGTACTCCATTATTTATTTATTTTAGCTTATCCTGTGTTCTGATTTTGAAAAAGAGGAAAAATTGGAAAAATGAATGGTTCCTCTTAGAAGTGGGAAAGGTTTTTTCAGAGTTTGAATTATAAAGTAGTATAGAGTTATAAAACTTTAAGGTTTTATAAAATTAATCCTTCCTAATAGTCCTTGAAAAATGCGAATCTCAATTACGTGTCTGCCCTCAACAAGCTTCATGATGCTGAGGAGTCACTGCCCATCTCTTCCTTACCTTTAAAATAATAGTGGTTACCTTTAAATAATAGTGGTTGTACCTTATCTTGTGAAAGCCTGCCAAGAAATCAAAAAAGTTATCTGACCATTAGGTAGCATCTGTTCTTACATTAAATATTGGTAATGCAGGAATTAATTACTTGGTTAAGAATTTTAGGAATGCAGAAGGTGTCCAGATCGTGTCAGACAAATTGGATATTAAGTTTTCTATCAATTACCAGGCTGACAGGTCGCAAGGCTGACTGTGGTAAAAGTCTTGATCACCTGCAAAGAATTCTCTTTGAACTGTTGTTTTTTGTTTTGGTTTGGTTTGGTTTGTTTTTTTTGTTGCTGTTGGTTTTTTTTAGGATGAGCCTGGGAAACAGTGCTTAGTCTTGTAGGCAGTGTGTGCTGTACGTGGGTGTCTGAGGCCGTGCTGATCTAATAGAAAGTCACAGGATAACAGTCTCTTGCCACAAGCTTAAGTGCAAGGTGAAGCTGAAACATTTATTTTCCAGACGAGACATTGATTTAGTAACAGCTTTCTATTACTGCAAATTACTGGTACAGAAGTTAGCATTTTCCCCTCTTTGAAGCAGCCTGCTGCGTTCAGAATGAGTTACATGCTCCAGCAGCTTCACATAGCTAAAAGCTGTTTGGCTCCAACAACAGGCTTGTTATCCAAAATATGGACCACGCTTGGAGGAAACAGAAAATCACAGTTATTGATTATTGCTGAGGGCTGTGCTTGTTTCCTTTATTTTTTTCTTCTTCTTTTTTTTTTTTTTTTAATTCCCTCTTTTACTTTTCTATGACGTGTGGGGAACGCGCACGTTCTGGAAATGTTAAGAAAACAGATCTTTTTCCTTAGGATTTTCCAGTACACCTCATCCCGTCTCCTGTTATTATGGGTTGCTGTAACAAGAGTTCTGTTGTATGTTATAGGAAAACTCTATTGCTTCATTTTAGATACAATGAAATTATTTTTCTTCATTATGTAATATTTATGTTAAGGTATTTTCTGCTGTTCTTTCCCTATGGAGTGATGCTATTCCATAGAAGCTGAGAAAGGGGGAGAGCAGTCTCAAGTTTATGGGACTCTTCCTCAGAGGCTGGTAAATTCCTGGCATGTCTTGGATTGTTTGAAACAACCATCTTGAAGTGTGGTAAAATACACAGTACATAAATACACATAAATACATAGTAAATAGATCTGAAAATCTAAGGAATATAAGAAAAATTATGCAGCATATATTGATTGCATATAATATAATAACATAATGTATATTGCTTGCATGTAATCCAGCAGGTAACTTCTTTAATTAGTAATTTTTCTTTCTGTGATCTATGAGATATTCTTCGCTCATTTTGTTCAGCATCAGAATATGGGAATTTAATATCAACATCAGGCAAATAGAAGACCAAAAGATAATGGTAATGGGATTGTAATCCATAATTTAACATGCTTATAAATACCTAAAGGGCGGGTGTCAAGAAGATGGGGTCAGACTCTTCCCAGTGATGCCTGATGACAGGACAAGGGGCAATGGACACAGGCTGGAACATGGGAAATTCCATCTCAACATGAGGAAAAACTTCTTTAAGGGTGCCAGAGCACTGGAAGAGGCTGGTCAGAGAGGTCATGGAGTCTCCTTCTCTGGAGATATTCAAAACCGGCCTGGACACGTTCCTGCCCAGCCTGCTCTGGGTGACCCTGCTTTGGCAGGGGGTTGGACTAGATGATCTCTGAAGGTCCCTTCCAACCCCTACAATTCTGTGATTCTGTGATAACAGAAGCAGAGAGAAAATAAATCAGAGGCAATAAAGGCATGTTGTGCATCATATAAACCTTAATTTCTGTGTGCTGGTAAACAGTCATTATCAGACTCAGCTTGAAGTTAGAGCAGATTTCTTGCATAAACTAAGAAAACAGTTCTGTGCTTTTGTTTGGTTTTAACTCCTAAAACAATGTAGCTTCTTGATGTAGAATATAACATTTCATTAACTTGTTTATCTAATCTTGAAAAACTGGCAATACCCTTTTTTACCTCCTCAAAGTACATGTAGGTCTCTTCAGTGTAACTTAGCACAGAGCTCTGAAAGGCTGAAGGTTCATTTCTTACAACAACGGCAGAGATACTGTCTATGGTGCAAAACGTTTTATGCAAAATTGTCTGATGAAAGATCTGACTCTTTCCTAAATATATATCTTTATATTTCTATAATGAGAATATTTCGAAACAAAAACTTTTGGGGCATTTACCTTCTATGCTGAATTTTGGACTTTTATTTCACGTCTACTCAGCTTAAGAACATTTCACTTTTAGAATTTGCTATTCTAATCATTCCCTGGTACCATTTCTTGAATACATTTTCATAATGCATTTTGCTGAAACACCATGAACTTCTGTGGAAATACATAAATTAATGATAATCATAGAATTTAAATTCTATACGGTACACAAGTCAAACTTTTTGGTGCTCTTTTTAAAGAACTAGTTTACATAAGTTTATTCATGTTTATAGAAAATGCCGTTGTATGCATTTTTATATGGTAATTATTTTATATTTTTGCATAGCATTTAAATGACTAAGACAAATATAAAACTTGTTGGTTTTTTTATCTGTCTCAGTATTTTATTTTAAAACAAAGAATGTGTTTTCTCTTTTTACAGGGGGGTTTATGGCTAACGCCGTCAGAAACTTTTGTGCACCCACAAAAATAAGTGGGGAAATTGCATCCTTCAAAATAAAAAGCACACAATCACCCAGTCACCCAGTCACTTAGCAATGCATCAGGAAGCATTCTTCAAATGCACTTCAGAGTATGGATTTGTCTCCGCTTTGTAAATTAGTAATGGGATGTGAAGTATCAGAAGTCTGTTTGTTTTCATCATGTGGCAGGTTCTGAAGGATTTCTCTCCTAGTGAGTTTTTTTAAGACCTGGCCTGACAAAAAATCTTTTGATCTCAGACAGTTATCTGAGATGTTAGTGTCTCATAGAGCTTCCCAAGAAAGACAAGGGAAGAGCCGAAATCTGGTTTTAGCTAATTTATAAAATCCATTAAGAGACAAGATGAAGACAGAGCCTTATTTTCATTTCTGCATTCACTACTTCTATGCTGTCACTTCTGAGTACCTCCAACTGCAGTCATAGACTGTATCTAGAAAGGTGCAAATTATTTCTCTTTTCAATGAGATGCCAGAAAATATTGTTTAAGTTACATAAAAATCAATAGGCAAAAATAGGGAGTTTCCTCAGAGAAAAAGAAAAGGATCAAGTACTCGCTTCTCTTTTCACCGTATAAGGGTTCTTGACAAATATCACAAACTTTTGCTTTGATGAATGAAGAAATGGACTGAAATCCAATTTTGAAAGAGAAAAGAAAAAAACCTCCTTGATTTGCAAGAACATGTTTGTAAAGTTAATGATAAATGCATTAGTCGAATTCTCTCAGAAGCCCTGATTAACTGTTAATTTAACTATCCATATCCCTTTCATGTCACCCATAAAAGAGAGAGTGCTTCTATAATGGTCTCTTTCTAGTCGTTCTTTTGAAATATCATAGAGAACTCATTAAATATTGAAACAAAACTTGAACAGTCTTTCTAAGGCAGCATAGAGTTAGAAGTTCCCTCCAGCAATATTCATATTTTTAAAGAAGTTACCCCCTGATCCAGAGCAGCTTTAAATCTGGCATCATGCAGCTGTGATGTAAGACTTTGCCTGGATCTTACCCCACTATGGTAATACTCTATGCGTGCTCTCATATATCAATTAAGCAATATTGTTCATCACGAAGAGAAGTTTCAGGTTTATGCTGTTATTTCTTTCTCTAAATCCCTCAAATGAATACTTCTGGTATTTTGAGGGTGGGTAGGAACACTACATTTAAAAAATCTCTGTATATGTATTTGAGAGCAAATGCAGTTTTCCAGTGCCACACTCCAAGTGTTTCCTGCCTGATGATTACAGGGTGCGCATTAATTCAGTCTGTTGTCAGTTACCGGTCATTAGCATCATGTTTTTGAAAGAGCAAATTTATATGGAGTGCTCCTTAGTAATAAGGAAGTTTAATTTCTCAAAAGGAAGGAAGAGGTTGTTTCTAAAATACGCCATTTCAGCAGATTAAAAAAAGCTTAATTTTGATCAAAACACTTTGTATCATAGTTCCATTGCCAGAAACTGAATGAGAGTGTAAATGTCATTGAGAGGATGACTGGTCTCAGTGATTTCATTTTCAGGCCCCTGGAGATGATGCTTAATGTGATTACACCAAAAGCCCAACAACAACAAACAAAATCCAAAACCCATTCACTATACAACTAAGATAAGGAGAAAGCTGTGCCACCATTGGGAGGAGCCCTAAAGAACTCGTGAAGCATAAAGCATTATATATTGGCGTGACAAACCTTTTCAAAAAAGACAAATTAAAATTTAAAAAAACGATTAAGAATCAAAGCTCAATATACTGTCTTAAAATTTGAAGGTTTATTAATCCCACAAAAAAACAACAGGTCTCCTTTCCCAACCCTAAACCCCTTAATTTGGGTGGTTTTAATGGTAGTACCATTATTTTTACATCCTTGAACTTTAGAAATGTATTTTAGGATATTTGGGGCTGCTTTGTTCCAATTGAGCTGTTTGATCCCTGAGCGTCCCACGTGTCAGATATAGTGTGTGCCGCTACAGCTTCAAGTACTCGTAACACTTTTTGTCAAGAATAAGATGTAATTTAAAATGTAAATGATTCCTTTGGGTCATACCTAGCACGTGTGGCCACTGTACAACAATAATTTTAGAAATACATATTATGGGTTTTTTTCCAACGCAGGAGGATTTATTGGCTTTTGCGTTGAAAAGCGCTCTCTGCCATTGGCTTTGAAGGGAAGCAGGAGGCATTTGCATATTGGACTGTTGAAACTACAGTGTCAACACAGCTGGTAAACTGCGCTGTGTGACAGCATCTGTGGCAGAATAACTTTAATAAATAGTCTAGTTAAACTATAATTAACATATAGAGTTGAATGAAGTACATTTAACTTTGACTACAAATATTTCAAAGGAAAGAAAGTCCAGGATATAGGCTGGTGCCGTGCAGCAAGCAGCTTCCCTCACCCTCACATATTTATGACCAGCAGCCTCCTCCCCTCCTCCACCCTGCTGGATTCAAAAAGTGAAATTGCTTTAAACCCCCTCTCTCTTTGGTTGGTTTTTGTATAATCCCTGTAGATGTACTCACCGGCCCTACTTCTGGTACAAGCGTCGTCTTTGAACATCAATGACCGTGTTAGCTGGCGTGTCTCGTGCAATGGCACTAATAACTGAAGTACATCTGGACTACATTTCTGCTCCTGATTTTTTCTAACTGTTGGAAGGTGCACCTTCTAAGAGCATTTCCACAGTCAGATATTATCCCCTTTCTATTACCCATGTCCTTGAAGTTATCTATTTTATTTCCACAAGTCTTTCGGACCACGCTTCTCACTGACAGGGCTTTTTGATTTTATGTCATTGGTATAAACCTCCAAAAATACTGAAATGGTGCTCAAAACCAATCTTCTGCAAGCTTCAGTTGTGATGCCTTCTTAGCCCCATATTTACCACCGCAGCTTCCAGATCAGTCATTATGCAGTCTACATTTATTGTATCCATCTTCGCACTCTTCACTTTAACTAATGGTTGGTTTATGTGCATAAATGTTCTTCTGACATCCAGATGCATTATTTGAACTGCTTTCTTCCTCCATATGCCCCAGTTGTCAAAGATAAATATTTAGAGTCAATATATTACTCTAGTAATCATATTTTGACTTACAACTTGTCTTCCTTTCATCTTTACATTTTTCCTCTTTACTTATTTATTCTAGAAGCAAGCATTATAGGTCTCTTGATTACTTGAATCACTTCGTCCTCCTGTTGCTTCTTAAATGTAAGTCCTGTATTCACGTAGTACTACGGGACTATTGTCACAAATCCTTCCTGTAAATTCACAAACCTTTTCTTTCAGAATTTAGTGATAGAGATTACCCATTCCCTCGCTTTGTATGCAGGAAGTTGTTTGTTACTTCTATTCAGTGTTGTAAAAAAAAAAAAAAAAAAGAAAGACGTTGTTGTTGGAAATAAGGTTACTAGCAGGAAGGAAAACCTCAGTTGTAACATATTTGCCAGCTTTTATTTTTACTTTGACTTAATAGCATGGGACACAGCGACACAACGGTCATACCCAAAACTTTTCTTCTCTTAGCCAAGCAACTACCTTTGGAGGGGTAAGCTATGGTCAGAATATCAAATGTGCCCATTGAATGCATGTTCTCCAGGATAAAAATAAGGTAGTTTACCTTTTGTAGGCAGCACTAAGCACCTTTGCTTTCACCATAGGGAAAAACGTATATAGAATGTTTAGCTAGGTTTATAGTGCAACTTACTTTCTGATAGCTTGTCTTTGACATTGTGCTAACTAAGCATTGTCTTAAAGCATGAATTTATCTACAGAGAGCTAGTTTATCAGCATACATTTCTCAAGCAGTGTGTTATTTAATATATAAAGCTACATGTGTACTTAATGTTATCAATAGCTTGCTCTGCTTTCTGTGCTTTAATCACCTGTAGGGCACTACATATTTGCAAACTCTGATTCTTTTTCTTTATATTACCACCCTTCATTTGGTTTTGCTTTGTTTTTGTTTTTGTTTAAAAAAAAAAAAAAGAACCAAAAAACCCAACCAGAAAGGCAACTGTATTTTAGATGGCGCTCGATGGAGGACACGTTTGATAGTAAGCTTCACAGAAGAAAACAATACATCATCCTAAGCTTTGAACCGGTTTCTGGAAGATATTAATAAAAAGACTGATGACCATTAACGGACAACTGTGGTTCTCTTTAGGAGGCAGAATACATTTCTGTTTCTCAGTGGGCAGAGGAAGAGTCTTTCATGAGTTGCATTAGTGTAGCTGGAGCCACTGTGAAAACATCTAGCTCTTGCTCTGGGATGTAATTTTGCTCTGGCACAATATCACTGTACCAAACACCACACTGTATAAAAAGTATAACTAAAAAGAGGAGTTCTTTAGCAAGAATGTATTTAATATTTTGTATATTCCACTTGGATGAGATGCATTTTTCTACAATATAAAAATGAGCAAACCTGTTTGAAATTTCTTGAAAGCAGTGTAATTCACTGCCCACTTAAAATAATTGTTACTGAGGTGGTTCATAAAACACTTAACTACATCACAGAAGAGCCTTATCTGAAGCTACTATTTGAATAGATTTCCGTGTCTACCACTTTATACTGATAAATTTCTTCCTGTTATTTCTATGTCACAGTCAATCTAATATTTTTATTGCTATTAGGTCAATAATTATTGATGACTTAGTTGTTCAGCGTAACTATTTAGTGCTAGGATGAATGAAATTGATAATAGAGAGCTATTCCTTTTTATTTCAAGATTTTTTTCTAGGAAGGTAGAAGCAAATACGCAATAATTTCTGAAGATTAAGAGCGTTTGATTTTAAAAATGTATTACTTCATTAAAGCTGTTTCTCAGCTAATAGCATAGATTTCTTGTTTCAAAAACCAGATACTTAAAGTTTCTATAAAAATGGTGGATGTGTGTAGAAATCTTGTATGTGCTTTGCCTGCTGCTAGAAGGGACAATATGCGCAATCAAGTTCAGATTCCTGCAGCCATAGCTCTATGTCACCCAAGCTGATCGCACCAAGGTTCAAAAGGCCACGTCCTACAAATCATCTACTCTTTTGGCACTGCAAGACATGGGTCACAAAGTACTTTATAGTTGTTTTCCACCTGTAGTAAACTTAAGAACTAAGTAGAATGTAAATGTCAACCTCAAAGTGTGTTACAGGAAATAATGCAGGAGAGGGTGAGTGGGTTTTATTCCCACACAAGCAGTATGTTTCCTAAGTCAAAACGTGAAACAGAAAAGGTTGCCAATTTATTTAAAAATCTCTTTAGTATCAACAGCTACTGCAAGATTTCCAGGAAAGAGTTCAAAGTAGGACAAGCATATACCCTTAACACACTTCCAGTCTGCTGAAATTTGTGACTGAAGGGCTTCCTTATCAGGGGTAATGCCTTTGTGTTTTATATTCCTCAGTAGATCTTTTTTTTTTTTCCTATGCTGGTAAGTTTTTGAAGCCATATTAACTCAGTCTCTTCAGTACAGTGTTGCAAAGGATTAATATTGTGCAAAGAAGTATATTTTCTTCTTTTCCATTTGCTCGTTTCTCCTAATTCTTATATTAAAAGAGACAGGAAATGCTTGTTCCATGTTTACATTTTCCAGAACAGCACTAATTTTATAGCTTTCTTCAATGTACCGCCCAGGGGTTTTAAGGCTTCCTCCCACCAGGCTGAAAGAATCCTTATTGAATCAATTCTTTATTATACGAAATACATTTTATACCTCTTATCCTTTCTGTTACCTTTTTTTGTTTTGTTGATTGAGGTTTTTTTAATGAGTCAAAGAGAAGTAGAAAAGGAAAAGAGGCAAAAGGAACAGCATTCTAACTTTTTCCAATATATTCTAAGACATAATTCTCCTCACCGATCTGTTCCCCCTCATTCATACCCTCGTTCCTGGTGCCCTGTTTAACACGGTGATTTATCTATGGATAGTGTGTCACCTTTATCTCCTTGTTTTCCTTTTGAAATACAAATAGTAAATGATATTTATGGTTTTCTGGTAAGCTGATTCAGTATTTCCTATCTAGTCTTTATTAATTCAGCTGTTTCCCTTAATCTCCTTATTTTGTTTCTTCTTGCTTCTCTTGATATTTTAACATAAAATGAATTATTCTGTGATCGTTCTTCCCAAAATCAATGTTATAAGTAGCAATAGCTGCTCTCTACAGCTTCTGGAGGAGGGGAAGTGGGGAGGGAAGTGCTGATCTCTTCTCCCTGGCATCCAGTGATAGGACACCTGGGAACGGTTCAGGGGAGGTTTAGACTGGACATTAGGAAACATTTCTAATGGTGGTCAAACACTAGAACAGGCTTCCTAGAGTTGTGGTCAATGCCCAAAGCCTGTCAGTGGTTAAGAGGCATTTGGACAATGCCCTTAATAATGTGCTTTAACTTTTGGTCAGCCCTGAATTGGTCAGGCAGCTGGGCCCTTCCAAATGAAACTATTCTGTTCTGTTTGGTTCTATTCCACTTTCTATTCTATTCTATTCTATTCTATTCTATTCTATTCTATTCTATTCTATTCTATTCTATTCTATTCTATTCCGTTCCGTTCCGTTCCGTTCCGTTCCGTTCCGTTCTGTTCTAATATTGCAAGATGGAAAAGAACAACCTTTACTTTCTTCTGGAGAATTTGCCCAGAGCTCAAGTGCGGCTGTCAGGAGATACGTTCCGCTCTGCTTTCCAGCTATGCCGTGTTTAGCAGCCGATGTGGTACCTACTAACTGCAACAAAACAATCTGTCACGTAAGCCTAAAATCACAGCTCCTTTTCTTTTAATGACCATTTCAAAAAGAAATCTATCTTCTGATTGAAAATATCTGAATATTTTCAGTAGTTGTAGGTTTTTTTGAGGCAGGGAATTATGTGTGTCCCATGACAGTGAGATTTTTACTGTTTCCTGTTTCTTATTTCACTATCCATATAAAAATGTGAGATTAAGGGCCTTTAACAGACACCAATAATTCCTTTTGAGGCTTATTTTTACCATATCATCTGACAATATTTTCACCCAGCAGACTGCAAATACAAAATGTCATGATAAAAATAAAACATTTCCAGCTTTTTCAACAAAGATACAACACTACCACTTTATAGCATTACAGTCTCCTGTTCCAGTCATAACTCTTATTGTGTCTGATCCTCACAGATTCAGTTCCATATCCTCTACTGAGAGTGGGTTTGGACTTGATGATCTGAAGTGTCTTTTCCAACCTAAATATTTCTATGATTCTATTATTTTATATACTTCCAGGATTTGTCCAAAATACTGTAATTAGAACACATACTTTAAAATTTTCTTCCCTTGCAAAATACCGGTGGATATGGCACAAGTGATGTAGTGACTATACTATTCTGTTTAGTACTCTGAGATCTTTCTTTTTACCGTTGCTGCATTTATCTCATTTCCTTCTCTGTGTTTTCGCACGAAGTGTGGAGGTCATACAGGTGGCTCACCTCTTTTCCCTTTTAGCTGAAAAATTATGCCAACTTTGACTCTATTTCCCTCACTAATGCTTTGGAAACTCTTGAAAGTTTTACTCACACACTCTTCTTGTGCTTATTGTGGTCAGACATCACCAAACTGTGATGACGTTAGTTTCTGACCCGTTGGTTTTCTTCTCTGTGGACAAGAAGATTCCCTTCTGAGGATTGCCTGAACCTTCACTTCTTTGAACATCTTTTGTCACCTGGCACATTTGCTTCTGATCCACGTGAAGGAGGTTCAAGCTGAATTATTTATTCCTGCATGAAAAACAACCAGTAACCTCTGTCTTGCTGTCATTGGGATATTCTCTGACTTTGTGTATTTTAGTTCTCAGGAGACAGAATACCTGTCTGATTTGTGGAACTTTACTTACAATAAATCTATTTTTCTTAGTACTGTTTCCTAAAGACTTTCAGTAGCGCTAGTGTGATTTTTCCGGTCTTCAGTCTCCCATTCTTTCAACTAAACGTATTTATCATCCTGGCATCTCTCTCAAAGATTGAAAGAAATACTATCTTAGGCAGTCTCTGAGGAATTATGGTATCATCTGTTTCTTTTGAATTAGCTGCCTATTTCTCTCCAGTTTCCGTCATTTGCCACTGCTTGTTTTTCCTTTGTATCTTCAAAGACAGCAAATTTATACTGTGTGTTTTCACTACCTGGTCTTTCTCTGCCTTGTTTTTGCAGTTGCCTTCTTCCACTGATTACCCATGCATCACTCGATTCTTTGATTTAGCTGCTCTTGTAGAAGCAGTTTTATGTCCAGTCTCGTTCTTCTTTCCTTCCATCACACCCTCAATTCCTGCCCGACATTAATTGCTGTTCTCGCTGACATTTCCAGCCTTCAGGTTTTCTCAGCCAGGCATTCTGCTTTCTGCAGACGCATATGTCGCATCTATCAGAAATAAGTTTCAGAAGAAAACCATTTGGTTTTGAGTTTTCAGTGGTTGAAATGCTTATAATTTCTTTACACCCTCTTAATGCTGACCACTGTGAATATATGCAGTTGTTTCAAGACGTGATGCCTTGTTTTATTTTCTCTACAGTGATGCACACAGATTGTTTAAGTAGAAAGAAATTCCACTTACAGTAACTGGAAATGCAGTTACTTAGAAGCAACAGCAATTTAACTTTATTAAAGAACAGAAATTACCTTTTATTCTTTAATGCATATGCAATAGCAATAACAGACACATTATAATAAATAACATACTTTATTCACTGCGAGTAAGCAGGAAATTGGGCCAAATAGCATTCTGATGCTGGCTTCGGTATAGAAATGAATGCTTTCAGGCTCCACTATAGATGGATCAGATGAACCACACAGAGTGCTTGCTAATATGTCAAAGTAGTGAAATGCACCTTGAACAAGATAACTGTGTTCCATTTGTAATAAAAGCAACTGAATGTTCTCATAGTAGTCTATTTATCACCTTTTTAAGAAAATAAAATAAAATAGAAAAGCATCGTCTTCTTCAGATACCATTAGGCCAAGTCTTGACCATTTGAAAATGTTATTGTGAAGTCCCTTCCCTCCTTTGTGTGTGGAGGTGTCTTCATTTCTTTTTTCTAGTTTTGATAAATTTCTGATTTTAATCTGAAAGAATGGTGATAGAAGTGACTTCATTTTTATATTCACTTGGAAAAGTTCTGATCCTGATATTTCTGTGCAGGTACAGGGTTTGGAACCTGCATACCTGCACCTAACCCTTATGTTACTGTATAGCGTCAGCTGAAGGCACCATGGGTAGCCTGAGAGCTACAAAGAGGTGGACGCTGCAGAGTATTGAGACCAATTCTCCCAGCACTTTGACGGCAACGTTAACTTCGCTGTGAAATGAAGAACATTTGGTGTAGTATGTCATTTCATAGTGTCCAAGTATGGAATAAAAATATTTGGAAATACATCTGTATATATGTCAATAACCATGATGACTGGAATGATAAAAAATTCTTGTATAGTTGATGACTGTATGGATAAAGAGTCCTTGTAAAGTTAGCCACACAGCTGCTCCGCCTTCACCATGAAAAAAATATTTTTCGTGTCCCTTAAGTCTGGGTAGCTCTTTCTGTGCCATGTTTTCTGGTAAATATGTTTCTAATGTAGCCCAGTAAGCCATTATTGAAATTGTTTCACTGTGAATAATTACTTTTTACAGTTTTTTAATACATTAGGTAGGGGAAATATTGATTACAATAATTGCTAAGATTAATTGTGGGGTTGATTTTATTTGTATAGGTAACTTCTGGTTAAAGGAAGGGATTTTCGACTATCATCAGGAAATAGTTGCCTTGCAGGACAGTCTCTGACGTGTTCTTTTCTTGAAAATGAATTGGTCCCTAAGGCTTTGCTATTGCAAGA
This sequence comes from Larus michahellis, assembly GCF_964199755.1. NCBI lineage: Eukaryota > Metazoa > Chordata > Aves > Charadriiformes > Laridae > Larus > Larus michahellis. The sequence continues at coordinate 11,562,676 of NC_133896.1, forward strand.
TTTTTAGTATTCCATATTGCAATTTTATCAAAGTCTTTCTTTTAGTTCATTTCTACTAATTTTATGTTTATGACCTGATATTCTATTACTTAAAAGAACTGAATAATCGTGCATCAAAGGAAGAAAAAAGTCAGTCAGCTGATCTTGACATCCTGTGTGCTACGAGAGCCACACTGTGTGACTTAAAAAAATATTTTTTTTATCAAATTTGATGCTTGTCGAATTTTAATATATTATTTATGTTATTAAAGGCTGACCTCTCAGTAAATACATATCTAAAATGTTGTATTTGGCTTGTTTTAAATTGGCAGACCACACGTTTTATGTGGCTTGGAAATAATTGTTATTATCAATGATGCAGGATTTGCAGTTTGTCATTCAACATCCATCAGCAGAAAGTTTTGTATGTATGTACTCTATCAAGAAAGCATCACTGAGACAAGGAGTTAAGCCTTAGGCTAGAACTTTTCCCCTCAATAGGTGTTCCAACTGCCTGCTGTTGTTCTTTGTATTATACGGCTAAAAATTCAGTTCCACGGTATTGATATCTAGCTAGGCTGAGCTTTTGAGCATCCCTCAGTGCTGTCTTGCCCATATTAGTCATAGCCTGGAGAGGTTGTGTTGGTTGAAAATTGCAGGTTTTGAGCTCTGTGCATTTCTACTCAGGGCAAATTTGGGTCTGTTTTAGCCTGAGGTGGAGTTGAGACAATATGTGTGGGCCGACAGACTGTTTTAAGGGTCAGTTCTGTGAGCTAGTAGTAATCAGCATTTTCAGGTCACAAAGGGAAAGTGTTTCACTGAGCTTAACGGAAGTGAAGTTGTGTGGGGATGAAATCATGGCCAAGAAGTATCACACATCACTTCTGTAGTTATTTTTGGATAAATAATTCCTGACCATGGTGGAAAGTTTTACTTTTCTAAACATTTTCATAGGCTTCATAAATAAGTAAAAAAAGTCAGTTGGCCTACTTGTACCGAAAGACAGATGTGCCGCTTTGTGTGTGTGTGACACGGTTACACAACTATGAAGCTCTAGTTTATTTTTAGACACATCAAAATCAGTGGGATAATTTGAAGAGTGGACAATTTTTGGTGTAAGGATAGAAATATATGATCCAAGAGTGCCGTGAATTTACAGAATCACAGAATCACAGAATCTTCATGTTTGGAAAGGACCCTTAAGATCATCGAGTCCAACCAAACAACCTACAGTCTCTGCCTCTAGACCGTGCCCTGAAGTGCCACATCTAGATGTTTCTTAAACACTTCTAGGGATAGTGACTCAACCACCTCCCTGGGCAGGCTGTTCCAGTGCCTGACCATTCTTGCAGTAAAGTAATTCCTCCTAATATCTAATCTAAACCTCCCCTGCCGCAACTTCAGACCATTTCCTGTGGTCCTGTCGTTATTCACTTGGGAGAAGAGGCCAACACCCACCTCTCTCCAACCTCCTTTCAGGTAGTTGTAGAGGGCAATGAGGTCTCCCCTCAGCCTCCTCTTCTCCAAGCTAAACATGCCCAGCTCCCTCAGCCTCTCCTCATATGAGAACTGTAGAATACACTGACCAAAGTCATCACTGGGTTGGAGGATTGTCCTTTTGAGCAGTTAATGATAATGTTGAAACCAAGTCTTGAAAATGCTTTTAGCAGTAGAAATGCTATAAGGTGGAGAAAGGCAATGGCGTATCAAAATGATGACTTCAATATAAAAATGAACATGATACATATGAAAATGATAAGGAAGTGGAAAGAGGTTACTTTGAAAAAATCAGTACAAAAAAATTCAATAGACGCTGACAAGAGAAATGAAAGCTCTTTACTTGAAGAAGGTGAATATAAAATAGGGAGGAATAGAATCTGACAAGCAAGTGAAAGATTGCCGCTTGCATGCGATCAGTGTAAAGACAAATGCAATGCAAAGTGACAAAAAAAATAGAGGGTTCTTGTAAGAATAAGATTAACATGAAAATATGCACAATAAGAAAATACAGATCATTGCATCAGAAAGATCAGGGCATGTGATAATGTATATAAAGCATAATGCTACTCTACTGTACGTATTTGGTTTTTTTAGTTATTATGTTCATTTTAAGTTTCTCATTGAGATACGCTGTTATTTGGTCACCTCATAACAAAAATCTGTAAGTTTTTTTTCTTTTTCCATTCTTGAATAGCCTTTGCAAATTATTGCAAATCACAGGAAGATGGCAGGGAAGTAAGGGAAATATTTTGGTACAGACTTTCAAAGAATATTGTCTGCATCTTTGAAGGGGTAGTTCCAAATTCATATCCTCTACATCATCTCTTTTCAGTGGCTTGTACTTTCTTTTTTGTGTGGTTACTACAGAAAGTCCCAGCCACCGGGTTCGAGAGGTTCCTGACTACACTCAAAGCCTGGTCTCTATGCCTGTGGGTGGTGGATTCCATTTTCTATTTGTAGCAGTTTTTCTGCAATCATTTTCCCCCTTTATTCGTTTTTGCATGGAGTTGTATATATATGGTTTTCTGATGAGCTTATTTTCTTCCTCATCCTCCTGCTGAGTAACAGCAGATATGACAGGCCTACAGGATCAGAGAGGGAGATAAATGTCTTTCTTTGCTCTCCCTCCCACTAATAAAATCCAATAAAGGCTGAATTCCAAGTTGATGGGCACCAATAAACCAAACACACCACATCACGACATCGAATGTGTGTATGTTTATTCCCTGTTCTCCTTGTTGCTACCTAGACATTTAGTACAGTTCTAATTTACCAGCCAAGGCAGAGCCTCCACAACAAGGAGGTGTTCCGTACGTACGGGTAATAATGGTATTGAAAATCACAGCATGGAAGATGCTGGATGGGATGTGTGGAGACCATCTAGTCCAACCCCCTTCTCAAAGCACAGTCAACTGGAGCAGGTTGCTCAGAGCCATGTCCAGATGGGTTTGAGTATCTCCAGGGATGGAAGCACAACTTTACAGTTAAAATCTCTCCTAGACAGTTCTTTCATTCATCTGGTTTACAAATAACGTAGTCTCTTTTCTTGCAAGAATACGCTATTTGATAGTACTGAATATTTGACAGTAAGAAACACACAAGAAAGCTTTCTAGGCCTTGTGTTTCAGCAGAGTTGAAGAAAATGAAGATGTTCCACATTATTAGAGTCACAAGACAATATTGTCTAAAATGAAAGTTTATCTTTACTTCCCCCCCTCCTTGGGGTTTTTGTAAGAATGTTCTAGAAATTTCCTGTTAGCAGACACAACGTGACTCTTTGTGTGTGGAAAGGGGTTGATATTTGGGGGTTTTGGAGAAACAGCTGTAATGACACTACTTTTTTTCAGATGTGTATCAGTTCTGCTACATGGCACTGAACGTATTTACTACTGATGTTTGAAGTTCACTTTTCTGAAAGTTGGTTTGACTTCTTGACACTAGTATTGACTACTGAAAAATACTTAAAATTTCATCAATATTTGCAGATAGAGATACAGGGAAAATTAAATGGGTAATGCAGTAAGCACTGTTGAACTTTCAATGCGGGGCTGATTGTCACTGAGCTAAATTCATCTTTTGTCTCTTAAGATTAGAACTGTAATAGCGCCGAGATTTCTTTGCTACTTACTCAGATAAGTTGTTTGATTTATGATTTTTCATGAATGATCCATTAGCATTTTTCATGCATTCTAGTAGCTAAGCTTTCCAAAGACAGAAATACTACTTGAGTGCTCAATTTCAGTGCGTGAGGTCATCTCGAAGTCCTGAACTGAATGTTGAGGCAGATGACCACTGTGATTACGTCGTCGTCTAAAGAAGAGCAAGTCAGAGTTCTTGCATTAGAAATTAGTTCTGTTTTTCTTTCAGATATACTCTGCAGACCAAAAAATAATAATTAAAAGTCTGACAATGTAATATGTGCTCATATATTGGCTGACAGTATTGGTATTCAGTTTTGCTATTCACCTTGGCGGGAAAAAGCCTCTCAATCTAGCATACAAGTATGCATTAATATCAGTGAGACTACTCTCAACAGTAAATTTGTATGCTTATGTTGCTGATGCATCTGCTGATTCAGTTTTTACTTGGAGATCCCACTGAAGAGTGCATTATTCACAATATTTAGGGTAATGTAATGCTAATTAAATCAGTGAGTACAGTCACTGGATGAAATGGTGAATTACGTCCTGATTTCAGACTCAGGGAATTCTAAGAAATGTAATAGTAAGCCTCATTTTTGTTTGTTTGTGGTTTTTTTTTTTTTCATTTTTGCAGAGAAAACACCAAATATTCCAGTTGATTTTTTTATTTTAATTTTTTTTAAGCTAACAGCATCTTGCTGGGTACAAACACTGACAGCTCTAGGCAGATGAGGCAAGATCATAAGCAAAATATAAATTGCTGGAATGGATAGTGGGAGCCTAGAGTAGGACTGAAGTAATACGCAGCCTGAGGGAAAATTAAGTAGCTGTTCATCTCAGCTTCTTCCTACTCCAGTGTGAGAACTGTACTTCGTGTCGTAACCATAGATTGAACTGATTGCTCACTGCTTTTACGTGTATGTGTTATATCACAGACTCATGGAATAGTTTGGGTTGGAAGGGGCCTTTAAAGGTCATCTAGTCCAACTCCCCCGCAATACGCAGGGACATCACACAACTCGATCAGTGTTCCAATGTTTCCCCATCCTCAGCATAAAAATGTCTTCCTTCTATCTAGTCTAAATCTACCCTCTTTTAGTTTAAAACCATTAGCCCTTGTTCTATCATATATATATATATATATATGTATGTCCTATCATATATGTTTGTCTATCATGTGTATATATCAGGTACATATATATGCACCAAGTATATCTATGTCCTATCATACATGTATATATATGTATATAACTGTATATTTACACAATTATGCATATAATTTCTACAATTATTGTTAGGAAAGGAGGTGGTTTGTATTTGTTCAAACGTTGTATTTTTTTGCCTGCTCTGTGAATCCTTGGGTGACATTGTAACACAGATCACTTTTCTTGTGCAGATCAACATATTTTTTTCTGGACATAGTTTTTAAAGTTCAAGCGTTTTTTAAAATTACTGAAGTATATTTTACACACATAATATCATCGTTATTTAAACTGCCTGTTGTTCTATCTGAATCCGCAGACTCCAAAACTAAACTAGAAATCTGTTCTTTCTAAAATTAATCTTTGTCTCGAGCAGTTAAAGCTTCCCAGGCTCATGAGTACAGGACTACTTCTGAGAGTGCAATTTTTATTCTGAATAAAAAATAAATCATTGTTATGCAAAATATCAGTAATATGTGCTTTGTTTATGTATAATGGTTGCATCTTTACTTTTCACCTAATTTTCAGCTCAGGAGTGTGGTGGTGATGTGAGTGATGTAGGTGCTACTTGCGTTTTAATCTTTAACATCACTTGATGTAGGTGAAAGGACGTAAAAGTAGGTATTGATAGTTTTGTGTTATGAAAGTGAGCCAGAATAAGAACAAAATGTAGAAAATACATAGAAGAAAGAGAATGCGCAGTCTTTCTGAACCTAGATCAAATATTAAAAATGAGTTTATATTATTTATTTTGATATGAAGTCGTCTTGTTTGTATGTTAACTAATAAATTGTTTGGGAACGGTGTTTTGTATTATCCAAGAGCTAAAGGCCTTATATAGTGATCCAACCAATGTATCATTCCGATAGTCTGCTGCAAGCTTGAACAGATGTCTCTAAATGCAACTGCTGATTTTTCTTTTTTCCTAAGCAATAGATCCTTATGGAGTCACGAAATGTGACTACTCATTTGTTTGGGGTTTTTTTTGTGCTGTTGTTTTCTTTGTTTGTTTGTTTGTTTTTTAATCTGAATATACCTTTGCTTCTTTTTAATCCAGAAAATGTTGGATATTTAGAACATGTTTAGCTACAAATGCTACAACTTACGTATATATTCCTTATTTATAATTCTTCATGTGTTTGTTGATGGTTAATGAAAATGGCACAAAATATATAATTTAATTTTTTTATAAATTATAAAATATATGATGGTGGAAAATGGCACAAAATATATAATTTATCAAAGATTTCTCTTTGTGCATCTCTGCAAGTAGCTTTGTTGTAGTTGTTCATATGGGGCTACTGTTTTTGTTTCCCTTCTGAATAATCATTACTAATTTTTGAGCTAATTTTATGAAGTACTTTCCGCCTGTCTTATAAGCATTATTCTTTACTTACTATCTTGAAAAGTCTCATTCGTTGCTTCCAATTACTGATTTCCCTCTAAAAAATGTTTTTGACTTTTTGGTATCTCACTACATGCCTGCACAGAACCCGCTTTTCAGCTGATTTGTCATGAATGTCTCTCCATCTCTATGGTAGGTGGGTTCCTGCACCAATTCTTCAGTTCTTCCATTTCTAGTCAATAACATTTCCTTCTGCTTTCAAATTATTCCTTAATTTGATCAGACTTCTCTGTCACAGATAATGGGGAATGAGAGGTCAGAGGCAGTGAGATGCAGTCCAGCTGGTTTTATTTTGGAGAAACCAGAAGGACAGTAGCTAAGCGAGGACTGTGCACAGCTCCGTAGTAGCCAACCTCTCTTCTTGTTCTGCTGCTGCTACGGTTCTTCTCTCAATCCCCTGCTCGTGTTTGTCTTAATACGTCAGGTCTTGATGCCCATTTGAAGATTTTCAAGACATGAAAGATTCCTGCTTTTGTGATTAGATCGTACTTAGCAAAATGAAATCATAATGCATTAATAAATAAATAATTAATCATGACAAATTACATAGCTACAGCAGTTCTCTTTTGCATTCCCTTTCCTTAGGGGTTATGGTATTCTGAGCAGATGATGGATAGCTTGACAGCTTTTTCGGTTTGTTGTATGCTGTCATGAAGCACCAACTGGATGCCCTTGACTGTATTTTATGCTTTTCAGTGGCATAAGCTGTCAAGAAGAGGGGCAGGGGAGAAGTACGCGATGATTACTCACTAGGTCGTACACCTGAAGTCTCATTTTGTGAGAAAAAAAGAAAATCTTTGGTTAGTACTACAATGTGTCTTTAAATGTTGTCCCTGGAGTAACTTTGTAAAAGTCTGTCATCCAGCATGTGTGTACCTTGCTAGTTTTTTGTTCTATCTTGTAGAAAACTAAAGCAGAAAAATATTTTTTTTCTGCACTGTTTTTGTTTCTGCAAAAATAGGTGTCTCTTACTTAAAACAAAAATTCTTTGAAACTTAGTATTTTTTATTTCTTGAATTAAAAAAAATCATCTTTTTAAAATTCTGCTAGTGATCGGAAGCCTGAAGATCTGAAATAAAACAAAATACTATGTATATTGATATGAAAAAGTGATTTTTGTTTGACAGCTCTGCAAGCATCAGTCAATGTTCTGATTGTTGGATTGATGCTTTGAAAAAAGATCATGAAGTAACTTGTTCACATATGACTCTGCTGGCATGAGTTTACAACTGCAAAATGCTAGCCAGATGTTGACTTGCAAACAATACAGAAACTACGCACATCAGAAAGCTGCTTTTGTACCAAACTGCCAAAGTGTGAAGGACATGAACCTGTTGGAGCAGGTCCAGAGGAAGGCCATGAAGATGATCAGAGGACTGGAGCTCCTCTCCTATGAGGACAGGCTGAGAGAGTTGGGGTTGTTCAGCCTGGGGAAGAGAAGGCTCTGGGGAGACCTTATAGTGGCCTTCCAGTCCCCAAAGGGGGCTACAGGAAAGCTGTGGAGGGGCTGTTTGCAAGGGCATGTAGCAATAGGACAAGGGGCAAAGGTGTTAAACTAGAGCAGGGTAGGTTTAGATTAGACATTAGGCAGAAGTTCTTTACAGTGAGGGTGGTGAGACACTGGGACAGGTTACCCAGAGAGGTGGTGGAGGCCCCATCCCTGGCGACATTCAAGGCCAGGCTGGATGAGGCTCTGAGCAACCTGATCTAGTTGAAGATGTCCCTGCTTACTGCAGGGGGTTGGACTAGATGACCTTTAAAGGTCATCCAAACCAACACATTCTATGAATCTATGATTAAGTCAAGAAATCACTCAAAAGACCTTCAAGACAGTAAAGACTCTTAAACTTTGTTACTGAGATCTGACAACAACATTAAGAATAAATAAATTGTTCGTGTTCTATGGCTGAGGAAGATGCTTAGTAAGACTATTTATATATATATAGTAAGAGTATGTCAAACTTTTTCCTGAAAGTCAGTATTAGAATCACAGTTAAAAGCACTAACGCCTTCAACATTGTTACATCAGCTTACGTAAAACAGGGTCGCAGCTCTGTTTTCTTTACTGTTTCATTTTCTGAAGCATTGTTATACGCATAAAGCATTTAGAGGAACAGACTGAAGTAAAATACAGCTCTTGTATAGTGTTCCGGGAGCCTTAAAGTGGCAAAATTTCTTAACTTTGCTTTCGGGTCTCGTGTTGTAATGATGAAGCAAATATTTATAAAATCACAGTCACTGTATCACTGGCTTTAGTGAAAATATGTCCACTTACAACAGGTGGCAATCTCGCCATTAGTCTACAGAATATTTGTACCAGGAAAGCACTTGCTTTTTAGTTGAGAAACTGTATTATTACATACATATTGTTTGTTGGTATGTATATAAAAAACCACATTTTTTTAATTTTTATCATGTACAGGCCTATCTCATTAGCTGAAATTGAGTGTCCTCTCCTTTCAGTTATAATAAATAATACAGTTGAATCCAAACACATTTGCTGCTGAAGATGACTAGGGTGATGAGAATTGTGAGGTGACACTATACTCGAGACAGAATGACGCTCTTGAATATGGAGCTAAGTATTGCCTGCTGACTGTGAACTTCTTTATCACTGAAAAGCAAGTTGTTCTCACTCTCAGGTATCTGATTTATTTGACCCTTCATTGTTGTTTCATGAGAGCTGGATCTGTTTATGTTAGTATTTTAGTTCAGATCAGAAATGCCCTTTGTAAGGAAACACTGCTTGGCCCAAGGTGCTGCACTTGACATTGCTGGGCCACCTCAGAGCGTGCCAGCTGGACTCCCCTCCGATGCAGCTGGACCAGAAGGTCCTCCCTCAGAGTGCACCTGACCTGCGTCAACTGTTTATGGGCATTCGGGCTACGGCACAGGTTAGCTGTGACAGAAAATAAAATCTCCGTATCTCGTATAATGTGAATGTCGCATCCCCAGACCCACCTGTTTCAATACAGACCTGCTTCCGTGGCACTGCATTGCTAGCTGATGCAGGTGAAGCCACTCAGACCAGTAATGCTGTTAGAAAAGCAAAGTAATGAGCTTCTCACTTAGGATAAGTCTTCTGTTGCTTCATACAGTCATTTTATTTTTTTAAGTGATATGAAAAAACCTCACTCGGTCTTTCCTTTTCCTTTTTTGAAACAATTGCTGAAATGGGTTGTTAGCAGATTTGGACCCTTATTTCCCTGGAGTGCATCCTGAATTGATGCAGATTGTCAGAGCACGATGGGATTTAGCTGGTGCTAAGCTCCCAGCATTCATTTTTGCTTTCCTTCATTTATCCAATATGAAAGTTAAATATGTGTAGAAATACCTATAAGACTGGGGCTGAAGTTTGTTGTATTTCACTATATGATATGACTCCTTAAAGCCTTATTTTAAATCCAGTTTCATATTTTTATATCCTCCTCCTCATCCTAGGAAATGTGGTACTCCGTATCCTCTTTCCCTGACTTTAGTTGAAAGCAGCTGTTTAAAATCCTGTCTGACTACAGAGGTCTTTATAATGCCTTCTTAACTGTTTTGGTTCCTGTTGCTTTTTTTTTTCTCTGCAGAGCAGTTGTTCTATCCGTGTCTATATTTCCTTAATACTTTAGTCTTTTCCTATTGTTTGGAATGATCTATATAAAAGCCCTTAGAAGTCTCAAACTCAGCAGCTTCTCTGATTTTAAACATTGTGTTTATGCAGTATTTACTAATTCAGGAAGGATTATGGCCCATATTTAAATATGGGAAGCTAAAGTAGCTAAAATTCAGTACAGTTTAAACCATTAGGTTAGATAAATTTAAGCTAATAAGATGTCTTCTTGTACCATAGGGTAGGTATATATAAGGCGATAAGATTTCTTTGTTCATTGTTGTTTTCTGCAACTTTAATGTTCTTCCTGAGGTTTTATATATTTCAAAGTAAATTAAAAACAAGGAGCCCTTCAGCAAGCACATGATTATAAAAATGTGTGTCTGGACATTGTTTGTAGAACACCCAAAGAGCTGCTATATGGGGTGAATAAAGCAGTGAATACAGAAAATTCAGATGAATCCTAAGAGAGTACTCATAGCATGGAAGCAGACAAAAGAGCTACAAAGAAGCTTAATTTTACTGCATTCCCGGAGATCCTTTTGAATCTTTTATTATTTCAAAGGCATTTTGAGTCTTATGAAGTGATTTATAAGGGTGGTGTTTTTTTCATTTGTTTAGAAAATCTGAAGTAGTAAGTCCTGGCTCCTGATTCTGTGATCTACTTATTGCATTAGACCGACAAAATACTCAGTACAGAGAGAGCGTCTGAACACCGCAGGGTTACAGTGTTCTGAAGATGAAGGATGAATTCAGCTCCCTGCGCAGAAAGGAGTTTTGTCATTAACTTCAGGGAGGGCAGGGTTCACCCCAGGAGTGGAATTCGGCTTGGCATCTCAGAAGCACAGGACTGGGAGTTTGGGTTTCGTTCCTCATAGTTTGAATGCCACAGATGAAATAGAAACAATATATTTTTCCTTATGTAAAGATACAGACAAAGTCTTTGTTTATAGCAAGAAATAGCAATGTCTTCAGAGAGAAGCTGTTTGTACAGGCAGCAAGCTTGGAACTTTCACCTTTCTAGTACCCTATAGCCCCTTCGTGTTTAAGAGAGAAGACTTTTATTCATATTCCTTCTATATAACCTGGAAAACAACACCAAAGCAAGCTTAATTAACACTTGAGGAACAATGCCTATGATGACGTTCAGGTTGTAGAGTGACAACTTCTATTTTATTTTTATGTTCTTCTGAGAAGCCATAATGCAGTTGCACGTGGGACAGACGTTTCATTTGTTGGAGAGAGGGGTCTTCTTCCTTGGGTAGCTGAATTTTAAAAATATCTGTCCTTTTCCTCTTTGGTGCAACCTTTGGCCAAAACCGCCGCCACCACCAACAACAATAAAAAGAAAGGTTGTGGAAATGTCATTATTTTTAGTCCGCAAGACTCATCCATGAGATGGTTAGAGTACTGACAAGGAGCAGGGGCTGTCACATGTGCACCAGCTCAGGTGATGAAACGGACCTTGTCTCATCATCATTTTTCTCACGTTTCCCACCTGTATATTGTATTCCCTTCACATTTGGTATCTCTTTGATTTCTGTTGCCAAAGATACATTTAGATAGATTAAACCAGCTAGCTATTCATTAATATTTAATTTATATGGGGATTAGATTAGAATACATTAGCCAAATCTACTGTATTATTTTAGTGTTTATTAAAATGACCTAAACCTCAGAAAAAAATATTGTCTATTATATAGATGTGTGTTCTCCATATATGATCTATATAATGTATAGATAATAATTTTATAATATGTAAATTTTAATAATATATACATAGGTATGTATTACACAGAGAAATATGTTAATGTAGTAAAAATTATTCATACTTTATTAGCAGATATTTAATATAAATTAATTAAAAATTAATAAGAAAAGTGGTTTTACTACTGATCCGTGTGCTGTACTAACTCTGTATAAAACTGCATTGTTTGTGGTTATTAAATTTCAGTTTCTGAAAGGACCTTTTCTTTATTGGTAACAAAGGGTGCTATACCAGAACAGGGCAGGAAACAGCTTTTTGCTCGACAAACCCAACTCTTCATCTAGCTAGTCCATATCATCCCTTTGATAAACAGATCGAGCTCCGTCTCAAAAGATCTGGGCTCCTTGCTTGTGTCTCCTACCAGAAGGCCATTCTAAGACCTTCTGCTCTAAAAAGAGACCTCCAAATTACCTGATCTAATTTATTCTTAAGTAGTGCACACCCATTTGTTAGTGTGCCAGCGCCATCCTTATGCTTACATACCCTTTTCAGGGCTGGGCTTGCTTTCTGACTCTGCCTTATTTTTCTAGACTGTATTACTCAGCTTCTTTGTCTGCTTCCAGAAGACAGGTTTTCTGTTCTTCACCAGGTATCTTAGTGGCCATTCTCAGCACTTCGTCCACCTGCAATTCATCTCTTTGCCATAATGGACAAAACAAACACACAGTATCCCAGACAGTGTCAAGAAATCTTTATTTTATTGTATTAATGTATCTCTCTTTCTGCTGGAGATGCTTGTGCTTTCAATTTACCATGTCTACAGAGAAGACAGAAGGGATTGCTGTTGATGGACAACATACATGTTGTAAGAAAAATCGTAAGAATTTTTTAGTAGATGATCTACATAAAACTTACATGTGATAGCTTCCATTTCTGAATTAGCTGTTTTCAGACTACAAGTGATATAGATTATAATGTGAATTGGCAAAATAGTTGAAGAATTGCAGAAAGCATGAGGCAGGAGAGAGAACATTTTTGCATGAGTGGGTCTGTTTCTAGTTGTTTTCCTTCTCACTTAACCCAGCTACAGCTGAGGATTTACTGATCTTGTAAGATGCTCTAGTGACTGGAAAGTTATTGAAGCGGTGGTACCCTGGCAGACGGAAGACAAAGTTTAGGAAATTATTTCAGAACAGCATTTCCAGACAGTCTTTTGATTGGTTTTGTTTGTTTTTGTTAACACCTAATTAAAATTCTTTATAGAGAGAAGTCTTCATTAAAGATCAAGCATATCTCTATAGTTAGTTTAATTTGAGTGTCACTATGATATCCTTTGAAATGCTAACAAAAATTAGAGCAAAGTGAAGGAAGACCAGAGTTAATATGTGTAATATAGTCATCATTACTTTCTAAGTGGGTGTTTTGTTGGTATTTAATGTCTGATACTTCCATAAAAATACAACCTAACCATTTAAAAATAATACTTCATCTGTTTTTGTTGCTTTTGTTTTTTTTTTAAAGAAAATTATTTCCAATTAGAGGCCCTACTTTGAAGTCACCCGTAACAACTAATAATAAATATTAAAAAATCAGGACGCTCTGTAATTACTTTAATAAGTTCATTCTGTTTTACATTTTACTGAGGTTCTTACATTGCGCATAGCTCTACAAAATCTGAAAGTCCTCCAGAAACACTCTAATCAACGGTATCTTTCATATATTTGGTCTTCCCAGAAAATAAAAACCCTGGAGTACTGTATGTTTTTTACATCGGGTATTATACCATTCTAGAATACATGCTGGTACATTTTGATATTAGAGGAAGCAATGATCCTTCCCAACTTTTTAGATGCACAAATACTGTTATTGACAGTAGTTTGCAACATATAATATGGGTGTCTTTTGTGTTTCATAGAGATAAATAACTTGTTGAAAAATTATGAGTGTGCACGGAAGAGTCTATGACTATGCATTGTATTAACTCTTTTTTGTTGAGCTGTAATAGAAGATTAATTCTGTCTTCCCTTCTTGACATTTTTATTCTCATCTCCTTCTCCTGGGCGTTTCTTATTTTAACGAGCTTTTACTGTTCTGCTTTAGCTATCAGCATGTGGCGGCTAAGCCAGGCAGCAGACAGCGTATGGCATTGCCAATTAATTTACTTGATTTGACACAGACACAACAGTATGCTAGACTTCAGTGACTTCTTCAGAGAATTATTTATAGAAGTCTCTGGGACATAATGTCAGATATCTAATGGGGAGTAGAGAAGTTGTTCATTTAAAGACAGAAGTACATGACATTTTATCATTTATGCTTTTAATTGAGAGTGTAAAATATCTACTTTATAAAATTTTCTTTCAGCAATCTTAGATGTTGAAATTATTTGATTTCATTATTGTTCCATATGCTAAAAATTGTATTTTAATACTTTGCTTTTTATGCATCATTGAGTGCACATTACCCAAACAGATCTGATTATCCAGTAATTTTAAATTCTGATATGACAGGAAATACAAATGCTACTTTCAGAGCAAGATTTTGTAAGTGATTTATATATACAGGATTCAGCAGTGCATCACTTAAAGTAATGACCTATCCATTTGGAAACGTCACTATATAATAGCTATTGTATGTTAAATTTTAAGACTTTTTTTTTCTTTTCCTCCCATGCTTTAAATGAAAATAATACATTTCCTCTGCATTTGTAAATCCTTGTTCTGATAAAAATGAACAAAGTCTATTCAGTTTGTAATATTGTTCCTATTTATAATTCTTTACCTTTCAAAGTATTTAGTTGAATAGCTAAATAAATAGAACACTTCCAAATCAGCTGGTGGATGTATTCAAACTAAATACAAGTTATTACAATATTTGTTACTAGTCTGATAAATTTGGTGCTGTGGAGTACGTGTGCGAACAATATTTAAACATAAAGTTTGTAGATGCACACTCTTACAATCCATCAGTATCTCACAGTGTGCTCTAACAGTGTAAGTGGATGGAAGCGCATCCTTTGAGCTCTGATTTATTTGCTTAACCTCTACAGAGATGTTGGACAAAACACTCCCCGGTTCCCCTAGCTCTCAGAATCTTCCTGTTACTCTCCTCTGTTTTCTAATCAGCTGTGAAGTCTTTTTGGATGACTGTTTTGCGTTGGACAGTTTCCTCAGGTTTTCTGTGGAAAGCCTAAGTATCTAAATTCAGATTTCTGATTCCACTCCAAGGACCAGTTACCTTGGAGACAGTGTTCAGTTTGGAGCCACTATAATCTGTCTTTTGCTCTGGCCTTTTGCTCATGCCGAACTTTGCATAAGAGACCTAGATGGCTTAAAACATGACTCTAAATTCATGAATCTAAGTTGTGGTACTGCCAGAATAGTCCTTCAAATTACTATATTTGGGAATTAGGTAGAAAATATGTATGTGTGCGTGTGTATACGTGTATATATACACACACACATATATAAGCCAGTGCAAAAATCTAATTAGAAATATGTTAAAATAAAAAAAGACCATTCCTTCTTAGTCCAATATAAAATGAGATGGAAGTACAACTTTCCAATGACAGCTGAGAGTGTGTAACATTCTATGTAATCGAACATAATCTGGAAGGAATGTAATATTGAAAAATTTAGTAAACACATAAATCATAAAGAAGACTAGTTTATATCTTCAGTAGAATTTCTATAATATCTGATTAGCATGGCTACAGATGGAAGACTCTGTCTACACACATATATATAAAAATATGCACTTGCAAATGTATTGTCCCTCTGTGCTCACTTTTAAATAACAATATTTGACTGCAAATATGTATTTAATTCATAGCAATAACTAGTCGGTGTTATCTTTAAAGAAATCAGCGAGTCAAGTTCATTAAATAGGATGTGGAAGTGTAATATATTCCACACACTAAAAGAAGATTAATGAACTGCTGAGGAGCTCCCTTCTGTTCTACCCGGTGCATGCGTAGCCGCCGCATCAAGGAACCGCAGCTGACATATTTTCAGATATAGTAAATCGCTTTCAGGCTTTTCAAATAAAGTTGTACTTTACCTTGTATGCAGGCCAGGGCCTATACATTGAATAAATCATCAGAAGTGTATTCCAGTTCTTTTAAAGAGAGCATGGTAGTGCTCGCTATTTTTTTATTGATTGCATTTGCAGAGGAAAATTGAATCCACTCCTTGTCAAGGCCCTTAAACCTCATGTCATAAAGAAGAGGGGGAAAAGGAAAAGATGGATGGAGTTCAGTGGAATTAGCCAGAAAGAATGATGCTTCCTATTGTGTGATGATAAATTTTATTTTTTCATCTTGCCCACATCAAGTGAAAGGTAGCAGTTGAAGTACTTTGAAGTAGTAGTCTTCAAAGACTTCTTTTAGCAGAATTGGAAATAAGCTTATTGGAGAGTTGTCTCCAACTAGATTTTCTGCCAATTATCAGTCAAAAGCTCTTTCCTGTACAGAAGTTAACTCAAAAAGAAAGGCAAGTGTTTCTAGGACATACAGTATCTCAGTTGGTGTGGCTATAACACCTCTAAACATTTTATTTTTGTAAAACACATTTTTTTAATAACAGAAAAATAAATGAAATTCTCACTATATGCATGAACTCAATATAAATCCTTGTCTCTCAAATTAGGGTCCTCTGACAGGTGCCATGGTCTCTACTCTGAGCTAGTGAAAGTTGCACTGCATTGATTTTTCTGTGCAAATTGAAAATCATGATATTTTAGTAGGAACCTTTCGAAGAATAGTTTTGTTGCTGTTTATGAGTGGTTTTGCTTGCTTTTCTTTGCTTGGCAAGTTTCAAATCCATTGCCATAGGCTTTAAATCAGAGTCTAGAGGTATTGGTTTGAAATTGCCTATTACCAGAGGTATTGCATTAAAAGAAAAAAAAAACAAACAAAAAACTGGGGACTTGATTTACAACTTGCCTTTTGAAGTCCAGGGTGTATTCTTAACCAGAAATAAAAGAGTAATATAAGTCATGGAAAAACACTTAGAGAAACAAATTATTAAAGCTAAAATTCCCAGCACCTTTTTCCTTATTTACTGACTACTAGATCAGTTAACACAAATGTGGGTGCGTTCGATACCAAGTATATTTGCATGTGGAATAAAAACAAACAAACCAAGAAAAAAACCCTGAATGAAAGGAGCAAATATGAATTTCAAATAGCAAACTGCTCCAGAAGTAATTGTTTTAATGATTGCACGATCAGCTGTTTACATATCAGTCCCACCAAATAGACTCAGTGTGTCTGTTCCAAGCACAAATTGTTGTTGTCATAATGGGAAAGTGAATTAAGAGGAAGGTGATATATGTTGAAGTTACATGTGTGTTGTCAAAATTTATTCCTGAAACGAGACTCGGGCACTTAACTGTGAATTTCTGGAGCGCAGGAAGGTATGTTTTTTGGTATTTGAGAACAGATATGTTAGATACTGTCAGTAGACCTTTCACAGATTTCTTTCTCTGTGCGGTGTTCTTGTTGCTCATCTTAAATTTAACATTAATTTTATTTTTTTTTTAATTCCGACTTTATGTGTTGGGTTGTTGTTTTTTTTTTTTTCCCCTTGCTGCAAGTTCTTAGAGTTTTTTAAGTGTTGTGTTTGTCTCTGGGAGAAAGTTGTAGAGGAGGAGGAGAAGGAGGAAGGGGAAAGTGGTACATAAATAAGATCATAAAACTCTTGACTGACTATAAAGCATCACTTCTCCACGAATATTACAAATAAGATCTAGTAAGATATATTTCTTACTTTATAACCTAATCTCAATAAGTTTAATAAAATGCTGAAATTATTAGTTCCAATATATCTATTCAGTACTTCAGTACTCAGTTATTTTACTATTTGTAGATTGTCTCCTTAGTTTCTCCTTTTTTTGTATATGCATGTATTTTAGATACATTTTTTATACATATGACTGTGTACGTGCCGAGCTGTGTGAAAACATATATGTCCATATATATATATATGCCTCTGCTATATATTTTTGGGTGATGTTACATCTCTGCAACACTATTTGTAAATGTACAGTAATGTGTTTAATATAGCTTTATTGAATATAGTTTATTCATTAGTAAGCTTACTGTCTGAAGGAAATCCTCTCTTTAGAAATATTATATCACTCTTTATACGCAAAGAGGTTTTTTTCATGGGGCGCAGAGCCACCCATTTAGAAAAACATTTATGTTTTTTCCTGTTTAAATGTTTTGCTGGAGAGAGGTGTCAGCGGTCTGACCAAGGTGGTAAGGGCACTGGCAGATTTGGGGGTGGAGGCTGCAGCAATTTTAAGTCAGGTCACAAGGCCAAAGAAAATCATTGGTTTATATTGTTATGGGACTTGGGAATTCATAGAGGACACTGAAAACTAAATGCTTTGTCAGCTGGCAGAGAGGTAAGAATTATTGTCTCCAATGTGCCTTAAGTCAGTGTCCCAAGCTCCAGTGCGCTAAATGCCACTGGGAACAACCGGCTTCCCCTGGGCCAAGTACTCTGTACATCAGATGAGGAAACGGTAACACGAAAAACATAAAAATTCAAGCAGAAAAGGAAATTCTTGTCTAAGTAAATGGCAGAGCTTCTAATAGTTTCATGGATCCACTTCTGGAAGTAAGATCTGAAACCAAGTTAAGTTGAGAAAGTCTGTACTTCTTAATTACACAGCAGATCAAATGGGATCTGAAAGAGATAATTGAACAGTAGCCATTTTAAAATGATAATTAACTTCTCATGGTACCTCAGGGAATCATTCTTCTTTCTTAAGTAAATATATATATTTATAATTACCTACTTGACAAAGAGAGAAGTTTATAGTACCTGCTTACAGGGAATCTCAAGAGTTGGAAATTTAATTTAATATTTCTATAAAAAGCGATATCTTGAGAGAGTAATATTATCTTAAAACTACTTTGAAAAAAACAGATAAACCTTTCTGCAAAACACAGAGTGTAGCAATTTTCTGCTTAACCTTTAAAAACAAGCCTATAAAATTTAATGTTGCGAGCTCATTTCTCTAGTACCTGTTAACAGCTTCACTTTGGAAACGGGCTGTCAAATGTTTACTTTCAACCTTTTCTTATTTTTATTGTTTCTTTTTTTCACAGTAGCAGAAGTCTAGAATGTAGGCCTATGTACCAAATTTTGTACTTTGATGCCATTCCTGTGCCCTAAACATGAACTGTTTTTTATTTCAGCTTGACTTGCCCATTTGCAAGAGAACTTGAATTCTCTTTCCTGTGTGCATTACCATAGTGGAAGCAGGATCTGTATTACAGTGGTGGCTTTCATACGATTTATTTCAACATCTTTACCTATTTTCAATTTTTTTTTCCCCTCTAATTCCCTTTCCACTCTTGGCTTGCTGATCTAGGTGGTTTGGTTTTAGAAACATTACTTACAATGCCATTAGGCAACTTGAAAGAATTAGTGACCAAATCAACAAAAAGCCCTTGGTCTTTCTAATTAACTGAATTTCTGCTATTGCCTAACATTATTCATATTTTTTGAGGGAAATTGATGAGATAATTACAGCTGATTAAATGAGGTGAAAAGCATGATTTTTCATAAATTTTATCATAAGATATTCTGTATCACAATAAATTTTCATTGGCTACTCACTATAGTCAACTATTACTCTAGCAGTGTTCATCAATTTTAAAGTAAGTCTCCCGACACATCTTTTTCTTGAAAAAGGCGTAGAACATGTTAATGTATTATATATTTTCATGATTAAAATAAGCATTGGTACAGGACAACTTTGTAAATATAAGTTTCTGTATAATTGGCCACATAGTATTTAGCTGAAATGTGAATTTCCTTGTATTTCAAGTTCATTGCCGACCCAACTCATAAACATTAATGTTCACATTACTGGTCTTTCTGTAACTGATCACATCTATGAGCTTTAGGTTCTTTTTAGCAGGTGATAATGAATACTATTGTGCATGTGGTGCCACCTTATTGTTACAATTCAGGTAACTCATCATTGTCTTTTTCCCATGTAATCCTTTTACAGCATCCGTTTGGAAAGGGACATCTTTGTTACCTTTATAAAAGACTCACCCACTTTTGCTGACATCAGCCTAGTTGTTCTTATTGCAGTGTGTTGTAATTAGTAGAAAGATCAAATTTATATGCTTGCATTTATTTCTCTATAACTGGGAAGTGCAGTTAGAGCGACATCTCAGAAATAAAGTATTTGTACAAGATATTGGCTATGCAAATAAACCAACGGTCATTGCATGCAAATAATGCAAGGGGAAGGAGAGAGCATGAGGAACTTAGATTTCCAAGGAAGAGGAGTGTTTCTTTAAATTTACTTTGTTGATTAGTTAAATGAAATGCTATTACTTTCTTCAATAGTTCAGTTTTCTTTTTGTAGTCGTTGTTCGTGGTAGGATGTAACTTTGTAATACCAAATATGTTTTCTCTTTGACAGCAACGATCGTGTTAAATGAACTCAACTGGACGGCAGCGTTGGATGATGTATTCAAGCGGAACAGAGAAGAAGACCCCACTTTATTATGGCAGGTTTTTGGTAGTGCAACTGGCCTCGCTAGGTATTACCCAGGTAACTGAATTCTCCTAAAGAACTGTCTTATGTCACGTATTGCCTTAAAATATTCTGAATTGGTTACGAGCCATAAAAGATAACCAAAGATGACTTTTTTACATGGACGAGGTTTCTGTATATCAGAAGTAACTCAAAGTCTGTGAAATTATTCTGGCATAAAGCTAGTATGAAGGGGAAGAAACTGGAAGTGAAATATGTAACTGGTAATTTTTACAGGAAGAGGAACAGAAGATGATGTCCTTTGAAAAGCTGAACTGTTAAATTTTATGTTTGTATTGCTTTCTATGTGTTGTGTAAATTTGTGTGTGTGACAGTTGAATATTTGCCAGTGAGATTTTTGTACCTGTCTAGTTTTAAAAATAGTGACTTGCTGACTAGACAGATAATCTTGTGGTTAAAGTCAGTGAAAATACGACTGCACCATGCTATGTTTATGTCCTGCCTGCAGAATCCATGATCTCTGACAATGTCTTTGCTATTAGAGCTAAGGTCAATGAATACAACTTGATTATTTCAACCAGCATCTATTCCACCTGTTGAAGATTCCTGTTACTGAATCACAGTAATTAATTTAAGTAGATGTATATTTTAATGAACTTAGGTGATCAGTAGCCTTAACTTGATTTTTTGATGTGTACTAGCTAATGGAAAGGCTTGTTTTATGGTAAGGCATACTGCCTGTGCTGCCGCTGTTGTTGTTAAGCGATGCTGTTATCAATGACAGAATAACATGTCCGGTACAGGAAAGACAATCGTGTGTGGTGTCTTGTCTCTTGTCTACAACTGGTTAAGGAAGACCTTTGAGATCTTTTGAGATCCTTTCTCTTCTGTTTATATAAGACCATCGGTGTTTCTGAGGGTGAGGGGGATTATTCTAAAGCTGTTACTGTAGCATTAGCACAATTGGTAGCACAGGCAGAGAAATTGCCTTAGGCTAGTTTACAGGAAGAAATATTCCATAGCACTTGAATCCTGTTTGTTTTGTCATGCTAGGGGCTGATGAAATGAATACAGTGAGGTGTTGCAGAAAAAAAAAATATTGAAAATGCTAATTTCATATCTCTTTTATTTCCAAGTGTTCTGTTTCAATGCTTTTGGGATCTATTAGTACTGTGTTTGGGGTCACCATTTGTCACTGCTTACTGTATAGTGATGTTTCCAAGTGCTGAAAAAGAAGTGTTTCTTAAATACATCTCTGTGGCAATCTCTAGGAAATTAACTTTCAAGTGTAAGATTATCTTATATGCAGAAAAGTATATTCTCATACCTAGCTAGCTGGTCTACTCCAGTTGTTTACCAACGCCATGCAAGAGCCTCAGGATCTTTATGTATTCTTCCTTAAAGCACATCTATAAAATGGGAGAAGCTTCTTTTCCCTATTTTTCAGGTGGATCTGTTGCTTGTATATACTCCATCTAAACACAAATTTATATTTAATATAATACTCACATCCTCACACTTCCTGTTTATTCCATAGCTAAATGCCTAACTCCTTATTAGGTGTTTACTCCTGTCAGAACTTGCCTTCAAAAATTCCTGTGTAATTCTCCAATTCTTAAATTTTATACACACATAGAGTAACCTGGAGCAGCCTGACAGTCCTTAAGTTGTATGTGTGTTGTTCTGTGCATCATCTCCTTCCCACTTCCTTGCATTTATAGCTCAAATCAGTAGGCCCTTTGAGGTTTAGATTTTTAAAATCGATATTTGCAGAAGTTTTTCCATCTTCCTCCTTTTGTAAACTTCTTGTCTCAGTTTGCAGAGACCTATCTGATACACACGAATGTTCTGAAAATTAAATAAAGTTTCATATACTGGAAAGGTTGATTTTCACATTTGATTTTTGAAAATTATATTGTAAATTGTAAAACGTTGCTTCATTATATTGGCCTTAGGTAAGCCTGCTTCAAAGAGATTAATTTCTCCATAGTGATGATATTTGTGAGAGTATTTGGAAGTATCAAAACCCAAAATTAAAATGCATAGATCAGTCTGCTCATTATTACCTGAAAAATACCCACTCGGTCTTTCCTCTCTTAAAAAGAATCAATCTTTAGTACCTCTAAGCTATAGAGGGTGTCTTCAGTCACAGGTTTCTTGACCTAATGTTTTTATCTGATAGTATCCCACTGCCTGGAGTAATGGGCTAGATGGTACATCACTGCTGTCCTAAGTAGGCTCTTGGGCTGTCCTTGTCACCATAGTAACCAGCAGCACAAAAGAATCTTTCTATGAGCTACCCCATGTGTGGAAAGAATGTGCGAAATATTAGATTATTTTTTTTTATTACACATATCCCCTCATTTCCTACATGTATTTTTGTTACTGTTGTACAGTCCTCTAGCATCACATACATGATTTCAAATCATTTTCAGCTGTGTTTCGTCTGCCTCTTCAGTACAGTTGTGTTCCCTTGTCTCTATCAAGAGGCCACGACAGCTTCCTTCTGACTATGACCTAGGTTGAGACACATGGCATTTAAGCCCAGTTCCTTTCATCTGACCACCTTCTTTATACACTATAACAAATGGCATTAGGCTTAGATACAATAGGAATTAGATGCAGTAGAATAAGAGTAGGAAACACTATTTTACAAAAATAGCTAAGAGCATCAGGTAGAGGAACTAATGATACCAAAGTATTTGCTTCCTTTAGTTTTGTAAGGATGTAATTAGTACATCAAATGTTCCTTATGCAAAATGTCATTTTTACAGAGGAGAAAACTACATTCTATGTGGTGTTACCTTTGGTTTTGTTTTGAAGAAGAATAAAATATGAAATCCAGGCAAGCCAGATTTAGGAAGATACTTGTGTGCATGGATAGATCTGGATGTGCCAGAAAGCTGAGTGTTAGAAATATGTAGATAAGCACATATATATTGATATTTGCAGAGATAGCAGAACCAGTGCTAGGCATAAAAGGGAACTGTATGGCAACTTCCTGTGTTTACTTTACTGTATGCCCCAATAGAAACATGAGAGACTGCATTGAGGTCAGCTTCTCTCTTTATAGATTAATACATTACTTGCTTCATTTTGTTCATTAACTGTTTTTCCCTAGAATATACTCAGTTCAGCTCATTCTCAAAAATGAAGGCAGAAATGGCAGAGAAGAACCAAAGATGCAGGATACCTCCATGAGCTTCAAACCTTTTTTTCTACCTCTCTCAGTTAGAGTTTTCATCAGCTTGATTTAAAGAGTCAGTATGAGTCTCCTCATACTGAAGTTTTTCTTCTTTAAATTATTTAAGAAAGTGTGTCTTGCCTAAAATAATTTTAAAGATTAGTGATGGTACTTAGTATCAACATTTTCATTGGTTTCGATGGCAGCATATTTGTGAAGAGAAATGCTATGCTCTATTACTGTGCTGGCAACCATCCATTTGATATGACTATGCCAAGAGCGATTGAGAGATTTCTATCAGCCATTCTATGGGCTCTGAACAACTCAAAAGTCAGTAGACAGTAATTTAATAAAAGAGCTCAGAAGAATAAACAAATAAATTGAATGGAACTTTTAGGAAGGATGTAATGTATACTCATTCTTATATTTAAAGTTATATATCACCAATTAGTCTTTCTTTCAAGAGATGGTTTCAGCATTGTAAGAATGCATTGTCCCTTTTACACACATTCGTGGAGTTGTGACAGAATCAAGACAGGAAACTCTGTCTCCAGGTGATGAAGGTACCTGATAAAATTCTAAATTTAAAAGGGAAGGGTACGAGAAGTGAAGGAAGGTGACCTGGGAGTAATATAGAGACACTGTTGAAACATGTAAAAACGTGGTTAGAAAAGCCAAAGCCCACTCGGAGCTGAATCTGGTGAGGGATATGAAGGACAACAAGAAGAGCTTAGAATCATAGGATCATAG
This sequence comes from Larus michahellis, assembly GCF_964199755.1. Classification (NCBI taxonomy): domain Eukaryota; kingdom Metazoa; phylum Chordata; class Aves; order Charadriiformes; family Laridae; genus Larus; species Larus michahellis. The sequence continues at coordinate 11,586,669 of NC_133896.1, forward strand.
AATTGCCTAGGTTGGAAGGGACCTTTCAGATCATCTAGTCCAACCATCAACTTACCTCTGACAAAAACCATCACTACACCATATCTCTAAGCACTATGTCTACCCGGCTTTTAAACGCCTCCAGGGATGGTGCCTCAACCACTTCTCTGGGCAGCCTGTTCCAGTGCTTAATAACCCTTTCAGTGTAAATTTTTTTCCTAATATCCAGTCTAAACCTCCCCTGATGCAACTTGAGGCCGTTTCCTCTTGTCCTATTGCCTGTTACTTGGGAGAAGAGACCGAACCCCACCTCGCTACAGCCTCCTTTCAGGTAGTTGTAGAGAGCGATAAGGTCTCCCTTTAGCCTCCTTTTCTCCAGGCTGAACAACCCCAGCTCCCTCAGCTGCTTCTCATGAGACTTGTGCTCCAGACCCCTCACCAGCTTCGCTGCCCTTCTCTGGACCTGCTCCAGCATCTCAATGTCTTTTTCGTGGTGAGGGCCCCAAAATTGGACACAGTATTCGAGGTTAGGCCTCAGCAGTGCCGAGTTCAGGGGGACAGTCACTTCCCTAGTCCTGCTCACCACACTGCTCCTGATACAAGCCAGGATGCTGTTGGCCTTCTTGGCCACCTGGGCACACTGCTGGCTCATATTCAGCCAGCAGTCAACCAACACCCCCAGGTCCTTTTCTGGCAGGTAGCTCTCTGTTTTCCACAACTTCCAAAAGAAAATTTGAAAAAAAACTCACTTAGAAATCTTAATACGGTCATTCAGAACAACAGAAACAACATCACATGAAATTGTTTTCATAAAATGTCTAGTTGTGTTTGCAGTATCTGTCGGTGTAGAGAGTATCAAAGAGGACCGGCACTGCTGGGCCAGTGTGGAAGTGTACAGCAGATGGATTAGCCAGGGCAAAGGTACTCATCCACATGGAGAGAGCTTTTCTACCTAGTTCCAGTCTTACTCTGTTACTGTCAGTTCAGAAGTAACAGCGTACTCAGTGCTTGTTTTAGGAAGTGGGGTGTTATTTCTTTTTTATTTTTGTCTTCAACACAAATATTAATGTGTGGAAAGGACAAGGTTAAAAAAGTTGTAAGTATTGAGACCTTCTGGTGCACTCAGTGCTTGTGCTGGGGTCAGCTTCACATGTCAGCCTGACAAGTCTATAGTGACAAGGCAGCTCTGTGGTCAGGCCAGGAAGTCCCTGAGTCCAGGTCAGGATCAGCAAAGTCAAACATAGTACACAGACCTCCACAGAATGCAGCTTGGTCAAAGAGCAAGGGCTTGAGCTTAAATGAAGCTCCCAAGCCAAGACGCAGAGACTCCCAAGAGATTTCTTGCAGGTTTTTGTCCCTCTCCTCTTCCCACATCAATCTAATCCCAGGTTACACATCTTCACCATGTAAACGTGAGCTTGACCACAGGCACCAGTCGCCTGGGAGGCTTCAGAGCCCGCTGGGGCATGTAGAGCCCTTCATTTTTAAGGAATAGACTGTTTTTATCTGAGGAAACAAGCATATTTGTGTGAGACTACAATTTATTCTGTAATCTCTTCTACTTTCCCTTTATAATTTCCCTCTTGCTCAAAGGGAGAATAATGTTTGCTGACACAAAGTAGCAACAGACATTTTCTTTCAGCTTAAAAACTAAATCGCATTTGTTGGCTTATTGACTGAGGATGAAAAGAAGACTCCGTATGTTTTCTGTCCGTGTTCATCCATCAATACAAACACTAAGTACAGGCCACGTAGTGGTTGGTTGCAAACGTTCTGAAAATTATTATAGTGGATGTAATGAAGTTAGGTTGCAAGTACTTTGGATTCTGCATAACGACAATTTTCTATTCAGGTTACAATTGTCCATTTCACCTGTCATTAACACAGACATTAACACATAAAAAATGTGAAATGCTACAGTTTCATTATACAATATACAGTTGCCCAAACTTTGGATATTTTCTGAGCATTTAAATTAAATATTTTGTCATTTAATAATTCTTAACAATAGTTAAAATATGTTAAAATTGCTAAAACAAGTTAACAGACTGACTGGTGAAATTGTCAAGTCATTGAAATCACACGGCTCAGACGTTTTAAATGAGTTTTTTCACAACCAACTGTAATTCCAAACTGTCTTCATGTCACAAGCATACCTTTACCAGAGGCCATTTTTGCTCACAGACTTTGCCTCGCAAGCAGTGCGTAGAGAATCCTTTGTGACCGATACGCAGGTAAACAAAGCATTCTCATGGAGCTATAGGGGAGGGATTTCCGTTGTTTAAGCTTTTGGTACAAAACTTAATTTCCGTAGCAAGAAGATACAATGTGATGGATGAGATCAGATTCATTAAAATTAAATTCAAGCTGCGTTGAAATCTGTGAATTAAAAAAGGCTGACAAGCCTGACCAGAAAAGCCAGACCCATAAAGGCATGTAGTGAATATTGCGTCCTGTTAGACGTGATACTGGTTTGTGTATGGTCCTGTCTGACTCGCAGCCACAGCGACCTTGAGGCCACTCTCCTGCACTACTGTCCACCGCGTGCTCAGAGCTTACCTTGAGTCATCTCAGAAAAAAAAAGGAATCTCAATTTACATGGTGACATTTTGGGGAATTAGTTAACAGCTTCTTTTCTTCTTTTTAACAGGAAATCACAATCAGCTTTTCCGAACATCTCCCACATATAACTTGTATGAGAAAACCCTTCCTGTTTCTTAGTGTTCAGTTTGCAAACAGAATTTCAGCTGAGCTCTCTGCAGAAAGCAAGATAGGACTGGGCATATAAATAATTTCTTTTCCTTCCTTTTTGTTTTTGTCTGAGGGCTCAGCTGTCTTGAATGCATGTTTTCAATTCTAGTTTCTTTACAAAATCCACAGGTTTATTATAGAAGTTTCCACCCTTTGTCCTGCAATGGAAGTGTTTTCCATTATTTATGTATAACACAAGAGTAAGACTCAGTTTTCACCACTACCACTGAAGAAAGCTGAAATGTATTTTGTGGGTTTTTTTTAAGCAAACCCTCCTGAAATTTGATATTATGGAATTCTGAAAGTCAGGTTTGCGGAAATAATAATCAAAATCAGAGGAGTTTCATTGGGAAAACTGTGAGACACCAAGTTTAAAATTTGGATACTCTGTGGGATGGCAAGAGAGCACAAATCATTACAAATGTTGAAACACCTTCTCAGTAGTACTTGTAGATGTACATCTTCCTGCCTAATTTTTGAGTTTAGACTTCTAATTCTAGAAACTAGTATTAGCTTTTAAGATGTCATTTTAAGATGACAACTTGCCTAATTCTAGTCCAGACATAGGGTTTCAATAGTTTTTCATTCAAATTAAAAACAGTAATCTGACAGCATTTTAGCAAGACCATTGAATTTACCAATTTTTCTTTAATCCAATTGAAACTTGCAAAGACATAAAATGACGAATATCACAGCATATTGTTTTAATATCCAAAACTTTCAGCTTTAAAAGACAAGGGACATATGGTCATCCTGAGAGAATAAGATACTCCAAAGAGACACTTGAAATAGATTAATATTCTGGAAGGATGTAGCTCTTTCACCAGATATGGACTATCTAATACAGAATATCTGAGACATTTTTAAAAGGTAAGAATAAGTGACAACAATCGCAGAATCACAGAATGATTGGGGTTGGAAGGAAACTTTGGAAGTCACGTGCACCAACCCTCCTGCTCAAGCAGGACCACCTCAACCAACCACAATGGTTGTTTGTTTGTTGTTTGTTTGGGGTTTTTTTTTTGTGCTGTTGTTTGTTTTTTTTTTTTATAATAACGTTTCCAAAAATATTTTTCTATGGTGGCAGGAGTTTGAAAAATTAAACTTTTTTCTTTTCTTTTTTTTTTTTTTTTTTAATCTTGAATGCATTCCTGCTGTGGGCTTGCACATGTAGAGCTTCATTGACTCCATGTAGACAGAAAGGTACTTTACTTTAATATAGATCATACTGCAGATTTAATTCATAATTAACCACAGAGAATTGGACAAATCTGTTACACAAAAATAAATTAATTTAATTAAAGTAGTTTAATATGGCTTGGCAGATATTAAGTTACTTACATTTTGTGAGGCATCTACCCAGCTAATTTTACTGCTAGGTCTTAGAAAGCAGCTAAAAGAACACTTTAAAATTTAATATTAATTTTTTGGCAGACTACTTGGAAGTGTAGGTACAAACCAACCAGTTCCTCTTTTAATATTGAAATCCTTCTTAATTATAGAGGTAATGAGGATTATAATTGTTAGTCAATGTTTCATTAAAATACTGCAATGGGAAGCATAGTATTTTCACTGTAGCAATTACTAATTAAACACATTTAAAAAACACTTTGTATTTATGTACTTTTTGCCAGATACCACCTCTCTTGGTTTTTTTTGGTAAGGCTAAGATTCTTAGTAAAGGATGCATTATGTTTGGGACTGCAGACAGCAGACATTTATTTGCAGTTAAATATGATCTAGGAGGCTTTCTGGTTACAGCGATAAATATGCTTAAGAAAGTTTGGCTACAAAGGATTACTTAAATGAAAACACACTCTTGATTTAGATGAATGTTTAGTAAAAAAACAGTTTGATCAGCAACACCGACTCAGCTCTCTCAGGGAAGTGTACTAAATAATATTTGCCAAATGTAAGACTAGAAAGGGTGGCACTAATATGGATAGTTTCAGATTCCAGTTAGCGGGGTTCATATAGCAATAACATTGGCATGATACATGGATAGATTCAGCAGCTTTTATTGAGAAATGTACAACCTAGACTTGGTGCGACAGCATTTGGTCTGCAGGGTGCTGAAGGTGGGAATGTGCCACACTCGATCAAGATCCGAAAAGTTGAGGCAATTCATAACAAAAATAAAATTGAAAAAGAAATAGTGTCCTGACCCCAGCTGTTCCCAATCTTCCCACTTTCATCTGGAGATTTAACAAGGGCCTTTGGGAAATTAAATTTAAAACTTGCTTTCCCAATGCGGTATGTCTGGCAACATCTACTATCCCAAAATGCCGCATAGCTCTGTGACTTCTCTCTGTTGTGTTGTGTTGTATTGTGTTGTTTTGTTTTGTTTTGTTTTGTTTTCCATGGAGGAAAAAATAGCCTCCAGCCTGCAGCTCTGTGGCCCTTCTCTTATCACGTAAGCTAGACATATATATCTGTCATCTTTTTTTGACCTTATCCACGTGAAATAAGGGTGGGAGATGAAAGGAAATGGGTAGTGGAGGGTTTGGTTTTGGCTACGCCCAGGCTCATATAACTATGAGAAAGCCATTAAAAGTGCTACAATATCAACTTGTTAGGTGAACATTAGGAACTTCACACTCATGAAGAGAAATAGTATTTCCTAAGGAGACCAATTCTTTGCCGGACTTCCAGGTGTACTAGACATGAAGTAGCCTTTTGAGATGTTAGCAGTCCTGTTATTTATGGAGATAAGACTCTATTTACTGAAGAAGGACTGAATTCAAGCTGCAAAGTATCTGTGAAGTTGAAGTCCTTCTTAGCTAAAAGAGTAGATACTGAACAAGATTGCAGTGTTGGAATTTAATTCCTACATAATCTGAATTCTTACTTTCAGCACATCTGAACATGTCTTAGTCACGCGTACAGGTGTTTCTTAAGCTCGTCTTCTCCCTCAGCTTTAAAGGTATATCTGTACTAATAAACAGAACAATTCAGAGTTTTATTAGCATCCCTCAGACAGCCCCACGGTGTGGCAGAAGGGACGACACGTGCCGGCAGCCTTTCCCGATGGACAACACGGGGCCCTGTTTTGTTTCTTCTATACTACAAGGTTCTCCAGTCCTGTTCTAGGAGGCTTTGTGTTCTCAAACACCCCTAGATTATTTTATGCTGTACTGCAGGGCATATCTATACTGAATGGCATATAACATGCGACTTAATTTTCATCCCCAAAACATCTTCTGGTTTAAAAGCAATAAAACGTCTTCTGGTTTAAAATTAATAAAATTATCACCGTCCTCATTTTGCAGATAGAAGAAACAGGTATATAGAGAGAAAATGACTTCCTCAGTGATCCTCTGAAGGGCAGGGATTCAAGCCAGGAATATGTCTAACATGAAATTTTTTTAAGATTCAGCATGCTATTATATTCATTAACTTATACTTAAATTCATAGCATTGTTTAAACATCAGCAGGTGTGTTAATCTCCTCAGGATCTTTATAATATCAGTGCTGTAAAGCACAGCTATAAGAACTGTTTTATTCTTTCCCTTTTTTACAGTAGATTTGCCTTGTATTTAACCTTACTTTGTTTATCTATATAATAAATAAGTATAATATGAAGGGAACTTTAATTAATTAGAGAAAAGCCCCCTTACATTGCTTATGCCAGTATTTTACTAGGATATTCCTAAGGTGTAAATGAAGAAATTCACAGATGATTAAAAAAAAAAAAAAAAAGATAATGCTGCAGCTCCGATTATCCAGAAAAGTAATTTTGTCCCTAAAGTCTTACAATTCTTAGATTAAACATATGGATAGAGAAGAGGTAGTATTCTCTCTTCCCCTTCACTTAAAAAAAAAAAATTAAAAAAAAATCTTGAACCCATTTCCAGATGTCAGCGAGGCAGGTCTCACTCAGCTACTGGAGCATTCCCTGCTTAAACAAATTAATAATGAAAGGGCTTCAAAAATCAATTTCTAATAAAATAAAATGGTACCTCTCCAAACGAAGGACTTGCTGTGCACAGCTGCTCTTCTGTTAACTGTTAATGGTAAGCAATTGTGTTGCGGCCGTGTTATTGAACTCTCCAAAGAAAGTCATTACTGAAGCAGATACTAAGAGACCAGAAAGCCTAAAAAATCCATACAAAATGAATCAAAGGCCTTGAAAAACTGAGAACTACACCTTTTTTTTTTTTTTTTTTGTAAAAGGTTTTATATTTTATAGCTGTCAGTTCCTTTTAGTAACTCAACTTTTAAAGGAGCCTTTAAAGTAACAAAACAAAACAAAACCCCAAACACCTTCCGAAGTAATGCAGCTTATAAATGATCAATTAGTGCAATTAGTGTGTAAGTCGAATAGTTCTACTTTTTACATTGAAATAAGTCTTTTTGAGAGTTGTTCAATTTTTTTTTGTTGACATCTGGGAGATAAGGACATGGGCCGACAAGATTTGGATCTAATTGTACTCATGATATGGAAAACCTTACAATATGTTTAATTGTGGCTCATTTTCCAAAACTGATGTGCTGAATGTTGTAGTTGTGCAGGCAGATCCACCCAGTTACAGGATAATGTGTTATTTCTAGTGAGTTAATGAGGTTGCAGCCAGGAGGCCACCATACTTGCGTGCCAAAGTTTATATCGTCTCTGTGTTTCTACGATACCAATTGAAATATCCAGAATTTGCTCTTATAGGAGAAAAAGAAAAACAATAACAAAAAAAGAACAACCCAAAACCATCTTGTTGCTTCTGTACCTCTTCTCCCCAAGCCCTGACACTCCAGCCCCCTTTGCATGGCAGCTAGTCCAGGTGAAACCAATGTGAGCAACACATTCATTGAGGACGCAATTCAGTTTATACGTGCGGAAGCAGAAATATTTACCTCTAAACTAAGATAACACAGAGCCATATGAGGGATTAATTTTAAGTTACAGACTGCACTCCGTGTTAAATGTCCAAATAGCTTTTGTTTCTTTTGGTATATTGGGACCAATAAAGCAATATATTTGTTTCCTTATGGACTGGTCCCATATAAAGCTCATTGCTGAACTGATCTGGGATGAAACTGAGCTCAGTATTGCCCATAACCACTTGGGTAATACATTCTGAAAAAAAACCTCCGTGAGATGATTATCCTCTCTTTGTTGATGGTGCTATAAAAGTTATAGAGGACATTGCACACAGCTGTCTATGTTAGACAGATTTTATCTGAAGATAATTTGAGCTCTTGGCAATTTAAAGTCCTTACCGGAGTAAAATAGCTAAGAAGTAGCTGCATTCAGTCCTGAATAGCTAAGAAGTGGCTGCATTCAGTCTCAGTTGTGGTAGAACAGAGTTGGTCAGGTACAATATCTGTCTTGGTGGGATAGTACTAATCAATTGTTAATCCAAGACATCATTATGATATAAATATCTTGAGTCCTAAGTATAGTGGTACAAAAAATTTTGTGATGATTAATGCTTTATATTGTTTTTAGCTATCACGTCTTGGCACTTTTCACCTTTTACTGAAGAATGCTTTTCCTCTTTTACTGAAAAATACTGAAAAATAACTAAGTAATTCTGCAAAGGTGGTGCTGCTACACCAAAATTCACATGACTTCTGCATGTGGGACATTTCCCAACTAGTGTGAGCTATCACATACCTGAATGCAGGTTTGTTCACGTACGTTCACTAAAATATGAGAGAAAATGTGAAATGAATCTAAGGGCCAAGTATAAGCTGTATGTTGCACCTCAAACTTGGCTCCAGACTTCATTTGATCTGGCACAGGGAACTGAGTAGCCTGTATTTATGGATGTTTTGAATATCCACATGAATGTTTTCTTGAGGGACATCAAGATAAAAATCAACTTTAACAAATACTTGTTTGCCTAACCCAGTAAATGTTAACCCTCTGAGATGGGAAGGTAATGAAGTTTGAGTCAGAATAAGACGATGCTGTCTGGGATTTGATAATTGGCATTTGTTACCTGTTTTACTATCAGCTTTTAGCCTCTTTCCCCAGATGTGTTAGAGGGATGTAAAGCTTTTAATAATTCATCCGTGCCTCTCTGTTCCATGCACACACGTACCTCACCAGTAGAGCGGGGCAGACGTAACTGAAGTCTCATTCAGCAGGACTTCCAGGAAGGCCTCCCCCATGACACTCACCTATGCCTCTGGAATCATCTCATGAATTAAAAATGGACAGGTGTAGCCAAGTTCTCCTTTTCCTGAGGAATACTTTCATTTAACCTTTACTGTGTGATAGCCTCTCTACTGCATGAATTGGTTCTGCATGTAATCAACAAAACTGAGGATTTCCGCTCTACATGTGCAGAAATAACAAAAGAGCATGCCCTACTCTTGCTTGAAACCTAGCCAGGCCTGTATCTCCATAATGCAAACAGCAGAAGTGGGAGGGATATCAAATCCAATGAATAATTTATGAAATATCAAATCTAACCATATGCCAGACAAGAAAATCATCAAAGGAGAACATGACTAAAGCCTAATGTATGCAACAGAGAAGTGTGTAGTGTTGACATAGTTTAAAGATATTAGTATGCAACAATGAAACACGGTGAGGCTGACTTCTTCAAGATGTTGGGTGATCTAGGTTCCAAGGCATCTGATTTAAATGCATGTTTTAAATGATAAGTTATATAAATAAAACTCAATCTCAAAATCCTTGATCTTCAATTTTAGTTTTTTAAGAAAACACATGATCATCTTTTTGTGTATTTCATTTCATCTTAGCCCATATACCGGCTTTGTCAGTAAGGCGTAAGCCAGTTTCCTCAAACGGCTTTATAGTGTGTTCTGTATATGGATCAAGGCAATGCATGTCTTTTTCAGTGGTCTCCATCCCTCCGAATTATTTCCTGCATAATTATAAACACATAATTACTTATTTTTGCATAGAAAGCATTTATCATCTTTTAAAAAATGATTTTTTAAAAGTTGGAATCAGGGTAAATTAAAATTAGATCATTGGAGGTCAGAAGTCCTAAGGGAATTTCAGTTTCCTAGTAACAGCAATTTCAATAAGGTCCTTAAATACTCAGAACGTTACCAAAACCAGTGAATAGATTTGAGACCGTGCAAAGCCATCTAAAATTAAAAGTGTTAATCCAGTGAGAGTTCAGGATGAATGAGTAATTTAGTCATGTTAATTCTTGAGGTTGGAGAGGGAATTCAGCGCTTCCTTGGTGTGAATGAAATTTTTGATACTAAGGTTGGAGTCTTTATTTATGTTTAGCCATGCAGAGACTTACTAGTAGAGTATGTAAACTGCTGGAGAAAACATCATAAAGATCAATAGAAGTAGTTTTCTCAGTAAACGTTATATTTCTTAATTAGTGTTTGTATGATCCAGCACCTATTAATATCTAATGAATAATTTTGCAGTCACAGCACATATCCGGAAAAATTTCCTCACGTGGAAACTTAAGCATGTAGGTGCTTGTTATGCTTGTCTCAAGAGAAAGGAATATATTAATTAGGAAAAAGAAACTTACTGACTTGTGGCACACAAAATACTGGTTTAACAGCATGATGAGAAATAATTTTTAAAGACCTCCAGATCTCTCTGAAGCTGCTGACAATCTTTCCAGGCCCATGCATGCTGAAAGGGCCAAGCTAGTGCAAGGAAAGTAGAATTTCATTGTTGCGTTCACTACTCAGTCTGTCTCCCAAAACGAAAAACTGTAAGTGTTCCCATTCACAGTAATCTCCAAAAGGATCAGATAGGCTGTAAGTAATGTGCTGAGTGGTTTATTCACAGTGTCTTTTGTGGGCTAAAGGTATAACTGGACCATTGTAATAGTTCATATTCTAGTTCTGGTGAACGTCTTCCTTTCCGTTGGGCTTTTTAACTTACTAATGTAGATGTAGCCGGAAAAGGTCAGTTTGAACTTTGTTGTGATCCAGGAAATTACTGAAAAACTGTAGTAGAACTGAATGCAAGGTTTAGTTGCTTAATGGAAGGACCTCCTTTGAAGAGTGATTTAGAAAGATTTGTTCTTTATTTTATGCTGCTTCAATCAGAAGTTTTGAGCATTCTTTCCATAAAGAGAAAGAAAGGGGAAAAAAAAAGGTAAAAAACCCCATTGTTCTGGCTTGTATTCCAGTTAAAAAAAAATCAACAACTCAGCTTTTGTTATACAGAACCTTTGGTGGTTTGGGAAATATTAGGAAAGTTTCAGGCATTTCAAATTTTATTCTTTGGTGTTTCCTCACAGGTTTAGGTTAGTATTAATTTTCCCACTTCATATTTCCAGAAGATTTGCCACACTATATTTGATCTAAAGGACGCGATTCTGAAGTGTGCTCTGTCTAGGCAACTAGTGTTGATCTTGAGGAAATTACGTGCTGACTTGTCAGGTGGTATCACGTCAACATAGATTTGTAGCTCTCAGATTTTGCAGAAAAATGTAGCTGTATTATTTCTTGTATTGTGTTTTGTTACACAGACAAAATGGAATCTTAACCCATATTTCTGTAAATTTTAGTTCAGAATTTAGAAAAGTTAGATTTCAGTTCAAAATAGGAAGTTACACTATCGTCTTGAAGGTTATGGTATCAGATAAATTGTAGCTAAATATTCAAGTGATAGTTTTCAGTAGATAGTTTATGTTAGCTAAGGAGCTAGTCTGTTATTTCGTGAGCCTTTAGAAAATTGATTCTATTTTAAATTAATACTTATGTCAGTATCTGCTGTTATAGGAGCATACAATGATGTTAGAAGCACTCTTCAGCTCCTGTGTTCGAACTTGCTTTGAATCACCATCTGGTTGCTTTGGAGAATGCAGTTAAGGAGCTGAACTTATCTTTTATATGAAAAAAAAACCTTAAAAAAAGTTTTATTTCACTTCTTACTGGAGATTGCTAAGAGTTATTGTCACACCAGCAGTGTAAATTATATTTTATCTGTTGTTTTGAAATAAATATATATGCATACATTCAGATAATTCTCTATTTATGAAGACTGTCCAAGATATGGGTTGATTAAGAGCACCGGATTTGATAGGGCATAGGCTTTTTATTGGATGTTAGTGGAAAGACTGAAAGTTTGGGCAAAGATATAGCAGTGTTGGTCAGTACCTTGATTATTTATATTTTCTATTTTACCTAAAGTACTCATAATACAAACTGAAATGAGTACATTGGATATAGATTTTGCGAGTCTCACGGAATGTATTTCAAGGATGGAGTTTCAGATGGAATTCTAATGGATGGGTTAGTCTGGATGGACACAAAAAGTCTGTGATCAAACATGTGCTAACCATGGCTTCAGATGGCTTCAGGCTCGTAAAATACTGGTGAATTTAACCCATCCATCCCAAAGTAATGATAATTAAGTTACAAATTTGACATATACCAGTCTCAAAAATTCTGTTTTCTCATTTCTGGAAATTTCAATGCCCCTTATCCCTTCAGATCACAAAGGACCTGTCAGGTGATAGACAATCCTGGTGTAGAGTTTGAGGTTCTTCTGGTGTGCAACAATATGCAATGTTTTGTGCGACTGATAAATGTCCCGTGGGTTATGTTGTGTTTAAATGTTCTAGTAACTGATGTGCAAACTCAGGTTATGGTCACTTAGGAAAGGGTTTATTCAGTAATATCAGAAATAGGCTTCTTTTATATTCATGGATAGAGATACTATAGTTCTTCCCATTTGTCTTAGATGAATGCTTTTCCAGGAAAAATCCTGGAGCTGCCTATATCTTTCTTTATTTCCTAGACAGAAAAATGATTAAAGTCAGGAAACACTGCTCTCAATGCTATTGGCACACAGCGAGAGAGCAAATTGCAGAACATTATTTCATTGCATGTAACTTTTCACATTTTTATTTGTGTTTGTTAAGCTGTCAAATGGTTTTGAAAGGCTCATTTTGTTTTTCAGTGAGGAAAAGATGCCTACCCTTGTTTAAAATGATGGTAAAGCTTAGATTAAATGCTTGCAAAAGGTTATTAATCTTAGCATTTTCTTCACAAAAGCATGAATATTTCCATCTCATTTTATTTTCAGAAAATACGATACTTTCATGTCAGTGAATAATTTTTTAGACGTGTAGCTGAGCTTTAGATCAGCACAGTGCCATTGTATACAATATTAATTAACTCATGAATGTTTTCAAAATTAAGTACTTTCTTGTAAAAAACAAAGTTTTTTCATATTCTGAAGTAGTTTGGTTGAAATTCTGGTTCTGTTTAAGTCAGTAGTCAATTATAGTCAGTGACTATCTCTTCAACACATTTTGATCTTTTAAGGTCTTTATATATATATAGTTTTATTGTATTATACTATGTGCTCTTATACATAGGAGTATATATAAGAGATATCTCTTATATATATATATACTCCTATATATCATACACTCAAGCCCCTCACTACAAGAAGGACATTGAGGTGTTGGAGCGTGTCCAGAGAAGGGCTACAAAGCTGGTGAGGGGTCTGGAGGACAAACCTTATGAAGAACGACTGAGGGAGCTGGGGTTGTTTAGCCTGGAGAAGAGGAGGCTGAGGGGAGACCTCATCACCCTCTACAACTACCTGAAAGGAGGCTGTAGAGGGATGACCTCTTCTCCCCGGTGACAAGTGATAGGACAAGAAGAAATGGGTTCAAGTTATGTCAGGGGAGGTTTAGATTGGATATTAGGAAACATTTTTTCACTGAAAGGGTTATTAAACATTGGAATAGGCTGCCCAGGGAGGTGGTGGATTCACCATCCCTGGAGGTGTTTAAAAAAAGGGTAGATGGGGCACTTAGGGACATGGTTTAGAAGTGGCTTTTGTCAGGGTAGGTTAATGGTTGGACTTGATGGTCTTAAAGGCCCCTTCCAACCTCAGCAATTCTATGATTCTATGATTCTATATGTATTTCAAAAACAGATTACACAAATACAGATATATTTATTGATACCAAAAGTTGATATTTATATTGTGCAAAGTCTGTGATATTGATTCATTATACTGTTGCATTTAAAATACTTAAGATAAAGGTTTTGTTTTTTTTTTTTTCCCTTTTTAGCTTCCCCGTGGGTAGATAAAAGTCGAACTCCAAATAAAATAGATCTGTATGATGTTCGAAGAAGACCGTGGTAAGCTATGCTTTCTTTAAAGGACTGACGTACATATATATCTTACTCCAGGCAAATTTTCCTTATTATTTATGTCTAATAGTCCTTACTTTTAGATATTGTTATTTTCTTCTTATAAAATCTTTTACTTCTTCTGAATAAAAAAATTCAAATCATGCTGTTTGTTACGGAATATGCACTATAGTGTGTCTTACTTTTGCATTACATGGACCTTTTTGTAGGAGGATAACTATCAAATAGGAATAAAGCAAATAAAAAAAATTTGGGTTTTGTGCCAAAATCAAATGTAATTCAGAGGCATTCTTACAGACTTTTGCAAGTGTTTACAAATATGTCTAAGTGGTTTAGACCAGAAAAAAAAATCCCTAGATTGGTATAAGGCTGAGAACAGTAGGATTGTTTCTCAAGATTTTTTTTCCCTAAGCATCTCAAGGCATAATGCATATTGATACTTGAATTCATACTAGTTGAAATATATTCTTTCAAAGAACAAGGTATTTTTCCCTAAGCTGGCCTGATGTAATAATTTATCTGCAATCAAGATCTTCAGCTCTGAAATAGCATCCATGTTTTTCCGTTATCAACATCTGAAAATAGTGATTTTTGATCAGTGTATCCTACTTTCAGGCTTTCCTAATGCAGTTTGGAGTTTGGTTCACTTAGGAGACACAGCAAGAGAGAACATGATAGCGCTTGATTTTCTACTATCTAAAACAGGAGGAATTTTTTGGTTCAGCCAGATTTATCACAGAGTGTCTTCCATCACATGCAACAATCATGTTTTGAGATTTGTGTCATTCATACCATTTATTTATTTCAGGTATATCCAAGGAGCTGCTTCTCCCAAAGACATGCTTATTTTAGTTGATGCGTAAGTGTTTAATATCTGGATATTGACATTAGAGGGACAAAAGTACTTAGATGTATTGAAGAAATCTGTATGCTGAGAAAGGGAAAGGATTAAGAAATCCTTATATGGAATGATCAAAAATCTTGATATGACCAAAATAAATACACAGGAAAAAATAGTTCCAAAAAACATGAACCAAACCTGAAAGTTATTTAAACTGGGCATAAGGAAGTGTTTTTTAATCACTTTAATATTCTGCTTTCAGCTTATAATTACTGAAGTAAACAATCGAACATTTCTCATGTGCCTGCCAAGATTTGATGTAAAATACAAACATTACAGTAGATTTAATCATGATTTCACGAGCCTGAAAATGAGAATGTATGCAGACTTTGCATGTTTTACCATAGATATTTAAAAACTGCCAAGTTTGGTTACTATAAAACTTTAATAGAAAGTGAGGAAAGAAATTAATGAAAACGCTCTCTTTGCCTTGGCAAGGCTTTATTTGTTTAGCTAATGTTGAGGGACTGAAGGAAGCATTGAACCTGATGTGTCAAACAGATTGCTTTAAGCTGAAAAAATTCTCCTTAAGAGAATTTGCATTTAATGCTTTTAAATGTGGTGACGCGGTTTCATACCAGCAGTGAGCTTTATCAACATTTGTTATTTCTTCACTTCAGCTTAGGTTTTGCCTTGATTCAAACAAGCTGTCATTTGAGTATCTGAAAATCTAAAGCTGTAAATCTGTGTATAAGAGTATAAAATGTTTACGTAATTCATTGGCTGAAGGTGGTAAACTCTCTTGGATTTCTTGAAGTGAAAATGAGGAAATGATGTACCATTATGACTTCATCTGAGCCACAAGTCTGGAGCTTTGAATGCCAGTTTTGGACTTAATTGTTTATTATGATAATGTTTATTATGATAATGTAATAACACTAATGATGAGTTGGAGAATTCAGGAGAATTATTGACAATTTTAATGTGAAAGTTCATGAGGGTGCTGGCTGGTGCGCTGTATTTTCTTTGTACGTTTTAAATTAAATTTGTTAAATTCAACTCTTCTATCATCTTGTGGATTTCTGATAGGAGTGGGAGTGTCAGTGGATTGACATTGAAGCTGATCCGCACCTCAGTCATTGAGATGTTAGAGACCTTGTCTGACGATGACTTCGTGAATGTAGTTTCAGTGAGTATCTGTTCTTTCCTCAAAATTTGTATTGTTAACAAAACCATAAGTAAACTATTTTTAATGCCAGATATGAGATACTTGAATGTTAAGCTGTGAAGAGACTTAAAATATATTGTGAAATAATACATTCAGCTTACTGTTTTCTCGTAAAGTATAATGAAAGTCCTAGATTTGTTGCTCTCTATACATTTGAGTGAAGGGCAAAAGTCATTTAAACAACATTCTGTGTAGCAGAATTCTCCTTTTCAATATATTTTTCTGGATTGTGTAACGCATCTTCTATTTGACTGGCAAATTCTCTTGAAATGATTGGTGGTTCAGAGGTTTTACCTTGTGGTATGAGATAAAATGATACAGAGGAGGTAGGGGGAAGTTCCTTTTTCCACACAGCAGACATTTGGGTTGCTCGTGTTAATTGATGCCTGATGACAGAAGATGTACAGCCGTACGTCTGACCTGCTGCAGAGGTGTTGCTTTAAAGCTCTACATTAGCAACTTCATGGGTAGCAAAGCAATTTTTTCCCATAATAAATAATACAACAGAGGGAACAACCTATGAAGGAACTTAAAATGCATATAATTTATGCATACAGAGACAACATATGCGATGTGCAGGTCAGAGGATTGTTAGGAAGAAGGTAGGATTGTAAGGGTTTTCAAACGAAGGTGATGCTCACTTTTCAGCAGCTGAGATCTTTCAGGACATGATCTAAAACTTTTAGTACTACCTATAGTTACTACACTTCAAACTTGACTACCAGATTTAAAACTTTCATTTCTATATAATAGAGTTTTTAAACATATCTTTAAAATAGTTGGCGGGGGGGGGGGTGTGGGTGGGTGGGGTGTTTCATGGCATTTTAATCTAATACTTGCCTGGAATTTAAAGTGCAAATTCCTGGTTTTCAAGAGAGCTGAAGGCAAAATAAAATAGATTGGGGGAGGGGGAAGGCGGTATGGACCACTTTCCATTTTCAGGCTGATACCTTGGATGTCATGCTCTACGCTTGAGCAAGGCTTTTTTGTTTTTTATTAAGCTGTTGAACTGTTGAGCTTTGATTCTAAGGATTTAGGATGGGAACATTGACATACTCTTAATGACAAGAGACAGCTTGTGTGGTGAGTAACTGGAATGATTTTGGAGACAATTTTCAACTTCTTCAGATGTGTTGTAGCCAGCCTGCTGGGAGAAAGACCTGAAATATCACTATCAGAAATCTCTTTGAATACCGCTTATTGCTTCATCGTTTGCTGTCAGTCTAACTAGACCTCTCTCCAAGTAGAAGAGAGCAGCTTTTCTTCACGATGGCATTTCCTTTGTTAAAGTTTTTAAGAGTGGATTAGAGCATTTTCTTTAGTCTAAATTGCAATGAAAAAAAGAAACTAATGTTTTTATTATTATTATTAAAGGAAATAAGCTTTTCTGTAATGACATTAGAGAGCTGAAATCTCGTCATTAGGTTCACCGGTTTAAAAAAAAAAGAAGATTGTAATCCTAAACTGCTGGAAATTGATTACTCCGTTCAGTGGAGCTGTGCCAGCTTTCACTGTTGGAGAGTAAGGACCCCCACTATCTGCTGACTTACACAGCTTTCCAAACTCTTTCCTTCATTTGCTCCCAGTTGACCAGAAACAGTGTATCTTAGTGTAAGCCTTCCTTAGCCTTAAGGTATTTTATTAGCTAAGGTTCAGTGTTATTCTCCTGAGGCCCCAAGGTTGGGATTTCTGTCAAAAAAGGACTAGAAATCTTTGCATATTTTCTACAGCAGATTTTTCCAGTAGTTTGTAATTTACAACATGTATGGACCTTTCTTCTTTGAATGAATTTTAGAGGCATACATCAGATATATGACTGCAGAACCTAAGAGGATTTTTTGGTCATGCTGCATTCATCCTCAGAGGAAGGCAACGCTCACAGAAATGTACATAACAGAACATGGCATCTCTACATCTTGTAGAAAGTGCTATTCGGTGTTGTACACTTCTAATTTGAAAGTCTGTATTCGATCCTTTCAGTATTGTAATTACTTTTGTATAACCTATGTTTTCCTGTGTTCAGATGACTTGCATATTGGAATTGTGGGAGACATTGCGTTCTGACTTCTTATTTCTCTAACAGAAAAGGAATCGTATGCTAAAAATAGGAAAGAAATGGTTGTACTACTACTTCAAGGCATTCTTTAAGCCACAGAAGTGAACTCAGAAGTTTGGTCTTTTTTTTAATGTTTTTTCCCTTTTTTTTTTTTTTTTTTTAAGTTTGCTCGGTTTTCCTACAGTCCAACCAAAGCCTCAAACCAGAGGTGACACTGCTTAAGAAGGCGGTATATTGTCACCCTCTGTTATTTGTTCTTAAGATTATTCACAAAAGCATATACACAGGCTTAACTTTTATGAAGGATTTATCCACTGCAAAGTTGGTATTAGTTGCTGTACTGTTTTCATGTATGTTGCTTTATGTTTATGTTTGATGTAGACACCTTGACACTAAAAGTAAAACATAATACATTAGAACAGTCATTGTTATGATCATCCAGTTAGATCTTTGAAAATTGCATACGACTTTCATTTAGGAGGATTTCATAGAAGGTCTGAGATCTCATCTTTATTTATTTTTATATGTATATATCAATTTTATATATCTTTATTCAATTCAAATATTAAATTCTTCATTTTACTGCTTAGGTTTTTCCCACTTATTCTTCCTTGCATACCTCTGGTGAAAAGCTTGATGATTTATTAGGTTTATGTACTGTGTTAAAAGTCAGATGGTTCATTAGGTCTTGTCTAATTTTAAAATAATCTCATTTTTCTTTTTTCTAAATGATATGAGGATCATCTAGAGATATGGTGATACACAAAAGATCATCCAGTCACAAGTGGTGTTCTCTAGGGCTCAATACTGGGGCCAGTTTTCTTTAGTATCTTTATCAATGATCTGGACAAGGGGATCAAGTGCACCCTCGGTAATTTTGCAGAAAACACCAAGTTGGGTGGGAGTGTTGATCTGCTTGAGGGTAGGAACGCTCTACAGAGGGATCTGGACAGGCTGGATCTATGGGCCAATGGTATGAGGTTCAGCAAGGCCAAGTGCTGGGTCCTGCACTTGGGTCACAACAACCCCATGGAGCGCTACAGGCTTGGGGAGGAGTGGCTGGAGAGCTGCCTGCCAGAAAAGGACCTGGGGGTGTTGGTTGACTGCTGGCTGAATATGAGCCAGCAGAGTGTCCAGGTGGCCAAGAAGGCCAACAGCATCCTGGCTTGTATCAGGAATAGCGTGACCAGCAGGACTAGGGAAGTGACTGTCCCCCTGAACTCGGCACTGGTGAGGCCTCACCTTGAGTACTGTGTTCACTACTGTTTTGAGCCCCTCACTACAAGAAAGATATTGAGGTTCTGGAGCGTGTCCAGAGAAGGGCAAAGAAGCTGCTGAGGGGTCTGGAGTACAAGTCTCATGAGGAGCAGCTGAGGGAGCTGGGGTTGTTCAGCCTGGAGAAAAGGAGGCTGAGGGGAGACCTTATCGCTCTCTACAGCTACCTGAAAGGAGGTTGTTAATATATTCTTATTAACTCCAAACCCCAAAATATCAACTTAAACACTTTGTTCTAGGTGAAAGAAATGTAGATTTATTCAATATGTTTCATGCTATTGCTTAAGGACATTTTCTCTTGATCTTCCTGGTATTAGACATCATTGGCTAATTAAAAAGCCCAAAAAGCTAGGTGAAAATTTTCGGTTAATACAATATTAGCGGATGGATGTATGAACACTAGCAATATCTGGAAGTTATCTACATTTTTTCTTTCCCCCCTGGACCTTTTGGCTAAGAAAGCAACAGTTGTTTTACGGCTTGTTAGCTTTAATAACCATGAAGTGTTTAGTAATGAGGTTTTGAGTTAACTAGAGAGCTGTTTTACCGCTAACCTCTGCCAAGATGTTGTCCCACAAAACCCATAAGTATGATGATTCATGCCCACAACCGAGAGACATGGATTTAAGCTCATGCCAATCATTTCTAGAAAGTGACAAGATGATTTAATGAACCGTGCCTGGTATATGGAGAAATCCTAGGGAACAAAAAGCTTAAAAGTAGATGTGTTAAAATACATTAGTTCTACTGATTTAGTATAGTTCTTGCATTTATTTCTAGCGAAAAAAAAACGCTGAATGAACTATTAAGTTATGTAAAGATTGCCAGGGGTTAATATGTCATGATTTCCTCTGGGATTTGCATTTTTCTTATCTGAAGTGCTGTGCTTTGTTCAGAAAGAAAACCTGCTGTTTGAAGGAGCTTAAATGTATGAGTAATACAGCTGTTTTCCCACTAATCCGGTTATATGCTTTGATAGCAGTAAGTGGTAGATGATAGGGGCCGCAATTCCATCCCAGCATGTTATGATTTAGTGACTTGGTTTCAGATGTTGACACAGAGAGTGTAATTTGTTTATGATTGTGAGTAGGCTGCAGTTTGCAGGAGAAACGTATTTCAACTTCAAATGTGTAGAGATGCGGAAAACCACACAAAGGAAAAACCTACCTTACAGCAACAGACATGCTAAAGGTCAGGAGCTGTAGGACTGTTTAAAATCACTTAGCCTTTGTAAAAATACAAACTAGTATTTACTGTTTAGGAACTGGAAATTAAATGTTGTGAGCACACTAGGGATAATAGAACGACGCTCTGGGAAAACCGAGAGCTCATCTCCTGCTCTTGTGCAGTTCTGCACATGGACTAAAGTCAGAGGAAAGGAGATTTCTGGATGAACTGATTTCAAAGAAAAAACTATGCGCCCAGCCTATGAAATTATTGATAAGGATAAAAGCTATATGTGGAAGATACACCCCTTTTCCCACTGATTTTTAATAGCAGCTTATCATGTAATTCCCACATCTCAGTGGTTGCCCTCCCCCCTTACTCCCAATTTGATATAAGGTTTATGCCTTCCTTATTAAAATATTTATCATATGATAATGGGGGGTCGGGGGGAGGCGGGGAGTTTCATAAAGAGCTTTTCAGTTTTCCAAAGGACTCTTCTCTTTCTCCTTCATGGTCCTTCCTGCATTATGTATGTACCTGTATTCTCTTAGATACAGGGAAACATTCCTTCCTTCTGGGAAATACTTTCTTAAGATTGTTTAAAAACTTAACAAACATGATATTGATGGAAACCTTAGGCAGAAGTTCTATTGAAGGGAGGAAGATTCTAGATGTACTACTGTTCAGCTGCCAAAAGCTTCCAGAACTTTCTTTAAAGTTCTGTTATTACTTTTTAGTTTTTTAGTTTAGTTTTTAGTGAACCTTAAATTAAATTACATACTCAAATAAACTCAAATATACAAAGACATATTTTCTTTCTGTGTTTTTGAATTTTTACCCGGTTCAGTGGTGATAAGTTTTTTTAAATAACATCAGTATTTGAGGAAATCATAAAACGTGATAGTGACAGCAGTGTGAAATACAACTAGAGATCTAGTTGTATGGGTGGATCTAGAGGAGGAGACGAAAAGGCGTCCTGTAGGAAGGGGGGTGCCAGGAGACTTGCTAATGTACGTAGGTCCTTACTTTCCCTTTCTCCATAATGGACAATATTAAAGAGGAAATATAAAGATGCCTGCCATCTTTTTACTACTTGGCAAATTGAAAAAAGACAGAGAATCAATTTCCCACTGTATAAGCATCTCTCCTACTGATTTAATCCTGCAGCATTTCAGGTAACGAATCACAGCAGCTCCAATTAAGCATACAGTCTCCTCAGCATCACAGCTGAGTAAGGCAGCAAACAAATATTATTTTTTTAATTTTTTTTTCCGCTTTTTTGTAGTCAAAGAAAAACAATATAAAGGCAAGTTTAGAGCTTAGTGTTGAGCTTCCTGATTCTCTTAACCACAATCCATCTAATTCTATAATGACCTTGCAGTTTTTCTTAAATTGAATGGCTCGTTTTCAAGACAAAGGGGAACAATGATAGCTACAGAGAAACACATCTTCACAGGAGTGTTTCTTAATGGAAAATCATTAGCATTCCTTAATGGAAACTCATTATCTTGCACCTTCCCTATTCAGGGACGAAGAGAATTGGTGTATGTATTTTCACACAGGTGTGTTTGGTGAGCACCGTAGGTGCTGGGCTGAAATGAAGTATGAAGAAGTTAAGATCAAAATCTAGTATTCGAATTCTGTGTTGCTAATAAATGCAGATAGAGCTAGGCTATATATCTATGGAAGTATATGTATGGGAAATATGTCCGCAGGTCCTGTTTATCAAATGTAATGAAGATGAGTACTCTGCAAATAGCAATGGAGGCAATTTAGGGACCTAGAGAAAGTTGGGAACTATGGAAATCCAGCAATTGTTAAGAAGTTAGAAGGAATTTTCTCTTTTAATGGATTAATGAGAGTAGGAATAGAAGCGAGAAATGCAGTAGTATTAACAACGTCATGAAATTTTTGTCTGCCCACAGAATCACAGTTTCATTTTCCTTCCCCTCTAAAGAGAAAGTCGAGATAGGAGTCAATGACGGTCCGTTAAAGGATTTCAGGAGGGGCTGAAGTCGAGAGGAAGATTAGAGTAGGAGGATGTTCTATTACTCTGCTCTTTTGCAATGAGGTTGATTGGGACCCTGATCCTGAGGAAAGCAAGTTACACAATTTCTATCAAGAAAAAGAAAAAAATGAAGGACCACTAGGAATCAAACTTCTTGCAGTCTTCATCAGATTTCATGATGAATTAGAAATGCTTGTACAGCTTCAGTGACAAGGTTAAGCACAACTTTCCATCTAAATAGTGTTTGGATTGATGGTTTGGTTTCTCTCCTGGAAGGCAAATGGGTATTTGAACTCAGATTTTTAATGTGTGTCTCTCCTTTATTGTGGCTGAATACTGCTACATAAATGTGTATCACATCACTAATTTAACACAGAAGGGATTGTCTCAGATTTTACCAAAAAAATATTGTAGGTTTCTTCTCAAAGGTTCGAAAGTGGTTTATGGCTGATTGCTTGGCTCTTGAATGCATCTTCTCACAGTCCTGAGTGAGTTACCTGTGAAGCTGGAATTCAGACATACTCTTAAACTCACAGAATTTGATTTTTTTGGCTGTTCAGGAGTTCATAAATAAATTGGCTGATAACTGATTTGATCATAGCTGAGAAGTGCTGTCTCTGGGAAAAACTTTTGCATCCATAGACTCTCAAAACTGTCAGATAAAAGCACTGCAAGAATCACTAGTCGAAGCCCAATAATTTTGAATAGCACATAAATAGTTAATATGCTTCAACAAATTACGAAGAAAGATTCTTGTTTTCTTCATATCAATACTTAATGCTTTCCTGGAAGATGCACTTTAAGCAAACATCTACCATTAAACGTAATTGTTAAGGTCTATTACAGAAGCGACCAAGGGAATTTTAAGACCAATGATATGTGGGTGGTGAGACAGTATGCGAGAGGTCAGATCAGATTATCTCATTGCCTCTTTTAGCCTCAAATGAAGAATCCACAAAGGTTTTGATGGGTTGGTAGGTTGTTGTTTGTTGGGTTTTTTTTGTCCTGCTGGCTTAAATGTTTATCCCAAGTAGCTGTTCATCACCCACCTTAGTAATGGACTGGAAAGTACTTCGTCATTCTTGTGTAATACGAACATTTTAGCCTTCATCTTTGAAAATAAGGAATATTTACCAAAGACTTTTTTCTTTTCTGTGTATACTTGACAGTTTAGTCATACCTATCTAGCAACAGATGTGTTCAGTAGTTAAGCTTTCTCTTATCCCTAGTGTACTTAAAAATTTACTGTTATCTTCAGTTTAACCAGCCCTACAATATTTTCTGTGCAATAAGACAGAACAGCAAATACTTATATAAAACTATCAGAATAGTCCATGATAAAGAGGTGAAAATGAATTGTTGCTTTGCTGTCCCGGTGATTATACTCCCTACAGTACTTGCTTACAATTTATTTATTTTTTTTTAATGTCTGGCTTAAAATAATATGCCAGTATGTAAACCCAATATAACACAAAACCCGTGGTGATGTTAGTGCAGGGTCAAGTCTTTTCATTCTGAGAATTACAGCTGCCACCAGGGATCTTCTTCAAAAGCCAAGTTGCCACGTACAGCTCAGAGCTGTGCTCAAGCACACGCATATACTTATATATATCTATATACACACACACATATATAAAAGTGTATACACTTTTATATATATATATACACACACACATATGTATAAAAGTATATAGTGTGGATTCCTCCAGCAGCTGGGCTCAGACACTTAATCTGCCCAGCAGCTGCCCCTAGATCCCAGTCTGCCCAGTTGCTGCCACCCAGACATACAAGCCCCTGATGCTGCAGCACCATCCAGATGCTGGGAGAGACCATCTCACGCACACACAGAGCTGGTGGGGGCTCCCCTAGTTCCAGTAGCCCATCCTCCCCCATGATCTCACCCTCAGATACACACACACACATGGTTTTCACCTCTGGAGACCCTCCAGACCAGCACCTGGCATGCACTCCAGGTGCTGGTACCATGGACACATGGGTCCCTGTCACCCACAGTCCCTCACCAGTTGCTGACACTTAACTCCACTCACTCCAGTCTCTCCAGCTGCTGCACCATGGACGCATGGGCCGGACCCTGTGACCCATGGTCTGACTCCAGCTGCTGCACTCAGACACCCACGCACAGACACACACCTGGAACAGAGAGTCCCTCACCCAGGAAAAGGAGTAGAAATGGAGTTCGATAAGAAGGCGGGACAGAATGGGCTGATGAGGTGCAGGATGTGGCCAGAAAAACATACCGATCAGCAGACTATTTACATGGGACCAACAATTTTTCCCCTTACCCCTCTATTTTCCCCCACTTGTTCATCCTCAAATCACTTAAATCCATCCCTTTCCTCACCTTGGTTCTTCCCTTAAATATTCCATAGCAGGTCCTGTGAAATCCTGAAATGCTCCTCCCCTGAAATGTCTCACATACAACCTCCCGGAGTCCAAACCGGGGGGTTATTGCATTATAGATTATTGCCTAGCCCCTAGTTAGTTGTGAGAAATGAAAAACACCTCCAGAAAACAAGCCATCCTGGCTGTCTTGAGGCCAAATTCTGGCCAGGAGGTGCTTATCTGCCTCCACTGGCTGTAGGGAGAGCGTGGCCCAGTGTCTTGGACTGCGCTTCCTGTTAAAAGAGCACTGAAACGGGATGAGCTGGATCATACTATCTCTACTCAGCTGAGAATACAAAAAGGAGACAGTGGGAATAAAAACAACAGGCACTTTGGGATTTTTTACACCTTTTTTTTTTTTTTTCTTGTGTGTTACTCTTTGTGTTAACATGCCAACTAAGTTCTTACTGTTGTGTTATTAACTGCAACTTTAGTTTGCCATGGAAGGAAAATGCTCTAAAGGTGTGTAAGAGAGAAAAAAGAAATGGAAAGAGTTGGAAAAGGAACAGGGCAAATCTTAAAACAAGATCTGTTTCATTTTAGATCTGTCATAAAGTATTCATTCAAGGGAATAGAGTACTTGAGTGCATGAAGAGCCAAAGGGAATGGAAATTAGAAGCTGAATTTCCACATTAGGATGGCAGGAGCAGGGATGTTGCTGGAAACTGCACAGTTATTACTGTACGGTATAACTGACAATTCCAGATGACTAGAAGAGTCACCTCCATTCCCACTTTGAGGGATTGCTTTGGGCAGCAATACAGATTTTTATTGTCTCCTCTTATAGTTGTCAAATGTCAGGAAGTCAGACTTCTAACAGCACATGGCACGGGCTTCTGCGATTTCCAGAATAAATCCCAGCTCTCTAGTATATTAGTAGTATTTAAAATGAGTAGTTTAGTAGCATGTAAAATGAGGTGATAGCTCTACCTCACGGTTCCACTGTTGATAAAGCTGTTGGCTATTTCCAGTTTCCTAATTTTTAGTGAAGCACAAGTGTTACCCAAGAGAGCCCTGCTCCGTGTCAGACCTATCATTGAGCCTGTTAATTTTCCATGGCACATCAGACACTGGACCAAAGGTGCATTTCTGAGTCAGTTTTCCAAGCAGGAGACCATTATTAAGGGGAGTTGTGACAGTATAATTAAAAATGTGTGGTGGGTGAATGGTCTCTCGAACAATGAACTCATTCCTTACCAGTACTGAAGAGGCTGGGCTGGGCTGGCTTTAATGATTCTGCTGGGGAAAGATGACTCACCATCTTAATGAAAAAATAAGGAAATGCAGGCTGTTCATAAAATTTGGGACAGGCTGGGGACTATTTGTTCTATGCTCTCCCTTTTTTTAGTATATTTTCTATAAAAGTCATCTTTTTGGTAGGTGAACATTTTAAGACATGTGTGGCAAGATGTTAGTTTGGTGTGAATCTAAAGGCTCTCTTACCTTAGGCAAAAAGTGAATGAAATACCCGTAGACTTCTCAAGTCTCGCGCTTTTCAAGACTCACGCTTTTCCCTCCTGTCTCACACTTCCTTGCCTCCACGGCAGCATCTCACACGGCAGCAATGTGCTGCTGCAGCACCCTCACTCCTTGCAAACCCTAGGCACCACGCGCGGCCAGGCACCCTGCTCTGCCCGGCAAGGGTGACAGGCACATTTCAGTCAAGCCCTGGGAAAGTGGAGTAGCCCCCTGCTGTCCCCCAGTTATGTGGTCTGGCGCTGAAGTGTATGTCTATCTTGTAATTTGGTGCACTAATTAAACATTCATCTTGCTTTTGGTGCCTTGAGAAGCAACCTCACATGTAGAATTGTAGAGTCATAGAATGCTTTGAGTTGGAAGGGACCTTAAAGATCATCTAGTTCCAACCCCCCTGCCATGGGCAGGGACACCTCCCACTAGACCAGGCTGCTCAAAGCCCCATCCAGCTGGCCTTGAACACTCCCATGGATGGGGCATCCACAACTTCCCTGGGCAACCTGTTCCAGTGGGCAGTGAATTTATAGATAACGGTTTAATACTCAAAAGTTTATCCCTGGTGACCAGTTATAGGACACAAGGAAATGGAATGAAGCTGTGGCAGGGAAGTTCAGATTGGACGTTAGGAAAAGGTTTATCATGAGAGGGTGGTCGGTCACTGGAACAGGCTCCCCAGGGACATGGTCACCTCACCAAGCCTGTCAGAATTCAAGGAGCGTCAGGGTGATGCTCATAGTCATATGGTTTAGTTTTAGGTAGTTCTGCGAGGAGCAGGGAGTTGGACTTGATGATCCTTATGGGTCCCTTCCAACTTGAGTTATTCTCTGATTCTATGATTTATTTCTTTGGCTAAGGGTGTTTCATGTTCTAAATAACTTGAATTCGACTGGATGAAGATATCCCCAGTCAAGTGTTAATAAAAAAAGTCTACAAAATAATTTTCTAGGAATTCTCTTCCTGGTACATTTCTCTCCTAGAGTGTAGCTGGGTCGCAGTGCCATACGGTGGGGCCTACAGGAGTGCAGCACTACGGTAGCGCAGTAGTTCAGATGAGCCAACCTTCTCTGGGAGATGCTAAAGTTTACAGTACTGAACTCTTCAGAAGAAATCAGAAAGACATGATTTTAAGTAAATAATACATGCTAACTTAGCCACTGCATCATGAAATGACCAGAAATGAGTTCATCTTGCTAAGCTAATTTATCCTTCAGCCTACGCTGATATTCTTTGTTGTAACTCAGGACTTCACATCACAGCATCGTACTTTATATTCTGAACGTCAACCCTTCTGCACACAGTGGGAGCTTTGCATTGATCTATGTGCAGATAATCATATTGGTTAGAAAGGTTAACAAAGCTAACTGAGAGCAGATTTTGGTCCAGTATTTGGTGTTTTTTCCAAACTTTCTCTCTGATATTATGCTACAATTTTTTTTTTTTTTCAGCAGATATTTCATGATCTAACAGTTTTATTGTTGTTGAATGCTGCTGCCGCTGGTCTATAATACACATATATACATTTCACAATGAAAAGAAAAGTGATATGTTTTAAATGTCAGGAAATACCAATAGTATAAATTGGCATATAATCCTAATATTTCATCCTATACTTGCAATACAATTTAAGAAATGCAGACGTGCTTCTTCTGAGTACAAGAATAAGGTTTTTGTATTTTCTCTACAGTGCATATGTGGGGTTGTAGTATGTTCCTGAAGACTATCTATATGCAAGTCATGGGATAGGAGAAAACAGTTATTCCATAGCAAGATATGAATGCTGAAGCTTAACACCACATATTATTTTTGGCATGTCAAATTACAAACCTCTATTGCTTGAACTGCCTCAAATTTTCTGTGCACTGAGATCTACATGGGAATAAAACTTTGCAAATTGCTTTCTTCCTATTCTCTAAATGGGTTCTGATAAATATTTATAATATCTTCCCACTGCTGAAATATAGATTGTAACTGGCCTTATTCAAGATTCAGTTATTCTTAGGATTAACCCTAAAATCCTATTACCAAGCCTAAAGCAGCAGGGAAAAAAAGGAAAAGAAAGCAGCAAAGCTGGATTTAGCTATAAGACGAAAGCCTGATGAAATCAGATCTATTTCACTATTGCTCATTTAATATGTATAGATACAACTGGGTCACCAAGCTGATTTAGCCATGAGGTAGAGAGGTAGCATAGCAACAAACCTCGGCAGATTGAGAGTCAGCAGCGGTAGTATCTGATTAAGTCTTCAGCAAGCTGACTGTATTTTTCTCAATTTTCAGTATTCCCAGAGTGATGTTTCTGATTTATTCAGCTATCAAGATCTTGGTATTTTAAATGTATAAGTTTTGTCTCTGTAGCAAGTTTAAGTATAGGAATTACTGCTTTGTTCATGTTTATATGATTTTCTCCAAAAGATAAACATTTCTGAATGTTTAAAAATACACAATTTATACGCAGTTTAAGGCAGGGTCCCATCTAATGTCAGAAGTTTTAGAGGTGTTTTTTAGTTTTTTACTTTTTTTTTAGTGTAGAAGTGTAATTTCAGGAGATTCTGATTAAACGTGCCATGTTGAATCAGAGATGTTAATAAACTAGCTGAGATGAGTGAAGAACAGGGAGGCAGCAGGTAAAGATGGTTGGGAAAATCGGAATTTTTACTTAGATTAGGTATTAAACAATATTCAGTAAGAGTGTTATCACTTTTACAGGTTTTGGAGGTGCAGAAAGACATTTTGATAGGAGGTTGGTTGAGAAATGTTAACTTGCACAACTATTCCATTATGAGTATTGTAAACACGGTTTGTAAAGCTGTTGGACATGGAGATGCTTGTTTCGGTAATATGGTTCCTCTCTATGGAAAAATGGACTTTCTTCCTCCTGGAGCTGGGGTCTCTCGTGTTCAACATGAGGAAATATTTCTTTCAGGAGGAAGTTTGGATTTTAATATTGCTGCTTCTTCACACATTTGGCACACAGAATTATTGAATTGTTTTAATTGTAATGACAAATTTATGCCATTCACAAAAGGCAAAAACGTCCACCAGAAGTGTAAAATTTCCCATTTCAAGATAACGTTTGTAAGAAAAGTTCGACTTTTTTTGTTTTAGTGCCACCTAATGACCAAAACCTGAAAAAGTTTTTGAGTGTCCCTTTGATTTGTTTATGTTGTTGCATTTTCCTTTAATGAGATGATTTACAAAAGATCTTCTGTTTTTCAGATTAAATTGCACAGCTAGCACTTCTTTCCTCAATTTCTTTTCCTGAGGATTTACATAAACTTATTGCTATGCTTTTTGAGGACTGTGGCTTTCCTCAGTGGATTAGTGCTTTGCCCAGAGAGCAGCTGATAAATGTTGACTGAAGTTTGCTTTCTTGATCTTGTCATAAAAAACATTAAGCACACACCTATACATAAACATATTTTTTTAATAAATATGTATACACATATGTATGAAGACATCAGATACAGCAGGAAAAAAAAGTTATTGGCTATTACAAACAGTAATAAGCACTTTCTGATCAAGATAAATTAATGCCCAAAGATACGACTCTAATTCTTTATAAAGTTTCTTACGCTGCTGTTTTCAATGCCTGCTTGTTTTGCTAGCATTACCCATAATGTGAATTAGAAGACAGTGCAGTGAAGGGGATGTTTTTGGGTTTCCTTTCATAAAAGAAGCAGTATCAAATGAAAAGTTATATTTATATTTAAATAATCCCCTACACTTGCCAAAAGAATGACTGACGTCGAATTTCAGATTTATATCCCTTATACCTCTCAGGAGATGGAGATATATTTAGGCATACAGAGAAGGATAGATGGATATACAAGAAGAGAATTTGAAACATTCATCAATTTATACATTGCCTGTAAAAGCCGAGGTTTTTCTCTCGCTGTGTTGTAGTCTTCAGAAAGAATTGCATTAGCTGTGTGTGGATTTTGAAGAAGTGATAAACTGTTTATGAGAATTCATGCTTTAAGAATTTGTGCCCTATTTGACCTTGTGGTTTAAATGGCATATGGCAAAATAACTAGTATTAAGTTAAAGCGCAAATTTGAGGGCTTGGAGTTGTTTGCACAAAGGAAAGGGAAAAAGCGTATTCTGGTGCTCTAGTAATGGGGAATCGAGATTAAATTTTCTGGCCATGTCTTTGCTTCAGATTTACTTGTTTTCTTCCCTGTCGCTTCACTTTTCTCACCAATAAATGAGAACAGTTCTGTGCTATTACACAAAGGGTCTGAGATGCTCAGTGATGTTTGAAAATGTCTGTGATGCTAAAGTGTGGATGTCCCTGGGAGTTATGCTATGTGTTACTTGCTAAAGCTTGCCAACTAGGGAGAGGTCGGCTGGTATCTGCAAAAGGCAGATTTATCAAAAAATGTCCCAATAGACAAGCTAGTTTCTATCTGTTCAGCAGGTAATATATTGAACTGAATGCGGTTTCAGGAAAAAAACAAATTGTACATGTTTTTCTTCTCATCTATTTTGTTTGCTGTTTTTTTCCAAGACTGCTTGATAGCTTTGATCTCTCTACTTATCTGTCTGAAATGTTTTTCATTCCCTCTATATCCCACTTCTGAATACCGATCCTTTCTTTTTTCATTTTGCCATCTTTTTCCATGAAGGGTTTGGGTTTTTTCCCCACCCTTCTTTTGTCTGATACTGTCCTCCTAATGAAAACACCTCTCTCTAGGGTCTCTTGTAATTTATTTTTTGATCTGCCATCATATCCACAGAGTGCTTAGACTGGGAACAGATATAGGAAATAAATCAACATCTCCGTTTCACTTCCCTTGAATCCTCTAATATCCTGGTGTTGGGGTAGGAGTTTTAATAATTTAAAAGGAGGATGCTCTTAGTGAAAGCGGGTTGAGACTCTGGAAAAGAAGAGAGTTTTAACATTGCAGAAGTAACTATTCTGGAATCAGAAGAGGGTTTCAGAATGGCAGTCTCTTCTCTTGTCCATCAGTTTAACTCTTGGGGTACTATGGATTGCAGAAGTCCATGCGTCTGGAGGAGCCCCCAGCTCAAGGGAGGGGAAAGGTCTCTAACATTTAGATATCTCACCACAGTTCTGTACAATTTTCCACTGGTTTTCAAGTTGATGCTTCTCTGCAGAGGAAGATATAGACAAAGTCCTTGTGTTGTGGTTTAACCCCAAGTGGCAAACAGGACCATGCATCCGTTTACTTCCTCTCCATGCCCTTGCCATGGGATAGGGGAGGAGAATTGGGAAAAAAAAAAAGGAAACCTCGTGGGTTGAGATAAAGACAGTTGAATATAACGGTAATGGAAGATAAGATAATAATAACAATAATGATAAAAGAATATACAAAATGAGTGATGCAATATAATTGCTCACCACCCGATGATCAATTGCCCAGCACATCCCGAGCAGTGATTGCGGATTCCTGTCCCCCTGGGAGCCCCCATTTATATACTGAGCATGACATCTATGGTAAGAAGTATTCCTTTGGGCAGCTTGTCCTGTCTATGCTCCTTCTCGGCTTCTATGGGAAGCTGAAAGAGTTCTTGACTTAATATGAGCATTACCTAGCTACAACTAAAACACTATGTGTTATCAACATTATTCTCATACTAAATCCAAAACACAGCAGCTACTAAGAAAATCGACTCTATTGTAGCTGAAACCTGGACACCCTGTAAGACTATCAGATTAATATTTCTGTTTCTGACCTTCTCCAGAATGACAAGGTTCAAGCAGCGTTAAACTCAAACCCCTTTGTTCAGTGTTTCATGTTAAGTTGAATTAATTAACTTATCTTTCAAGTTATTCGGTTGCCCCATATATGGCCAGAGATTATACTAATAGTTTGAGATCAACTAGGTGAAGGTCTCTAACACTCCTAGTGCCCCAGTAACAGGCTTGGGTATTCCTGCCCAAACCTGTGAAAAAGGACATCTTCATTTCCTCAAACACGAGGATCCTTCTGGGAGATCCCAAAGGCAGAGGTTGCAAAAGGATATAAATAAATTGGGTAGTGAGAAATAGTCTAGTGAAAAATACATCTACTTCCTATACCTTGCTATATAATTACAGGACAAATTTAATTATGTTAATACTTCATGATACTTTAAAATAAAAAGCTACTGTAGTCCTGTTTTCCATGATTTCCAAGTGTTTTGCTGCAAGGCCCCTCTTATTTTAGCTTAGATGAGGAATAAGATTTTATATAGTTGAAAAAGTAGAAGCTGTCACTGATAGTGATATACTGTATAGGGTGGCTTTAGATTTTAACAATTGAATGGTTTGCCTCCAAAAGTCATCTGTACACAAATACCACTTATTTTCTTTTTACCACAATAGCATTTTTATGACATATGTTTATCTTTACTGCAATAATTAGGGGGAAATGCCAGTCTGATAAATGTTTCTGGTGTGTTTCGTATAGACACATTGAGCATATTTTATTCAATAAAGTATGGGTTGCAATTACTGCAATTTTACACCTGTTATAGGATTTGATTTTGTAAGAATATGGACTTTCTGAAGCGGCAACTGTTCTTTGAAATCTTTCATGTTCTTTCTTCCAGTTAAATACTAAGTGACTGAGCATATTACTAACTGGTTTTCAGGAAATCATCCAAACTTAAATGAACATTATTATGGTACTAGGAGACAGGTAATGTGACCAGTAATCAATAAGGCTTATTGCAGGTATTTTGGCTTTTGGTATCTTAATGTGTGAAAAATTATAATGCCACTATTGCTATTATATTTCAGACGAGTCTAACTGAGAGCTGGCTCAGTTTGGCTAATTCCAAGTTATGAATGGTCCTGGTATTTGTCCCATGAACTCTTTAAAGGGCAAAAATATTTTAGTGTTATGAAAAGCCAGTTTTAAGGGTGATCTAAAGGCTTTTACACTTGAAACCTTTCAGTTGCTTCAGTATTTTAAATGAATTAAATGTAGCCCTGAATTTTGTTCCCCCCTTTGGACATTTTCATCAGTGACATTTCAGCCTTCAGACTTGCCTTCACCTCCTAGCAAACAGGTAAATGTTCATTTCGGAGGACTGTTGTTCCATCTACTGATTCCTTTATCTAATCAAAAACTCTTCTCATCTTCTTCGTTGACCAACGTTAACATTAACATTGACCAGTGTATTTGAAAACAGCTGGCTCATATATTTTCTTAATTAAATTACAGCATTTGCAGACTCTGATTTGTGTAACTCTCCATTCTACAAACGTGTTATTTCTCTCCTTCATTTTACATCAGCATTTGACAATCTACAGTTGCAGATAGTTTGACCTTAACCCTTTGTCCAGTTTACACCATGTGTAAGTATAGTAGAGGACAGGTTACTTTTTAACTGCTTAAACAGTTTGAGCCAGTATTCCTGGCAATTTTTAAAATGTCACTTTGGTATCCCTAATTACCAATCCATATGCTAGAAATCTGACCTTCATAGAAATAATTATTCTGATACATTTGCAGGACTGCTAGCAAGCAATTTAGATTTGCAGTTTAATGGTAGTGGCATTTCAGGGAGAAATTTTCACTTGTCACTAAATTTTGACGGGAACACCTAAACCGCTGCTTGCTGTAGCCCAAGACAAGACATGTACTGACCATAAAGTTGAATTTATGGTTACTTTCATATTAGCTCACTAAATAGTTTGCATATAATGTCACTGATGAAGCAGAATAGTGTTTTCACTCTACTTTTTCAGATGGAATTGGCTTTTGTAAAGCAGAGCTACCTACCCGATAGTGTTTTTCTTCTACTTTCCAAGTACAAGATCTGTACTCTCCTCCCATCTCACAATCACAATTAATTTTCAGACCTTGCCTTTTTAAAATTACTTTACATCAGTAATTCTCCCATCATGGCCACAAAATTAGGTCAAGGCAAGCTGAAATAATTCCACAGCACAATACTGTTTTCACTCTCGTATGGTTAAAGTACCTAAGAATCATTGGGTGATTTCTTGGTTACTTCTGTAAGAAACTTCTATAAGAACCACCATTGAGTGTGTCAGTGTTTTGCATCAAAGTAAATTAATTACAGTTGTGCGATCATCTCATCTCAGCGAATAAAAAATCACCGCATGATACTGAGGGGAAATGGAAAAATGAACGACCATAATTTGTTTGAGTCTGGGGTGAGAACTTTTATAAAAGATAATAGCTTTAAAAGCACACAATGGAAATGTTAGGGCTCATCTGGGAGTCTTACGTTTCAATCGCAGCAGAGGGTTGGTCCTACCAAAATTGTTCTTTTCTGGGAAATATGGCATACATTAAAGGAATATTCAAGCTAAAAATTGAAAATCCAGTTCCATGTGTGCATTTATTTTAAAGGTGAAGGTTACATTGTGACATGGGGAGAACAGGAAAATATCATCCCATCCTGTTTTCATACTTGTGTTACTGTAATTAATTTAGACACACAATATTATATTTATAGTTGTGGTATTATGAAAATTAAAGCCCTGATAAATACAAAATTACAAAAATAATTAAGCAACCTTTGTCATATGGTCAGCTGGTGAAAGAGCTTACTCTTCTGTAGAATACTTGGAAGAATATAACATTGTGTTTTCAAAGTTAAAGCACTTGTTCATGCTTTTGTATGTTTTTGGGAAAGTTGTCCCCTTGAGACACACTGGGTACTGCATATTGATAGAAACGGGGCCAAAAAACTTTGCATTAAGTCATTTGAGAATAACTTGCTCCCACAGATTTTAATCACCCGGGGACCAGAGCTATGAAATTGGGACAAAGTAGTAAGTGTCCTTACTAATTAGAAAGATATATGAAGATTCTTAAATGGGTATTCTCATAGCATATTCTGCCTAGCAAGAACCAATACAATTTTTTAGCTAATACAGTCCTCAGGAAAACAACAACTTTTACCATAAAAATATCAGTATCTCACCAAAAGAAAATGTTAAATGAGAAAAAAATAAGCTCCCTAGAAAAATAAATACAAAATGAAGATGGCAAGGTATTAGATTAGTTGTGAAGTACTTAATGCTCAAAATCAAAATAGTGGGTTTTCTTGTTAGGTTTCTGCACACACGCAGGAGTGGCTTGTGGCACAATAATGGTATTAGAAGATGAAGCAGACAAATTCATGCTTTAAAGTCTCTGTTTCACAGGGCACTTTGACACATCCCTTTTGCAAGAGTAAGAAATTACATGTGGGACTGTGAGTAAAAATCCAGCAGAGCAAACGCTCTCATAATAGTGCCTGTGCTTGCTCACTTACAGGCAAAAACCCCACTGCTGCAGCTCTGCGGCTGTTTTCAAGAAGGATCTGGAACAAATTAGGCTAAGCCTTCTGCTGAGGATGATGCCTTTCTCTGTCAGCCATCTCTGCCATAAGCTGTACAATATTTGCTGGTACACATTTGCTCCTAATAATTTGGTTGCAGAAGTCTCATTGATTAAAGTTGATGTTTGATAAAAAATACTGGTAATTCGTATTTTGGTTGGTCCTAGGAGCGAGGAGCATCTGTACGCATCTGACTCCAGGACATGGCAAAGCCTGTGTACCTCCTAAGCATCCTATTGACTTAAACTGAATTATATGCATTCTTAAAAATGGTTCGATATTATCAATCCTTTCATCCTTTTAAGTTGTGTTCATTATAAGCGTCCTACAATTACAGTGCAAGTTGTGGTTGCTGCTGATAGCAGTTCTCTCTCTGTCTTTGTGCCTGGTACTTAGTCATTTATTTTAGACATGTAAGTAGTCTGAGCAGTTATTGAAATCTGTGACCTTATTTACCTTATCTTCTAGACGTTACCATTGAACTAATTAGCATTATTGACATTTAAGTCTACAAGGTCTGATTTTTAAGTTATTTTAAGGCTTTGCACCAGGTTGACAGCACAAAATTACATTTACATCTACTTTCACTGATGACCCTTAATCAGGAAGAGCCATAATAACCTGTTTTCAGCTGAAACATAAATTAAGATGTCTGGATTTTAGTGCCTTTACTGACATGGAGTTTTATGGAGTTTTTTGGACATCTTATTTGCCAGTGAGAAAAAAGCTCAAACAAGAAATCTGGATAGATAAAACAGTTTAAAAATTAGCCAAGACAATAGTTTTAGTAATATTAGTCAAGAATATCTGAAATAAAAATCACTGTGTTGTAGTTAAAAAGATATTTTCATTCAAATAGACTTAAACATATATTATGTGCAGGAATAGGCACTTTCATTCAAGTTAGAATCATACGTGCTGAAGCATTTTTTAGGAGAAGTCTCATCTTTAACTTTAGATAGATATAGAGGTAGCTAAAAAGCAGAGACGTGTTTCTGCATCCCTCTCTCTCTACCAGGATATATATATATTTGTACTTACACATGTATGTATGTGTACTTATACAGAGACAAATTTTAAAGAAATCATAAACTGATTTCTGCTCGTGCAGACAGCATTTTGCACATTAAAAATTTCCTCTGTATGTTTTTAACTAGTTTCAGAATGAAATGCATTTTTCAGGGAGCAGTCTTTAAGGATATGGGGGTATAAGAGCACAAATATGTGTGTTCTCAATACACAAATTTGTACGATTTTTTATCAGTACCACCCTGTTTACAGCCATACTCTCACGTGCTTGCTTTGTCCCAAGAGTGCCTACTGTCTTCTGTGAGGTATAGGTACAATTGATTATGATCTGCAAGTCTCACTGTAAACCAGCAAACTAATACGTGCGATACGGAAGTCACCTGGTAATTCAACTAGTATTTTTCAGTGATCTAAAAAAGTAAAATAAATATTTCCTCATGTTCTTTATTTCCCTAACTCTGCGTTTCTCAGTGCGATTCTGTCATATTAGCACCAAATACCTTTTTTTAAAAATATATTTCTTGCCCAATTTTGAAATCTCCAGACACTGCTGGACATTCTCGATGTAGTAGAAATGAAAATCCAGGCGTGACGTGCTTTATCTCATGGATCAAGAAAACATTAGCCTTTACTAAAATAGTACCTAGAAAAGAGAATTAAAATTAACTGGTTTTAATACTATTTCTACTTATTTTACAGTTTAACAATAATGCTCAGAACGTCAGTTGCTTTAATCATCTTGTCCAAGCTAATGTGAGGAACAAGAAGAAGCTGAAAGAAGCCGTCTACAAAATCTCTGCTAAAGGAATTACAGATTACAAAAAAGGCTTTAGCTATGCTTTTGAGCAGCTGCTAAATGTAAGTATGGACGTCATCTCTCTCTGCTCTGCAGTGTAGAAGGAGAACTGGAGTGTTCAAATGGCCACTGCACGCGCGTTGTGTAACTAAGTGGTAGAAGTACAAACCGCTATTTAGAAAGTAAATTTATCCCGATAATATGTTTTTTTCTTTGCAGATCCCCCAGCAGGTTGCTAAGAGTGGGAATAAATTTGGGTGGCAATACGCTGTACTGTTTCTGCTTCATGCATGCCGGTAGTCTTTCATGTAATATGTGATTCTCAGTTGGCACGTAGCTGTGGTAGTGCTGTATTTATTTGCAGGTAATTTTAAAATGGAAGGCTACAGAATGTTACAGAGTTGTTTATTATTTGAGTTTTACCACAGTACCTCCTTGCAAAGTTTAGTTAACCTGTGATTTTTTTTATTTATTACACATCACAAATAGTCGACTATGGCTTGAGCAGGACAGAGGGGAGCAAGTTACTTAGTTAACAGAGAAATATCAGGCACCTGAGAATATTCTAATTCCTTTCTTCTTCTCATGCATAAAATTAACAGTTTCCTCAAAAATTAAATGTATTGCCTCCATGTTTTAATTACATAGTACTTTCTAGTTTTCGCCCAAGCACCACCTGCTAAGTAGTAATGTTTTCTGTTTGCCACAAATGTTGGGGTTTTATTAGTCTTCCTTTTAAAATAGTTTGTGTAGTTGTTTAAAATCTTTTTTCACCTTCATAAAGACTGCATATTGGATCTTCACCTTAGTGATTATAAAGCTATAAAAGAAAGAAATAAAGCTATTCCAAATTAACAGAACTTAAGGATTTAGCTTAAATAAATATAAAGTGTACTATAAATATGAAGGGTACTCTTTTCTTTTTTTTTTTTTAAATATGTCAGTTGTGTCTCTCAGTGTACAAATGTTATTTTTTTCCTCTAATCTGCCAGATTCTGGACTTCAGGGAGCTTTTCTGCCATCGCATATGCAGAGCTCGTTGAAAAATTTCTAACCTTGTTAAATTTTGATAGAGGGGAAAAAAATACGGTGTTTTTAAGGGTATTTTCTCAGCAGATCATCATGAGCAGAGGGGTTCGGTGTGCCCTCTGCTGATGGTTATCAAAAGCTGCAAACAGGATTTTAAAAGCTGTCGGACTTTTTTGGACCAGGCTGAAAGGCATTTCCCCTTTTTCTTCATTCATCTCCTTCAGAGGGAACCGCAAGACACAAGAAATTTTGCTAAATACAGCTTGTTCCTCACAACATTTATTGTTGATTAAAACGATGTATTACATTTGGTGCAGCACCAGAACTGTACTTTCTGTACAGGCAGTGTTAAAAAGACCTGAACACAGAGAAAGCCTCAAAGTGCACAATCTCTGCAAACCCCTAAATTATAGCTGGACATTGTGGATGTGTATATCAAGGGAAATCAAAAGATTTCACTAAGTTCTAGAAGTACAGTCATCCTCTCCAGATATTGGCAAATCCATTTGGCAGGAAGAGTTAAAGGGCTGGTGATGGAGTTAGCGCTAGACTCTGGTGACAAGACAATATAATAGGATGATATAATACAGGCTTAAACAAATAATAAAAAATATGCTTCGGGATAGTTTGCAGTTGTGTATTTATGAATTCAAACACTCCAATTGCTTTAAGGTCCATGGAAATGGAATATTTTTTAACAGCTCAAATTTTCGTAATAATTTTGTGGGTACTGTTTCTGGATGACAGTTATTTCAAACAATTTTCTGAACACTAAAGTAATATTTCACTTCTGCCATGAAAAACTTACTGTCTGATGTGTCGCTAGATGGAAATAGACACTTCAGGTTTTTTCAGCATACTAATTCAAGTGATTATCAATAATCTGGATTCCATCATATTTATGCAGTATTTTTCCACTATTTATTGTTATTATTGTTAACTTGCTATTTCTTTGAAAATAAGAATACTTCCACTTCAGTAATGCAGGAGGTTTTTTTCCCTCGTACCATAATAACTACTATTTGTCAAAAAACTCATCTCTTCTTGAGTAGTTGAGTTTTGGTTCAGTTTACCTTTTCCTTCCCCGGTGGCGTGAAACACACAATGAAGAAGGCAATCCTAAAGCGTCACGCCACGAGGTGTAATCCCAATCTGCCCCTTAAGGAGTTAATTTTAGGGATGTGAAACTTGTGTAAAACAAAAGCAATTTTAGGCACAGTATAAAATGGATCATGTCTTGCTTGTGTGTTTGAAAGAAAAAAAAAAAACAAAACCACAAAACAACAGCTTTTTATCAAGTGCAAGAGAGAGCTAAAAATGACTAGATAGACTCAGTTCCGACTCGAATGCCTCTGTGGTTTAAGCTAAGAAGCCAGTTTTTGTCCTGGGGAAGCTGCTGTATGTACAACACCTTCCTTTTCAGCTGTGGTCTGTGATGGGAGGGCAGAGCCATCCATTGGACTGCTGGGGCAAACTGTTCAGAAAAATGATGAAATTCCTGCATCAGCTTTGCAAAATCACTTATAGGCACTCCCTGAGCCAGTGTCTCTCCATCTTTGTGCAAATGGGGAGAAAATCGATGTGTTGTAAAGGCAGTTCTGCCTTCCTCTTGGTCCCTTGTAAGAGACTGATGTGTTAAGTTCATTCATCAGGATGCAAAGTTTTTAAGGTGGGAAAACGTTGTACGATCTGATCTTATTTATGTTCAGATTTCCAATATTGTTTGGAAGCTTAAATCTTGCATTTTTTTTTCCATTACATGACTTCAGTGTCTGAACAGTGTAGTGTAAGTAAATGCCCTTCTGTAAGTACCAGGGGATAAAAAGAAAATACTGCATTTTTCTGATACTGTATTAGTTAATGCTAAATAAGCCACTAGAAAAATCTTGATTTAGTCAGCTAAAACGAAGACTGGATCAAGTTCACATTTCTCATAATAGCATTATTTTTTTTTTTATAATATGATCAGGCTTTGGTCCCCTTCCCTGTCATCTCTTTGGTTTCCCTCTGATTTTATTTTCACCTG
The DNA here is from genome assembly GCF_964199755.1 of Larus michahellis. Lineage (NCBI taxonomy): Eukaryota > Metazoa > Chordata > Aves > Charadriiformes > Laridae > Larus > Larus michahellis. The sequence goes on from NC_133896.1 coordinate 11,627,110, forward strand.
TATATTAAATCACTGTAAACGTAGGTTTCTTTATTTATGAAGTTTCCAACCCTATTTTTATTACTTTTTTAATATTGAAAAGATTGCAGCCCAAAGCAGTATCTTGTAGGTTATATTTCACAAGCAAAGAATGGTCATAAATTATTTAATTCCAATGACACACAGTGTGCTGATGAGACTGGCGAGCATGTATTGATTTCAAGTTTTTCTTATTTGTTGTTACATGTAAGAAAATCTTTGGACTCATTTTTTTCAAATGATTAAATAAATAGTTATTCACTGAATATTGAACTACCAATACAAACAATCTCTGAGGAATAATTATTCATCTGTTAATATAGTGATTGCAAATAAAGTTTTTGTATTTTAGTTTTCTGGGAGCACTTGTAGAACCATGGAGCTGCAACACTGAGGATTATCAGCCGATGTTTGAGGGCCGGCTTTGGTGTTTTGATGTCTTTATTGCAGAAGAAAAGGAATCGGATCAGAGAGTAGGATGAAAAGTAATGAAAGGGAGGGGGATCATCTCACCTGAAAAGTTAGTGAAATAGTGAAGAGTGAATAGATAGCCACTATCTAGTCACAAAGACTAAAGCAAGGGAGAACTAGGTACTGTGTAAGGATGACCCTCCTATTTTTTTTCCTGAGTGTAGAGTAAATTCATAGAGCAAAATTCAGGCTTGTGGAAGGAGAAGTTGAATTTATTTAACTGAATCTCTAAGGGTTTTATTCTGTCACAACCAACTACTCAGAAGTACCAAGATGTGTCTGACTCGGATCATTTGTATGCAACACAGAGAACAAGGAAGGCTGGCTGTAAAATTCATGAACAATTTGCTCAGACTGGATTCTTAACTTTTAGGGAATAAGGAAGGAAGGTGAATTGCAAAGGAGGAGCCTTTGGCTCCTTTCATAATGAGCCACAATTCCTATTCATCTCTCTGTTGTTCTGGCTGTGGAACAATGTTTTTATTCCTTTGCACAACACACTGCGTTTTTCTCAATGGTTCTACTAGCTACTTAGGCTGCCGAGTTAGGAGTCAGAGGGGCTTCTTCTCAATTTCTCTGTTCCAGGTTTGCTCTCCAGCAATAATGGAACATGCTCAACTCTTCACCTCTGGGCTGCAATCTAATTAGAAAAGCAGGTGATGGAGAGCTGTTAATAATCTAGGTAGCCATATCTTGGCTGCAATATATTATTTAAACCTGATTCTAGTATAGTTTTCTAAAGGTTTGCTATTCATTTCAGTGTAATAATGATAATAATAAAAACAGGAAAGAATTAAAGAAGTGGAAGATAGAGCTTATTTTAAGGAAACGTGACAAAAATAGCAAATGCAAAAATATTTCTAAGTTTATAAGGTAGAGTTTTTTAGATGTACCTACAGGATGCCTAAATGATCAGAGTTTTCATTTAAGTGGTCTGTGAGTAGGAATGTAGGAGAAAAAAAAAAGAAAATTCAGTAATTCATTAGAGGGTCATAGTACCCAAATTTCCACAAGGACAGTAAGGACAAGAAAAAAAGTAAGGATGAGAAAAGAGAAGAGTAAAAATATTTAGAGGCCCTCACTGTATAAGTCTCACGTGGAAGATCTGGAGAGGAACACTGTGGGGCTGATGTGATGGGTATGAGCCAAAGAGCTCTCCTTGTGTTGGTGGAGGTGAAAGGAGCCACCAGATCCCCATTCCTCTGTGTTGGGCCAGGTCTGAAATAAGTCATATTTAACTCTCATGGAACAGAAAAATGTTTTGCTTTGTTTTGTTTTGTTTTGATTTGTTTTATTTTATTTTATTTTATTTTATTTTATTTTATTTTATTTTATTTTATTTTATTTTATTTTATTTTCTATTTTTCATTCAGAAAGGGGTATTGAATGAAATCCTAAAGGACTTTGGATGTTTTGCCACTACCATGTTAAAATAGTAAGCATGTTGATATGAAAGCCATCAAATAGAACAGTTGTTATTCCTTATAGCCTGAAATGTAAAAAAGGCTTCTGTTTGTATCTCCTACAGCACAGTGTCTCTAGAGCTAACTGCAATAAGATTATTATGTTGTTTACGGATGGTGGTGAAGAAAGAGCACAAGAAATTTTCCATAAATATAATGAAGACAAAAAAGTAAGTGATATATAAAAGATTTTTACATAAAATACAGCAGCACAAAGAGGAACATTTAAAAGTGAAAGCATTTTTGGCATGTGCATAAAGTATTTTTAAAAAATGTTTTAGTATTGAATCACTTAAAGCTTTCTCAATCCATAACATTTCTTTGAAAAAACCATAAAATATATTTAGTATTTTACACCTTGTAACTCATTTGTGTCAAGCGGTACAGAAATATACCATAAGCTACAAAAAATTAAACTTTTTATTGACATTTTTCTTGCATTAGTATAATCTTTCCATTATCAAGTGGAAACACAGGTAGTTGAATGATATGAGATATATCTGTATCTCCTCACTGCGAATATTTTCTATGTGGTTTTGTTGTTCATCAGGCAAAGGCAAAACCAGATCTCAAGGTTAGAATCTGCATCTGAATAGATTTGGGCTGGAACAAACGCACATGTTTTTCCCAGTGAGGTTAATTATACCTCTGAATGTCTTAGCTGGGAGTGGGATGGCTTTTTATTGATGAAATTTGATCTGCGGTTCACCCAGAATTATGGGCTTGACATGAGAACCACTGGACGAGTTGTGTTGTTCAGATTAGATTGCATTATTAGCTGTGCTGGTTTTAAGTTTTGAATCTAATCAAACTTCTGCTCTGGCTTTTGCATACTTATAGATGCAAAAATACATGTATGCGTATGTGTTGTGAAACAAAACAGCTTTCTAAATTCTCTCCCACTACATTTCAGTGCAAATCATTATATTTAGAAGATTAACCACTTTCTACATAAAACTTAAATATGAACTGGATTCACACTACAACTAAGAATTTACCTTTTCTAGTGCTTGGGGATGTGCCTGTACCTGTAGTTTTGGGGTTTTTTTTGTGGTTTGTTTTGTTTTGTTTTCAAAAAAAAGCAGCTAGAAGTTAGATCACAATTCACCAAGACACTTTAACAGTTGCCATGGATGCTTATGTATAAAGCAATGGAAATACTTCATTGGATATCCTCATATATTTGAATTAATCTCTTCAAAAGGAGAACTAGAAATGCAAGACACAATTTCCATCTCGACCAGTGATTCACTCAGTGACCTTGAATAATCATTTTGTGGCTGTTTTATAACAGTGTTTCACATAGAATGATATGGTGGGGTTTAGTTAATCTTCGTGTCCAAGCTGAAAGAACTGTTTAAACTGAGAATTAAAAGGAAGAACAGAAATCATAGCAACTCGTGTGGCACACATGGCTGTATTCTGGAAATATATGCAGAGATTACTCTTGAAATTTGGACTTTGTAGCTTTTATTGTGTTAAAACAAAAGTCGTCAGCTAAAGGAAATACGTGCACAAGGGGAAAGATGTGTGATATCATTTCTTATTATTTTCCATTAAATTTGCCAGGTTAGGAGGAAAGTGTAGCAAAATATCCAGTCCAAACAACAAAACAGATTTGTAGTGTTGAAAGTTTTACTCACATCATGCCTGATAATTGATTATCCTGTGAAGTATAATGAATAAAATGTAGGAATTACTAATTTAAAATGGTTATTTTACTGCATCCTTTAATAGTGTAAATTTGCACTGCCAAGGATAGGGAGAAGTGGGAGAAAAAACAAACAAAAAGCAACCCTCATGGGCAGTTTAATAGAACAGTGACAGAAGGGAAAATAATAGTAGCAGTAGTAGTAGTAATAATAATAATAATAGTAAAAGAATATTCAAAATGAGTGATACAACACAATTGCTCACCACCTGATGATCTCAGCGCATCCCAAGCAGCAATCGCGGATTCTTGCTCCCTGGCCAGCCCCCATTTATATACTGAGCATGACATCTATGGTAAGGAACATTCCTTTGGGCAGCTTGTCCTGTCTATGCTCCCTCTCTGCTTCTGTGGGAAGCTGAAAAGTCCTTGACTTATTATAAACATTACCTAGCAACAACTAAAACACTATGTGTTATCAACATTATTCTCATGCTAAATCCAAAGCACAGCAGCTACTAGAAATAAAACTAACCCTATCCCAGCTGAAACCAGGACAATATAGTACGATACTCTCTTGTTTTACCTCTAGTGAATGGGGATTTGGGAGTTTTATTGTATAATACAAACATAAAACGAAGATAACGGTACAAATCTTAGTAAGCACTTACATTTTGTTGCTTGTCTAATAAAGTACTGGGTTGTAGATACCATCCCTTACTGGTTTTCTCCAGTAATACAGAAATACGAGAAATACTAAGAAAGTTTTTGCAGATATAATTTGAAGAACCATTTGTTTTCTCCTTATATTTTTCAATCAGTAACAATCCTTATGGTGTTCAAGACAAATTTATGGTTGAAAAACTTCTAATGAGATTGAAACAGCAAATTCATTTTTAGGAAGAATAATGAAACTACCCTGCCAATCTTTCATATTTTTAAAATTTCGAAAGAAAACATTTCAGAAGAAATTCTCATATTTTTAAAATAAGACAATGCAAAATCTGCTTGTGGTCATGCTCTCCTTAGTAAGACTACACTTGATTCCAGAATGATGACGTGAGCTCTCTTGTTGTTCCCTCTCTTTGTACTTTAATGTTAATCTTAATCCAGTAGAGCATAATAACATAATTGACAGATATATTCTAACATGAAAAATACACATATACTTTTAATTTTGTAAAGCCATGGTCACAAACATAGTATTACCTCCGTAGGTTGCATATTAGGCTGCTTCCATACATTAAATGACAAGATATTTAAAGATATTAATGATCTAGAAACTAGATTCTGTTGTCTTTATTGCAGTTAATTTATATTTTATTTCACAAATGCCCCGTTGAATGTAAGACCAATTTTATAATTATCGTTTGTAGAGAGACTATTCAATATGAGTAAGGTGTTAAAAAGTGTTCTGCAGTAGCATGTTATAGCATAAATATCAGCTGATGTCTTTTCTTGCCTGCTCTGCATTTGTTTGAACATTTTTCTTTGTGTTTTACATACAGTATATAAAAGATGAATCTTTATTATCATATTATATCACAGTCAGTCACTTCCCATCTTAGGTACACGGTGTTGTAAATTTACTTTTGTTTCCCTTCTACGAACAAAAGACCATTCATTCAAATCTATTAACCCCTGTTTTCATCTTCCTGATGTAAAATTGCTTCAGCTCTAAAAGTATTTTCTTCTTCATGTCGGTTACCTTGTAATTCCATGGCATAAAAGAAGCTTCAATAAGTTTTGGCCCATCAGATGACATGACTTAGTACACTCATTTGCAGTGCCCTTAGCGCAACCTTCAAGTAAAGAAGTGAAAGAATACAATAAACGATTGAAAACTACTAAAAGAGCATCCTAGAATCTAGAGGCTGGAAAACTGTCCTGTCAAATCGGGGGATTTCATCTGTTTGAGATAGCATACAGATATATTTAAAGTGGTTTTCTGTCTTTACAAATTATTTAAAGTATGAATATGGGAGTTATTATAAAACCTACACTGCAAAATTTTGAGAAAAATAACTTTTCTAGTTTTCATCTGTTTGAAGTGGGAAATCACAGTTGTATTTCACCTTTACATGCCTTTTTCCCTTTACAAAGCCAGATTTTATTGTCACAGATTGCAACTCCATGCTGTGCCTGATATTTCAAAACTGGCGTGTTTACCTTTACAGTGACATTTGGGGCACTCACATTAAATGTGTGAAATACCACACACGTGCTAAATTTCAGGAATGGGAGTGGTAAATTTTCATTTTATTTGCACTCATACTACAGATGGCTACACTGAAGATAGCAATATAAAATTAATTGAAATGGAGGCCCAGTAGGCGTTCTCCATCCTGAGAATTTTGAAATCAGGTTGAAAATAGAAAATTAACTACAGTTTTTTGAGGCAGATTGTGCACCCTGAAATCTGTGTTTTGAAGGATTGCTGAACTTACTTGAGTAGGAAAAGACCTTAAAAATACCTCATGCACTTTCAGTTGTCTGAAGTTTCCTAGCATCATAGAGGTTTGGGTAGGTCAGATGGATTGATCTGACCCACACAGGTAGGAGGGTCTGACCCCTCAGGTAGGAGGAGAACCTTAAAGTGGGTCTCATGTCCCATTTCCACAGAATTATCCTTCATGACTGGCATTGGTGAGGCCACACTTCGAATACCGTGTTTAGTTTTGGGCCCCTCACTACAAGAAAGACATTGAGGTGCTGGAGAGTGTCCAGAGAAGGGCAACGAAGTTGCTGAAGGGTCCGGAGCACAAGTCTTATGAGGAGCAGCTGAGGGAGCTGGGGTTGTTTAGTCTGGAAAAAAGGAGGCTGAGGGGAGACCTTATCGCTCTCTACAACTACCTGAAAGGAGGTAGTAGAGAGGTGGGGGTCGGTCTCTTCTCCCAAGTAACAAGTGACAGGACAAGAGGAAACGGCCTCAAGTTACAACTGGCAGTGACTTCTTCCAAATGGGACACATTCAGCGTGTCAATAAAATGATAAAATGAAATATCTACAAGAAAGTACTTGCAAAGCTTTCTTCTAAAACAAAAATACATTCTATTGTCATTACCAGGGAAGGGAACCATTTTCTTCATTCGTTTGAATCCATTATGGTGAAACTGTAAGTCGGTAAAACTAAAAAGTAAACTGTTAATCTAGGCAATGGTGTACGAATCATTCTAGACAAGGCTGAAAGTGCTAGTCCTCACTACAAATGACCACTGAAAAAGCCCATGACATTTCCACTTGGGGTAGCCGTGGGATTCTCATCAGGTGTCAGACTGAATGAATGTAACTTCCTAGTGTTACTCATAGAGCCGAAAATAGAAACAGCGTCTTTCTCAACACTAATATCAACTTCAAATAGAGTTTAATAGCTGACAAAGTGCACCTCAACAGTTCTTGCCTTTCTGAGTGTGTGACAGATTTGTGACACAGGATATATGTCATAAAGTAATGAAATTAAGGGTTGGTTGAAGCAAGCAAAATTCTGGTTTGTATCTGAATGACATGTAGCATAGCTTGAGAGATAAAATTTAAGCCAGTTTTTAAGCTTTCTGAATTGTGGATTGTTCTCTGGCCTTCTCTACATTGGCTTTCTGTGATCTTTAGACAACCAGCTGCTAAGATATTTCTCATTCCACCTGATAGTCCCCCTGTCCTGTGAATTTTCTTGGAGTGATGGTACAGGAAATCTCATGTAGAAGAAATCTCCAGCTAGCTGGTTAAACTGGCTCCCTGGCTCCTTACCTAATCACTTCTGTCTTAAGTGTGTCATCTTCCAGCTGTAATTTTAATTTATTTTATGTACTGTGACATGCAAAACTTGGAAAGCTAAATTCTGGGTGAAACTTGGGTCAGTACTCATAAATTCCACAATCCATTCCTTTTTCTTTCAAAGTAAAAGTGGAAACCGTGTTATTAGAGTGCTCACTGAAGAAATATCTTATTCTTAATGCAAATGATCTATTTTTTACCTCTTTCTTAGCTCAACTTATAAATGAAGTGCTTGCAATCTATCCACTATCCCAGCTTCTGGGTTCCTAACATAGATTGATGCCATGGAATTAATTAATTTAAATGTTCCATATCAGCAGTCTTCCTTCTGTGACATGCATTATCCAGACATGCTTCAGTACTAGTCAAGCTGCACAATATTAAAGTATTTAAGGTCATAACTGTGTAAATCCATGCAAGAACTTTTTTTTTTTTCTGATTTCTTTTTTAATGTATTAGGCACACTTTTTTCCATATAAACCTAAATTTTGAACCACAGTTAACTGATGGTGTGTGAGACCCTCTTCCCCCACTAGGAATCAGAGTACAGTAAGATATTCTTTTTCAAAAATATTGTCCTTTTAGCAATCTTTTCCTAAGCTGACATAGCGCTACCAAGTGTCCATGCCCTGACAATGCTGTTAGATTACAGCAGTCTATCGCAGCCTTTCCCACAGTGTCTTTTATTGACCCCTTTCACTGTTGGGCTATATAACATCACAATTTAGGTTCCTCTTAAAGACTTCAATAAGGAAGTCATATCCATTATATTTCTTCTCCGTTTTTCACCTACTTTTCCCTTCAACCGTCTCATCCCATGTGCCATTCTATTTATGTACTCTAGTTTGTTGGGCAGGATTGCTGCAGACTTAGGAGGTGCAGCAGAAAGTGCAGTGGGTCAGAGGAGGGTTTATTTTAGGAAGAAGATCTGCACCCACAAGAGCCTCTTCATGCATGTGTCCGCAGACGTAGTCATGGGTTTATACGGGGTTTCTCTTTGGGCTGGTGTCATGTTATGAACATGAGTCCATCTGGGTTGCCACGTGACATTTTTATCTACTGTGGAAGATGAAAATCCGCCTGGTGGTGTTGAGAATGGCAGAAGGCTAATAAAAGTTTTAATATAGCTCTGTTGAAAAGTAATCTTATCAGTCATATTAGAATCATGTGTCTCTGTTACATAAAGCCCAAATGGCAGCTTATTTCCTTCAAATTTGGCGTGGAGGGAGCTATTTGATACTTCTATGTTTGTTGATCTTCAATTCCAAACCACTACATTAATAGTGATTGATTCAGGGTATCACATAGAGGTTGATGCTGCAGATGGCATAAAATGATTAATCAAGGCAACAGGGATAGGATATCGCTTAATATAGAAAGCACATTATGTTTGTTTTAGGATAAAAGCAAGAGAGTCAGACTGCGTTTTACTTATTTATACAAACAAAATGCTTCACATGGCATAACTGGTTGAGGTTAGACATCAGAAGGGTTGTCCCATCTCAGTCTTCCCATGTATTAGCTGTGCATGAATCTGGGATTGCAGTGAAATGCAGTGTGAGTTGATCGTATTCTTCTGTAATTCAAGAGTTGGAGGAATGGGATGTTCTGCAAGGATCAATTTAATACCTAGGCCATGCCTGCTGACGTGTAGGTAACCTCTTCTTTAAAGTGTCCAGTTCTACAGCTTTCTTAGGTATTTACATTTTTCTGTTTCAACACCTACCTCTTTAGCAAGCTTTCCCTAAATTTCCTTAAGGCAAAATAAGCCTAGAGGGTTTCTTCTTCTCATTTTACATTCATTACAGAGAACAATTAATTCTCATCGTAATTTCTTCTTACATTTTACGAAACCATTTTTATGTTGTCACCCTCATCCAGCTTTTCTTCTCAACTAAACAAACTTATTTCAAATTCTCCTGCTTTATATCTTAAATTCCTTTCATTCTTTATTCTCTCCCCCATTGTGTACCACCGCATGGTATCTCTACCTTAATTAAAACATGCTCTTGAACTGTTAGAGAAACCGAAGTGGCGTCAAGAGAGCAGAGTAGTTTCTGTAGCTGTTCATGCAGTACTTAGGTAAATACATCATAGTATATAAACTTATCTTTTTGAAACTGCATTATATTATTGAACCAGATTTGTTTTTTACTTTTCTTGGAATGTTTTTTCCCTAACTGCTGCTTTTTACAGGTATCCTTCAATTTCAGTTTCTGTGTTTGACTTTCTAAGTATTTTTAATCTTACATTGCATTAGACAGTTCCTTCTTGTACGTTTAATGTATTCCTCTTCATGAATTGCCAGCTTTCTCGTAATCCTTTATTCTTTAGATTAGCTTCCCACAATACCCAACTGGCTAGTTCTCTGAGTTTGTTGAAGTCTGTCTCCGATGTGTTATCCTTGTTTTACTGCTGTAATACCTTCCTTTCCTCAAAATAAAAATCACTGTTTGATCTTTCACTCAAATAATCTTTCTTCTCGATTTTCCATTAATTCTTCCTTAAAATTCAGAAATAAATCTAACTGTTCTTGGCATCTTCTAGAATAAGAAATTGTCTTAACCCACTACAAGATATTCAGAAATTGTGTCTCACATCATATTGTTTTAGCTGCATGAACCTATGTAATTAAAGTTATAAATAATTTTTCTACACTTCCGATGTCTATTAAAGGAAGTGACATAAGTAGATCTCAAAGAACTGACTGTAACGAGTGCAGCTGTTGACAGAGAAAATATAAGTTGTTCTGCTGTAAATTCACGTATAAGAGACTCACAAATCCCATTCATTTAGAAACATAAGAGTGGAGAAAATTTAGAAGATAAGAATTGTGTCCTGCAGATAGAAAAGCAAAACTGAACACAAGAAAAAAATATTATGAAGATAAAGAGATGCTTTTCTATAAAGTTGCCCGTTACATAGTCAAGATTCTGACATTTGGGTATTCACCAAGTCTAGAGTTTTCCAAAGGGTAACTTAACAGCATTGGTATAAAAGTGCAACTTTCTGGGAAGAAATTTGTATATTTAATAGAATAATAATGTAACTAAGCTAGCACAACTGAATATATTTAAAAAAAAATAATTAACTATTATTAAGTGACTCTAAAACTTGATACAAGTCTTTGTTTCTAAATGCTGCTTAGGTCAACCGATAGACAGATGTTGAGCGTTAGCTGAGTATTAGTTCCTTAGTAGATGGAATTGTTTCAGCTGGGATGAGATATCTTTGAATGAAAAGATTTGCTGATCCACTGGGGGAAAAAAACAGACAGAAATATGTAGGAGACTTTATACTGGGGCTCAAAGGGAGAAGTTACAGAGTGGGAATCTCTGTAGCAGGCAAGAGAATAAGGGAACAGCTGAAACAAACAGATGGTAGCGCAAGACGTATGCGCGCAGCAGCCTAAACAGATGACAGGTTAAGGGGGAAATGAAAATTTCAAGAAACAAAGTTACAATCCATTCAGATAACAGGAAATATATGTTTGCAGGAGCATAACAAGGAAAGGGATATGAAATGGGAAATGAGAAAGCGTAAGTGTAGGTGTACTGTAAACTTCACTTAAGCAAGTAGAAAACCTGTGCAACTGAAATGTAAAGTATTAGAGATTGCTGCAGACGTTGTAAGGAAGGGTTGCTTTTCAGGAGAGAACATCAGTACCTGAGATGAAGGAACACTGTTTGAGAAATCTTAACAAGAGTAAGAACTATTGCACGTAATTAAGAAGACCTTTTTGTATAGCAAAAAGTTTTGACAAAAAGCAAAAAAAAAAAAAAAAAAAAGTAAAGGTTGAGTTTTCTGGTGAGAAATAAGCAGAAAATACCCCAGTCTCTATTTAGAAAGTGTCTTGGATTCAAAAACCTGATTAGTCCCAAAGAAAAGGCTAAAACCAGCTCTGTCATATATCCAGCAATTCATAGTCACATTCTTTAATCTCTTGCGCTCTACAGAATAGAGTTTAATACACAGAATTTAATGTGCTCTACAGAATACAATGCCTTTAATAGAAGAATGAGAAACTGACTTTGCAATCTTGCACTTGTGTGGTTAGGGAAAATAACATTCAAATATGAGCTTTTAATTATTTTCTGTTGGGATTTTCACAAACATTTTTACAGGTATCATTCCTAAAAAATAGAGCGGAAAAAAAAATAATTAAAAAATCTGTGGGTTTTTTTTTCAGAACAGAGTCAGTCCCCATATGCAGTCTGTGAATTCTCGGCCTGTCATGTGTCTCCATTCCTCTGTTTCTATATTCAGTTTCTATTTGAAGTCAGCAATTTTAGTCAAAGTCATATTCACGTTATCATGTCAGATTAAAAATGATGTATTCAGTATTTGCTGAGGTTTAGGTGGGAATTCTGTGCTTCATAATCTCATTATAATATATATAATCTCATATGCATCCAAAAGAAAACATGTAATCCATACTGACCAACGAAACTGGAGTGCAAGCGGCAAATGTATTTTTTTAATAATTCTGACTTTACTTAAATGGATCTTTTTCACAAGAAAGAATTTGGTTTATTTACAAATGATTTTATGAAGCCGCCTCTTTGAAGGTGATGAATTGTATAATGCAGACTGTCGATATTGTGTTCTCGGTCCTACATGCAGACAGGAAGAATAACAATATCCTCAATGCTTTCTGTTGCAAACTAAGTCTCTAGATGCCGCTTTATTTTAAAGCAAAAACAAAGACAAACCCAAAACCCTCTAAGGCAATATTTTGTGTATAATAAATTTCTCCGTAAGAAGCATATTTAAGGCTAAAGACCTTTTTTTCTTTTTTTTTCAATAAAAAGATTTTGTGAGAGATGATTAAAATTCACTTATCTCACATCATAGAGTGAAAAACAGCATATATCTTGTCACCTAAAGAGTGATTTCACTACAATACATTGTTTCTGCTCTTCTCTTTCAGCCATTGGGAATGCAAAATTTACATCTAGATTTACTAAGAACACTCTGTTACAAACAGTTAAACACACCAGGGCTATAGACAGCCCCCAAGGTTGTTTTACCATGTGGATTGCTTAAAGAATCAGTTCTATTTCTTTTTTCTGAAAATCAAGTTTATTTAGCTGATTACAAAAGAAATGAAAATCCATATCATTCAATAGAGGAGTAAACTGTGTCATGATTCATTTTATTATTATTATTAAACCATGCATGGGATAGATGGTATCTGTAAATCTGTGGGTAGGCGATGTTTCTCATAGATAATCCTGAGATTTCAGGTGCAGTTTGGCAAGAAGCACAGTGCGCGAGCATGCACAGTGATTGCATTAATTGCTAACTGTGAAGGACGGTCTCTGTTACACGACTGCGCATCAGACTCGGTCTTTCAGCCCCGCTAGGACGTTTGCCAGTTGCTGACAGCGGGCATCGTCAGTCCCTGCTCCCGTCAGTAATGGAACGTCTTACCTGCAAGCGGAGCCAAGGTCAGGTTGCCCTGAGCACAGTCCTATATGGCAGTGCTGAGTTTCCATTGTTATACAATAGTTATTAATTATTTTTTCCCCTTAAAAAAGGAAAGGGAACCAAACCTGAAACATTTTCATCCTTAAATCTCCCTCTCCTAAGGTGATTTGAAGACACTTTTCTGTCTCCAGGTCAATCTCCAAGAAACAGCATGTGAACAAGGGCAAAAGTCCCTTCCCCTGTTTAGCCGGCATACCCTTTTTCAAGCTCACTAAATCGTTTTCATTTAGAATTTCCATGTTCCTGGGATGACCAGACCATTGTAAAATTAGACATGAACTTTGTATAACTGATAATTCCAGAGAGGAAGATTTCCTGTAAATCGGTTCTGCTGGAAATGAGAATTTCCGATGGCCCTTCCCTTTCCCCCCATCCTTTTCCCTCTTCTAATACAACTGTTTGACGTTTGCAACCGTTTCGTTTCAGTCAATGTTTTTCATGCTTTACAAGAGCTGGAGTAATGGGAGTAAAAAACAGAGGGAGTAACTATACACTATTTTAAAACAAAGACTATTTGCATGAAAAAGAAAAAAGGTCAGAGTACCTGATTGAAATTAGTGTTTGAAATATTCAATGGAATATTAAGTTTTCCTTTAAATCCTTAGCTGATATTTGTAATATCTTTTCTCCGGGGCTTATAAAGCCAAAGAAAAAAAAAAAAGCAAAAAACAAAAAAGAAGCCTGTGTGTCACAATATGAACAGTAAATATCTCTCTAATTAATCTGGCCCTTTTCAGTTGTTCAGCTGCCTCCAAATGTTGTTTTGACTATCAAAGAAACGCCTAAAATGCTTTTAATCCAGACTACAGAGGGAATTACTTTGTCAGCTCCTTTGGCTGGTTACTGATATGGGCCACCAAATTTGCAAGGACCTCTCAGAAAAAAAAATAATGACTTTTTCTTCAGGGAATGCTAAATGCTGAGTGTTAGAGAGAAGCAGCTTAGGGAAAGGAGGAATTTAATTGTTTTTCATTTCAACAAAGAAACTTTGTTATTAATATAACCAAAGAAGGAAACAGATCAACTGAGTAAATAGAACGCGGCTAGTCAAAGTAAAGCATTCAAGAGCTGAATTATTAAGAGAAGATAGGGTAATTTCTTCATCTGAAGACTGCGAGACAGGATGAGTGGCTAGAAAATCACCTGATCCAGAATTGCTTACATTGATTTCCGAGGTGGGCTGGGGTGGGCTGGTGGGAACAGCAGTTTTGGTGGATATGATAGGAGGAGCAACCAGTGTGGCAGCATCCTTTCAGCCAGAGCTACAGCCAGAAGTCTGCATCACAGAAGACTACTTCAGGACTATTTGAGGATGTTTTAGATCAAGTCCATCTCTGCCTTTCAGAAGGATGAGTCAAACACACAGCAACTGCGTTAGACTCTATTGGAGACATCATATCAATCTAAAAGTCTTAAGACACCATCTATATTAGTAATTTACATGGGGCCAAGACATGGCCTTGGGCACTGTCCTGCAGTCATTTATAGCTTTTAACTGTTAGTTAAACCTGGGAGGTTTTCAGCCTCTGCCAGCTGGCACACTCCCAGACAAGGTGCTGGGACTTCCCTTAGGGCAGCAAGGAAAGGGAAGAGGGAAGGAGCAACGGTATAGCCCCTATGCATGTATGTGGGCTCTGCTGCCACAGTTGCTCTTGAGGCCTGAGAGTTGGTCAAGACGCAGTTTTTGGTAGGGTAGACACAGCCTGATTTTACATTCAGTCATGCCATTGTGAAGTCCTACTGGTGTTTTTGAAAGAACAGCTTTTTCTTACTGCAGTTCTTGAGACTAATGTTGTAAAAAGCTAATAAAACAGAGCTGATTTATACCTACACCTGGAAAATGTTGAGATTAAAATCTTCACCCTGTTTGTGGAGACAGTGTAGTACAGAGGACGTAGCCCCCTTCTCATTACGTAATATTTCTCTGTTAAGTTATTTTGAGCAAATTGAATAATTCCACTTGTACTTCGGTGATGCTGGTCTAAACTAGGTAAAGACATAAAGGATCACATGATCAGTGGTTCATTAATCTACTTATATTTAATTTAGCAGCGGTAGATTAGTAGGTATCAGCAGGGTATTTATACCTCCATCCTTTTAGCGGTGCAGCAGAAGGGGAAGGGGCCCCCACTGCTGTCCCTTCGGCAGTAGGGAATGAGTTGCTGTAGTTCCACAAGGTGGCACTAAGAAGATGTAGAACAGTGTAACGGAATTAGTATTTTTTTCAGTTCCGTGAGAGTGTTAATTCTGAATTTTGTCAATATGTTAAGCATAATGGTCTTTTCAACCTCTGCACTAGAAAATATCCCCATTTTCATGCCGATAAGCTGTCTTTGTGAGGAAACAATGCAAGCTGGACAAAATCACTTTTTTTCATTTTTGAAACACTTAGCAATTCTCAAAACACATTTCAGGGATTCATGGCATTCACTTTTAAAGAGTTCTTCAGTGAACATGCAGGTTTCATTGTATGCATATGTTATGAAGGCTTCAGGTATAATCCTCAGTTTTTAGTTCCTTTTGTAGAGTAATTGCATAACCATACCACGCGTCAGTGCTCTTGGATCTATTTTCCCAATATATTAAGACCGTTAAATGGTTTTGGGCCCATATTATCAGTGTAGAATCATATCCAAAGCAAGTGAGATTCTCCAATAATCTCCTAATATGTAACAAACATAGCTTTTCCTTTTTATTTTAAGATAGAAGGCTTAACATTAGATTGTAATGTGAGCTAATTTTTGGAGTGTCATTATTTCTTTTCTTTATCAGGCTGTAATTATACAGACTATAATTAGACTATGAATTCATAAGTTAGCATTGCAGCTTGAAGTTTGAGGTTGAATTGTAGTGAATGAAAGATATTAATGATAGAGAAGACTGCAAATATACATGGAAAGTCTGGGAGAAATTATTCGCTGTGGATAAATGTCTAGAAAAGTAGTTCCAAGGACCCGCTCTAGTAGTCTTTGAACGCGTGCTGCAATTAAAGCATTTTTCCATTGATGTTAAGGGAATTACATGGGATTACTTGCATAGTTAAATGCCTTGCTGAATCAGAGCATAGAGGCTCAATTATGGAAACACTCGAGTAGGTGTTGTATCAAATGCATTCATACTTACTTCATGTCTATGAACTCAAAGATGTCCTGCCTGCAATTATCTTTGCATCTAAATATTTGAGAGCTAAATTCTTATTGTTTCCCATGTGGGTTTTTCTCCCCAGTTTCCCCAAGTCTACACATATTTTTGGAGAGTACCCACAGTAAAACACAGATCCTAAGGTGGTCATAAATATCAAAAATATTACTTGATACATTTCTGTTGCTTTATCATGCCATTCTTGGTATTTTCTAATTTGACATAAAGTTGTGAATTCTGCATTTTGAGTTCTAGACCTTTAAAACTTCACAACCGTAGCACCCGACTAGATTTCATACCCTACTGCTTAGGTCATCTCTGTGTTTTTCCCAATTGCTGTTAAGGGCAAAACGTGTAGGCAGTCTGAGACACACACAAAAGCCTAAGTCTCCAACTCCTGAACTTTCTTGAGTCTGGTATTCAGAGTAGTGGAAGCATGAATTTGATCAAACTGAGAAACACGAACTCAGACCTCTCTTGTCTGAGCATTGAACTCTCATCTAAAAGATTAGAGGCACCACTGTCGCAGACATTTTGAAAAGAGTGAACCCTGCTCAGTTCATCATGAGATAACCTGCTTTATTCATACGAGTGAATCACACAGTTCTGTCCATACTAATGAGCGGTCCCAGGCCAGGGTGCAGGCTGGAGAAATGTCCACAGTTATCCATACTCCTTAATTGTTAACAGACCCAACGGTATGGTTCTTGGCCTGTGGCAATCAACTCTTTTGAACAATGTCTGGGTTCAGTTCAGGGGGGAGCGTGAGCCAGGGCCTGTTCCCAAAAGACTTTATAATGAAACCACCCAATACAGGGGGTGGGACGAGGGGGAGGAAGGACATAATTTACCCGTAGAGACGTGAGGCATGCTGTGTCACTTGCCCTCATGGCCTGAGAAAGAAAATGGGTTATGTCCCATTTTATTTCTACATAAACATAGCCTAAGGGACCTTAAAACTTCCCTCTAGCACATCATTGTGAGTCTTACCCCTGCTGTTAAACGCAGAACTTCTATTTCTCTTCTCCCTGTGCTTCCTAGGAAAACAAAGCCACTTTGCTTTTATAGATATAACCCAAATGGTTCAGGACTGCATCCCTGGAATTCCTGAATTGCACAGTTCAGCATGGCAGATTATGGACCAGAATTTAGGTGAAACTCTGTATTCAGTGCTTCCTAATGGCTAGTCCTAGGTGGTTTCCTAATTTGTATCTAGGATTTTCAGATTCTCCTCTGAAGTTCTGGTCTCAGTTCAAATTGATTAAAAATAACGTCTGGTCTCAGTTAGTTCATAGCAGAGTCCCAAATCATCTTCAGATTTCTGCCCACAGATGTAAAGACAGAAAGGAAAAAATGGATTCACAGTTTTAACTGTGGCAGCTTGAAAACCACATAACATTTCCCTGACCTACAGCAGAAAAGTACCAAAATGATTAAGTGCTTTAAAGGCTATATTTTCAAGCGATTTAGAAGATGGAGTGCATAATGGAATTTAGAAAAGCAGGTTTATAATTTTATTCAGAAAAATAGGCTTTTTCAGAAGTGTACGTATTAAATATAAACTGCAAACAAATTTTCATGAAATCTAATAATCTGTAAACACATTAGTTGGAAAAATAATTTCCTAGATCATGCTGGAATTACTGCATTATTCCCCTATATCACGGCTTCTCTTGATCTAGAGTAAAAAAGATTATCTGTGAATTTTAGCCTGCGGTTATAAAGGCCAGATTAAAACATTCTGAAATCATACTGTCATCAGGAAAACTGAAGTTGCATAATTTGCTGAGATCAATTTTTGTCTCTGTAAATTTGTTTATCTAGTGGTAGAGAAAGATGCATTCTTGCTGGTTTTACATGATAGACATAAAATGATAGGATTCGTCTTGCATACATCTAGTTGAGTAAACTAATTGTGTGGCTCTTGGTATCTGATAGAGACATACGTTATCTCCAAAGGTCAGTTAATCTTCTCCTAAACAGAGTAACGAAGAGATGCACATAAATGGTTATTGAGCATTGCAGCATTGCAGCAGCACAGAAATCAAGACAAATAATTCATCTGTCAAAGAAATATGCATATTCATCCACTCTGAACCACTTGCAGAGTGGTTGCAGTTTCTCAGACTCTCCTAGGCCTGCACATATTGCCTACGCATACATGCAGTGACCTACACAGCGAGGGTGATTTTTGTGCTTAGTTACCGCTTTGAATTCACTTCACTCAAGCTATTAATTTTTCGTAACGTTCATAACATGATAACACCCAAAGGAAAAGTCTAATTTAATTTTACTTCATTTTATTCCAACAGCAATATTAAGAAATAAGATAGGTAAAAAGCAACTGAGATCTGTGGGGAAAGCAGCCTTTTCGTAGGTAGCTCTTCATTTTTGTCTTCATCACAACTCTCTTGAGTGTCATTATCCCCAAATATCTGTAGCAGTCAGAATCCTTCTATTCACCTTGATTTTTATGAGCTTTTTCTGTTAGAAAGAAATACAAAATAAAAACCCAAATTAATTATATAGTTAGGCAATTGTATTTTTTTCAAAAGAGTACTTCTTCCTGTATTTTCTCTAGCTTTCTTTTTTGCCTACCACTTGTTCTGATCAGGAGTTGGTTTTTTGCTTGTTTTCCTCTGCTGGCCTTCGTAGGATCCTAGGATAAGTCAAGTCGCAAATGACCTCAGGAGATCCCTAGTTCAATGTCAGGAATAAGATCAAGCCAGGTTGCTCAGGGCTTTATCTGGTCTGGTCTTTAAATCCTCAAAGAAGGTAGACTTTACAACCTCTCTGGGCAGCCTGTGCCACTCACTGTCTGACTCTCCTGACATTTATTCTACACTTGGTTTGCATGTTAATAAGTATATTGCTCTACTATATTCTGTAGATGAAGAATACAAAGAATAAAAGATTTGGTGTTTTCTCCCCAAGGTTAGTTTCAGAGTGAGAAAAATACAGAGAATTAGCTACCCATTACCAGCACATGCTATATTCCTGACAAAACTAACCCAGCTCTGGGCTTGAACACTCGCCAGTAGAAATCAGGGCTCTCACATTTCAGAACAGTTTCAAGACTGTATCTGACTGGGTTGGCGGAGCAGGCTGGTGCCTGTCTCTAGTTCTTTGCCATTCTAAGGGTACGAGTTTTCTGGAAGTACTTTACTTTGAATAGTCCCACTGAAAATAAGAAAGTGTGACAGCTCCTATTTGTTTTTCTGATTCTTCCATTGGGTTTTATTGATTTGAAAATTATGTTTCCTTATGAGGAGAATAAATGGATCTCCCATCTATGGAAGCAAGGTTGCATTGTCCTTGGGAAATGGTTTGGGGGACAGAAGTGTCCATCCACTGGTGTCATAGCAAAAGGACCCAGGAATCTGTAGTGTACACAGAAACTAAGAGACTGCAGAGAAACACAGAGAAGAAATAACCAGGTCTTGGTGGTGATGGAAAACAACTTCTTGGGATCAAAGAGTACTTGGCAGTTTGCTTAAAGTCAGAAATCCACTTGGTTGTAACCAAGCTTAAAAGGAAGCACAGGCAAAGGGAGAGGTGCTCAAATCCATTGTGTCTGATCTAGTTGCTCCAAGTTTTCTCAGTCATAAGTTCCCTACTAAAAGTAATTAAATCTGTCTTTTTTCTTCTTTAGTTTAAAGGCCTTTTGTCTTCTTTGTAGAGATGTCTATAAGGAAAAGGTAGAGACACGCGTATCTCAGTCCTTTGGCTGACTCTGGGTCCTGTCACAGAAATTGTTAGCACAGAACATGTTTTTTTGCTAAAATTGGCTTGTTTAATTTGACTTGCTGACTCATTTTTCCAGCTGGTCTGTCATTCTACTCAATTCCAGATGAGGCAATAGGAAAAAGAAAACTCTTTTGAATGTTCCACCCTCTTGCCAAACCAAGTAACAATTAAAAACTCCAATTTTCATTGCAGTTCTTTATCTCTGTTAATTATCCAAGGAACAGTAAATCAGATATATTGTCCTCTGCTTGTTGTCAATAATTTAAATTCTAAATTCTTTATAGATTAGTTGCAGATTTAACATGCTGCTTCTTTTCCCTAAATTACATACCATTTTGTAACTTGAATCCAATGCATTGTTTCATTTGTACATTTGAGATCAAGTGCTAGACAGTCCAGTCTAATTGACTGGTGGTTTATACACACACAAGCAAACCCACGTGACTCTGTCTTAACTTAATTAGTTACTTTTAATCCAAAGGAGACGTCAGGTCACTCAGCTATCTAACTAGTGGCCTTCAGTGGGGTTTTTCTTACTGCACCATAATTTTTGAGAAGAATGTGATCTGAATCAAGTGTTTAGTGGCCACTAAACCACCAGGAGTGCAGTAGGCAGGGACCTTGTGAGCTGAGAGATAGGAATAGAAAATAACATTGTGATATTCAGCTTGGAAAAAATAAATGGGAATTAAATAGAAACAGAAAGATCCATTAGAAGAGTTATAGCTGACATTTTGTAAAAGAGGTCAAGACCAAATGGGGGATGCCAAATGTAACTTGAATTTATGACGTGATACAGTATTAAAGAAAATAAATGAGATGTAGACATATCAGGTGAAGTCATGTTCGCACTATCAATACTGATATTTTCAAGGTAATAAAATACCTTTTTCATCTGCCTCTATCCATATGAACTATGAGAACAAAATTTTACCATCACACATGTACAGTCATTCCCATACCTCTCCGGGTAACTAGAACTATTGTTGGCTTGACTCATTACTGCCAAACGACCCTGAATGGGATTGTCTTAGGAGTTTTATTGAAAAACTTCAAATTTTCTCTGTATTTAAAGAAGCACCTGAATCAGCATTCAGTGCAGCAGTGTAGTTGTTTTAATTCTGCTTTTAACTGCAGAAAGAAAGGGTTTGTATGGATAAAGCAAATCAAAACATATTCTTAATTAAAAATGACATCTAGCACAAAGCTTTGTTCACCTTCCTTGCATATAGGGGTCAACACTAATAAAGTTTTATCAATTGCTAGCTGCTGACTGATGATTTGGAGCTATTCCTACAGCTCTTGGTTAATGCATAAGCTCTGAGTACGTTACACAAATTTTGTTGCTTATTTGACGAACGAAGGTTTAGTTAGTAATCACACATGCTAAATAACGTGGTGAAAATTTGTATAAATAACCATTTCAAAACTTGGCAATATCAGTCATTTACAAGGACTCTCTGCAAGGTTATATTGTGACTAATATTTAAAGAAAACATTACCTTATACTCAGTTAGAGCCTGCACACAAATTAATTGTATTATGGTTTAATTTTAAACATAGTCATCGAGTTCCATAGAAAGGAATTTATATTCTGATTTCATGTTGTGATCTGCGATTTGTAAAATGAAGTGATAAAGTGAAAGGTCCATAAAGAAAGAGAAAATCCTGAAAAGGAAAGGCAGTCTGGTCCTTGGACATTCCTTCAGAGAGACAGGACAACAGTGAACAGCTTATTAAAACTGTTGGGAAAATATTTTTTCCACCTTTTACAGAAACACTCAGCTTTGGAGCAAAATATTTAGCCAGAAGATGAAGCAAAACATTTGTAATTTCTCTGTGTGTCCTGTAGGATTTTAGATTTGTATACAGCAATGCCAATTTTTGGTTTTAATTTTTCTTATTCAAATCAGACAATTTGCATGGAAAGTAATTTCAGTTGAGAAGCCTGTTTTCAGTCCAAAACTTGGATGGAATTTGGTGAATTCTTCTGAAGCCATGAATCCCCTCAGTTGCTGGGACAGATTGGAGTTGCATTGACTAAAAAGAATAGAATTATGTTTGTAAAAACATATAGCTTTAATGAATATCAAGAGCTTAAAGGGAGATATCAGAAGCTTAGCCCTTTCATGGAACTCTGTTGAACTAATTTAGTGGGTTTACATGAAAAAGACTGAAAATCTGAGGAAAATGAATTTGTTTTCTGTAGTATCTGAAAATTTCCTATATTTTTTTTTTCCTGAAAATATTTTATATCCTAAAAAATCCTGCTTTGCATTGCTTTGAATTCTACTGCCATGTATATGTTCATTCTAATTCATTGGTGAGCATCTAATACTGACAGGAGATTAAGTCAACTAAATTAAGAAAACCTAAAGAGGTACAATTACCACCCTAGAAAAAAAAAAAAAAAAAGAAGATTCATGGACAGTAACCAATGTGAGAGCTTTAAAGTATGAAAGATGTATGAAAGAACATTTTTCCTGAGTTCTACTTCATGGACCAAATAATAGGAATACATAAAATATCATAATAACAGTGTATCTCTTATGGTGATAAAAAATGAAAAAGTCACAGTTTTCTTCTTCGGTTCGAATCTGTGAAAAGTCCAAGCATCATTAACTTGGGAGTCACAGCTAATTAATGACATATATGCATTGTTTTTTAACTTGCATAGGTACGTGTGTTCACATTTTCTGTTGGTCAACATAATTATGACAAAGGACCCATACAGTGGATGGCTTGTGAAAATAAAGGTACTGCTTTTTCCTTTGAGACTATTCTTTGCTAGAGCTTTGGATAGGCAATATCTTTATTACTCTCTAAAATGTGCAGATTTTTTTTTCAGCCTAATTTTACGTTAATTGTATTTTTTAGTAAAAGCTCCAAAAAGTTATTTGATGAAATAATGTGTATATGCATATATCTATATAAAGAATAACCTTGCTTATTTATTTCTGATTACTTTATTTAAAACTTTGTATTGTAAGAAAAATATCAGAGTATTTTTAATAATAATAAGAAGAAGATATTATGGTTCAGTTTTGAGAAATCTTGTTGTAATAGCCATCTATGAAAAGATGGAACTGATGACAGATAAGAAATTAAGCAAAGCTGTTTTATATTAAGGGGTCTGGACAAAGGGATTTTTTGTTTGGTTTGTTGGCTGGTTGGATTTCTTTCTGCTTTTCTCCAGAACTAACAAGGGACCAGATGACTTGCATTATTTTTCCCTTTTTTTGATGAAAATATCAAAATTATTCTTGCTGTGATTTCTTAGCTTCTAAGAACTTCTTATATTTTTATATTTTTGTCCTGATTTCTTAAAAAAAATAGAAAAGTAAAAAAGGTGAAATTAAGGAAATGAAATACTTTGTCCTAAAATTTCTACATGAAAAATATGGTTGGAAATATTTAAAAAGAACGTGAGAAAGAGCTGTCTCAAATACCTTACAATATAGTTGTGGAACAATAGATAAATACAGATAAATAGAAAATAGATTATCAAACAATATTGTTTAATATTTTAAACAGAGCAATACCCAGGCCTGACTGAAAATGTGAAAGTATTTTATGAATCAGAAAGAAGCAAGAGGTGAGAGGTGGGATAGATTATAAGAGGGTCTTGAAAGTTAAGACTGGCAGGAAAGGAGGATAAGATATGACTCTCAGGCCGTAAAATAACATAAACCAAAGGTAAGAGAAAGAGAAAGATATAGATAAAGAAAAACATAATGATATAGAAGAATCCCTAGCCCGTATGAATAGCATACATATCGTAGCCTCATGAATCCCTCAGTACGCTGGCAAGTTGTGCAGAAGATACGACAACTTCATGAAGAGCAGGTTGTATTGTCAGATAATTACAGAAAAGCAACGTTTGATTTTTTGAACAGGGGATTTTTTTGCTAACTTCTTTTTATCTCAAAATACTGTGTGCATGTGAACTCCATTGTTTTAAAACAAATGAGGACCAGCTGGCTTAAAGCATAACCACCTATGTCGTCTTGTTATGGAGGCAAAGTGATCATAATCTTCTGTCTAAAATTGATGCGATTATTTGTACGTCCAGTTTTTCCTTAATTAAAAGTTTCAATTTATTATCAAGTCATGCATTGCTTATGGCAAAGTAAATGACTAACCAGAGTACTCTCACCTCTCCAGCCCTCCCCACTGCCTTCCAATCTGGCTTACAACTTACTTGGTCTGAAACTGGATCTCAGTGCCTGTCCTTTCAGTCTTATTGGTGCATATGGGCAATATTTTTGATTCAAACAAAAAATGTGATATAATCAATGATGAATAAAGACCTTTCCGATGTTTAGTTAGAAGACATACCAGTTTGATTTTACCATCCTTTCCACAGAGTGCCTTATATTTTTCTGCTATGAACTTCACTCTTGTGGCAGACTGTGGCTATAGTCACGTTCCTACATGCATTCAGCATATAAGTACGTTGCTGTCACAGTGTGACATGACCATGACATATCCTTGCACATCAGAGTAACTGGGAATTCAAGAGTACAAATTCAGTACATTACCTCAGCTTTAAAAACAACAGACCAAAAGAAACACATTATATACTCTCACTGCTTAAGAGTAACTAGCTTGGCCTATATGGCATGGTGACCCATTGTATGTGGCCACACGTTGTGGTGGCATCTGCTAAAAAAGTATTCCATTCATACATGATAATTTCTATTAAAATTAAATTAGAAATTACAAGCTAAATGAAATTCCTCAAGATTAAGAGACTAGCAGTGTATTATCATAAGATGGCATTATTTCTGTTCTAAATTTTAGGTTATTATTATGAAATACCATCCATTGGAGCCATAAGAATAAACACCCAGGTAAGTGTGTTATCCAAATGCAGATACAGTTGAAACATTAACAAGCGGAGGTACTTCTGGTGTTAAATATGTTGCATTTCACCTCTGTTTGAATTGACTACATTTTAAGATGCACTACATTAAAAGTAGAGGAAAAAAAGTTAAGGCTTTCTTTTACGTGAGTTAAAGTATCCGAATTTCTTTATTTCTTTTTAGTAGTTGCAGGGAGTCAATTTACAATGGGACCCCTGCTTCCCTGGCCAGCTGGCCCACAGCAGCTGGCATCCTCTACAGCAGGCTGTCCGTGTGCGCGCGACATAGCGCTGGACGTGGTCTGTCTCCTGCAGACCAGCTCTGCATAAGGACTATGTTTCGGGCTCAGTTTTCCTCCTGGCCTTACATGGTCCCTCTTGAATCCTGAGACACGGCAACAATTTTTTTTTGTAAAGTTCTGGCAAGCCAGTAGTTTTTTATAACATGTTTGGACATTCATAGCCTGCTTCCTGCCGTACTTGCAGCATGATCCTCAGGGTTTGTATTAGGCGGAGAAGGCTGTGGATGTGTGTGAGGGCATCGTCCTGCTCCAGTATCTGAACTCAGCCGGGCAGAAACAATGACCTGGTACAATCCTGCTTAGAGGAGAGGTTCCTACATTGATTCAACGAGTTTGGGAGAGACAGGGTTTTTTTTCTTCAAGAAGGATGCAGGGTAGTTTTAGCAGCCATGTGTGCACAGGACCCTGGAATTATATGGTGTGATCCAAACTGATAGCGCAGATGAAGAGAGATTCTTTTCAGTTGTCTGAAAGTCCATGTATTCACATGTCCAGAGAAGCAGGGAAATATCATAGCAGTTCTTTGTCCTTCCAAGCCCAGGCATGACATTTTTTGGCAGAAAATGAGTCCTTTTTTTGGCTTGAATAAGAGTCCTTTGATTCTGTTAAACTCTTCCAGATAGTGTCTGGCAAGAAAAACCCCTCATATGATCAGACAAATAGAAAAGGTTGAAGACTGAGACAAGTTTGATGGCATCCACTCCCAAACCAGACCAGAAATCTGACATCTCATAAGATCACCAGCTCTAGCCGTACTCCAGAATTGAAGGAAGGCAGGGACTATGAGGTTTTAAAACCCTGATTTTTTTGTTTCAACAGAAGTTATGCAAGTTCTTGCTGTAGGAGCTGAACATACCCAGCTGTTACACCACTCACCCTCCATCACCCACTCTCTCTTCTGGGTTGAAGGTTCTGAGATCTGCTTGTAATTTCATTATGTCATTAGCAGTTAATTTTGGAACAAAAATAGTTGTAATTCTCACTTGGTAGAAAGAGAGCAGTGGTTATGGATGTGTAAGGTCCGTGTGACTGAGACTGAAATACAGGAATTGCCTTTGCAGTTAATACGGCATACTGGAGACTGGTTGGTAATATAAATTTAAAGAAGTATTAAATACTAGTCCTGTATTAGAGGTGAATTTTGACTTTCTTTTTTCTGATCTGTTCATTGTTTTTATTTCATTATTGTTTATTTTTTATACTGTTTCTGGACTTTGATCTAATAACTGCCCTCTGATGGGTTTATTTCACTTTTTGGCAGGAATATCTGGATGTTTTGGGAAGACCAATGGTTTTAGCTGGAGAGAAAGCCAAACAAGTCCAATGGACAAATGTCTATCTGGATGCTCTGGTATGATCTGTAGTTATCTCTAGCAAAGTAAGAATCTTAGCAAATCAGTAACTATAGGGGTCCATTTACCACAGTTCTGGGGACTCAATTCCCTACACTTCCAAACATAATACTCTTACTCCAGTATCTCTACACTTCAATGGAGCAATTTCCTGAACAGCTATTTCTAAGGTGCTGCTCATTGCTTGTACCTTGTATCCTCCTAAGGGTCCTGAACTTTAACAGAGAAAAGCAATTTATCCTAAACACAAATCTTTAAGTGTAGGTGATTGTTGCCCTCAAACTAACAAAAGAAAAAGAGAAGCAAATAGCTTTCCAGTGTTGTACCTATGCTGCAGTAGAGGTCATCTGTTATGTTACTGGTGGGGAGTTCTTTTTTTTTTTTAAAGCATTCCAGGCAGAATGAAACCTATCAATGTCACTGGTTATTAGCACAGATTTTGAACTTGGATCTCTAAACTGCCGTGGTTGTTGTAATTACTTGCTTGCTCAAGGTAATGATTTCTTTAATTTGACAGTGTATATAATGGGGAAATAAACAAAAAGATATATGAAATGCTTTCCTTACTGCTGAAGTTATCACTTCAGCCTTGTAAAACAAACATATTCAGGAAACTGCGAAATGCAAAGTATTATTAGCAGCAATTCAATCTGTTGCTCTAGATAACCTTCTTCTGAGTAACTCTATCTAAGCAAAAATTACTGCAAAATAGTCATCTGGAGTCATGTATTTATCCGAGTTCACATGGTCATTTAATGTCATGTCAAAACCACTTCTTCCCATCAGTCAGCATTACTGTAAATTTTTTGTCAACACATCATAGAACTGAGCGTGACACAGAGGAACTAGTTTTTCTTTGGGATTTCAATGGCCAGAAGTTCATTAACCATGTTTTCTTGGTTGTAGTTGAGGTATTTACTGGAAACATAAAGGATGTTATGACGCAAGTTCATATGTTCTGTACATATCCTGTTGTAAAGCCAAAGCTAAATTTGCAACTGGGGATAAAAAAAGGTCTGTTTAATGAACTAAAATGAGTGATACCTGCAGAATTTTGTTACGTTGCTTTGTATTTTCAGTGGGTTCATTCATTGTTTCCTTCAAACTTTTCTGCATTCATATGTTATGTATGTGTTTTTGTATAAATAATTGTATGTATGTATATATTTGGACATGTTATTTTTACTAATATATTTACTAAGTGAAGACCAACCCAAACTAAACTGTTGACGTAAAGTCTGAAATTTGTGGACTTTTGTGTAAAGTCTGAAATTTGTATAAAGGCACAGGTGTATTTAGTCTACCCTGGAGCCTTTTCCCGATTGTTGGTTTTAGCAGGGATTGGGACTAATTTGTCACATTGGTTCTTTATCTTAAATTTCCTGAAGCAATTCCCTCCTGTAGGGCTTGCCCTTCTCCTGCTTGTGCCTCACTGGACTTTCTCCTATCCTTTCCTCTGACTGTCTAGCACCTGTTTGGGGGCTGAGGCAAAAATAATGCAAAGTGTATTACATAAGGCTACATTTGAATTGAGCCTAAGTTCAGGTTATGAAATGCTAAAGAGGTACTTGCATTTGATGCTATCTTTCAGGACTGTCTCTAATAATTTGATGTATTTGTGTCAATTCACACCTCTTTTCTTGCCCAGTTCCTTCAGGTTCTGTTACAATATTGCTCCGGCCTTGTTTTCTGCAAGATAATTACAGAATTTTCAGACACTTTTAGGTTTACCAGTTAGTCATAATTCATTCACAATTATTGCCCTCTCTAACTGTACGTTTTTTGGGGGGAGAGGGTGTTATACCCCACACATTCCCCTACTGTTTCATTATGTATCTCTTTGATATTACTTGTAAAAAATATCCTCCTCTGCTTCTGATTCATGTCCATTTCTTGCTTCTCGTATCATCTCCTGAAAATTCCACTTCTCTTCACCTTGCTTGTTTTAATGTTATTAACTCTGATCTCATCACCTTTCATTTCATACACAAACACATGTTCACGAAGGATAGTTTAATTCAAAAAAGATGGTACTAGACTGGGTAAATGGAGAACGGATTTCATCAAAGCGGATTAATAAAGTATTTTAGCTTTCTTTTTTTTTTTCCTAATGAAACAAAGTGATATAGCTCCGCAATAAAATACATTAAGCATCAGTGAGGGGGAAAAAGTTTGAAATAAAAACTAAACATTAGTACAAGGAAAGGTAGAAATCTGCCTGTGGACAATTTAGGATGGAAAACAAATCTTTTCAGGCTATTTAAACATATAGTTTTCTGGATCCTATTTTCAGTATGAGTTGTGACTGCCAGTAAAGAAAAAACAAATTTCTTACATATTCCACAAGAAGCGTAAATCCCTTGCCTCAATACTAGAAGAGACTACGTGATTTTGAAGAACTGATGATGGATACTATTTCAAGCCATTGAAAAGTAGTGATGATATGAAAAATAGTAGTATTACCTGTTGGATGTTTCTGTTGATTTTGACTGTATGTATTTGTTGCCTACCTGTTTACTACCTTTAAGTTTGGTTTGGCTTTCTCCTTTTTTTCTTTTTTCTTTTCTTTTTTTTTTATTTTCCCCTCTGCTATCTATCGTTTGTAGTATAGTGGGAACTGTCGCTGTACACATTTTTTCATAACTTTTAGTTTTTATTAAACTATTATATTTT
Source organism: Larus michahellis (assembly GCF_964199755.1). Classification (NCBI taxonomy): domain Eukaryota; kingdom Metazoa; phylum Chordata; class Aves; order Charadriiformes; family Laridae; genus Larus; species Larus michahellis. Next base: position 11,656,053 of record NC_133896.1, read on the forward strand.
ACATTTACTATTATATTTTATTATTACATTTAGCTTTTATTAAACTATTATATCCTAATTTTTTGCACACCATCTATTTTTAAAAAGCAATTTATTATTCTTACTAACACATGGACACAAAAAATGTAATTTTAACTTTCTATGCATAAAATCAATGAAGTAGTCTTATTTTTTTTCTTTTTTTACAAGCTAAAAGTCAGTACTCTAATCTAGTGTTTGGCTACAGTAATCCCTGGATTGTTCTAATCTATTTTAGGTCAAAATTTGTTATTTAACTAAAAAGTCTTTTTCTCCCCTCTATATGTGATTATTTCCTAGGAGCTGGGCCTTGTGATTACAGGAACTCTGCCTGTCTTCAATCTAACAAAGGAACAAAATGGGAAAATAGTAAGTTGTTACTTAAAGAAAAAAAAAATCAGTTACTTGAAATAAATTTAATGCAAAACTCCTTGAAAAATGTGTATTTCCATAGAGCTTTCTACAGTTTAATTGTCTTGTACGCCAGAAAAAAAGGGGTCATCTTTAGTTGCCTGATAACCTCCTGGGAGCAAGAAAATGCAGATCACCCTTTTTGTAGTTCTGAGTTTCAGGGTATGACATTCCTTGATCTATCTCTGTGACCTGGTAGCAGTGGGAATGAGTCAAGTGCTCAATAGATGGGAGGTAGATGAAGATATTATTTAGCCCTTGCCAAGAAAGGAAGCCCAGATAAATTTATTATAGATCTGTGAAGCTATGACATTTCAGGGTAAAAGGCAATGCTGTAGAGAATTGAAATTATTTGGTTGTAATGACAATAGAAAATAGGACTGTGTACTTAGATTAAAATCTAAGTATTACAAAAATACAATTCCCCACTCCTATTACAGCCTGATAAGAAATCAATTTACGTGCTCTTCTCAAAATCAAAATGCTGCTTTTTAAAATCAGACCTAGAATATGCTTTACAGTATGTGGTAAACTGTTGTACATTTGGTGTGATACTCATGTTCATTCGGGTTAAAATATACAGAAGTTTAGATAAGATATTCTTTGATTTACTTTCTTAGATAGATTACATAGACTCAGAATGAATACATGTAAATTTGATCACTACAATTTCTTTTACTTACTTTCAGAATAGTTCTCCTAATTTCCCTTTAAAAACAAATCAAACAAACAAACAAACAAACAAAAATATTTCATAATCTTATCTACAAGATAATGCCTGGAATTCACTGCGTCTGGTTGCAAAGTGAGAGAGTACTGATTATCAAAGCATGTCTTTCTGAGAATTAAAACAGCCCTGATCTAACACAGAGGAACAAGAGGAGAACTTGAATCTGCTTGACTTATGTCTCTACCTGAATTTCAGCTTGCACGCTGCAAGATGCATCTTCCAATACATATTCCAAATTTATTGAATATGGAGAAGGGATTCAGGTGATATTATGTAAATCCCTGCACCCCTTTTCTGTAGTACGAAAATAAAGTACAAGTGAAGTAAATGTAGTGCCTGAGTCACTGATTTCAAATGCTGAAGATTGTCATAGTCACTGGGTTTTTTGGGGTGTGTTAAGGTTTTTTCTCATTCATCTTTATACCACACCCAAAAGAGGTTAATTGTTTTTGGTTTCACTTATCAATAGCCCAACCTAAGTGTGCAATAGCAGCTCTATATTGGTGCTAGTAATTTAGTATCTACATCATTGTCGAATATTAATGCATCACTTTTGCTTTCACCTGTTTTGTTATTACATTTATTGTTTATTCATCCAGGAAAGCATTCATTTTCATCTTCATAAACAGTTTTAATATTCTGTACTCAACTCTGAATGTATCGAATATTTTTTTGAATCATTTGGATATTATTTAAAATATTTAGAATACAAACATCAGTAAATAGGTGATTTTTCAAGTAGTGTCTGTCAAACATGAGACAAAGGCAAAATCAAAATTCACTGACTGTTGCAGTTATTCTGCATTGTAAATATGTCAAACATATTCTAACATTTTTGAATCTTACCAGAATCAGCTGATTCTTGGAGTAATGGGGGTTGATGTCTCTTTGGAGGACATAAAAAAACTGACACCCCGATTTACGGTAAGTTGTTTGCGTTGGTGGTTTCTCTTTAAGTCTGATTTATGTATGATTTCTTTGCATGCTGTTTCATAAGTCATGCAGCAGTGACTGGATGTGAATCAAAATACCAGCAGGCTTCTTTTCATATATTGTTTTCCATTGTTGTAGATTTTTTGATGGTTTTCTCTCCAGCCATATATGTGCTTCTGTCTTAATTATCATCAGGATGCATCTGTAAAAGCCATCTTTTACATTGGGGGATAATTATTTTCCTGTACCTTAAGGCACTGCTGTTTAGAGTGTTTGGTTCTGATCACAGTGTAGAGTACACAGTCATTTCATCTATTAATAATACTTAGCATTTATATAAGACGGGTCTTTATAGAAAAGTTCTTTAATATATATGTATGTCTGTACCCTCCTCACTATGATTGATTTATATATTAAGACATCTAGCTAGGGAATTTCTAAGAACATAACTAGTAGTGTGGAAAATAACAGCTGAGGAAGCAAAGGAACATCACAAATTTGACCAAAACCAAATGTAAAGTCCTACATTTAGAATGGAATAATCCCATGCCCATGCCACAGTACAGGCTGGGGCAGAATGCCTCAGAAGGCAGGAAAGGGCCTGGGGGTCATGGTGGAGGAGAAGCTGAGGATAAGTTAGCAGTAAAAGAGGTCAACTGTGCTCTGAACAGCTGCATCAGGAGTACTGTGTCCAAGTTTGGTCTCCCAAGTTTGCCAAGGGGCTGGATTTCATGGTATATGAGGAGAAGCTGAGGGAGATGGGTTTGTTCAAACTGAAGAAGAAACCTAAAGGGTTACCTAATGGGAGTTATAGACAAGATGGACCTCGACATTTCTTGAAGGTATATAGCAAAAGACAAGAGGCAATCGACATAGTTGTGGCAATGGAAATTCCAAGTGGAAACAAGGAAATAAAAATCATTGTGAGGGTGGTTAAACACTGGAGCAGGTTGCCCAGAGAGGCTGTGGAATTGCCATTAGAAGTATTCAAAGACTCTTTGAAACCCAGTCCAACTTTGAAGTTGGAGCTTCTTTTGAAGTTAGCTCTGCTTTCAGTGAAGGGTTGTGCCAGGTGACCTCCAGCGGTCCCATCAGCCTAAATGATTCTCCAAGTTTATGCTTGTATTAAGAGTAAATATTAAGAAATTACCTTCTGTATGTTAGTATCTCACATATTTCATGATGTCTGAGGCAAAGTATTTTCCTTAATGTGACCATTTCTTGAAAACCATTGATTAATCTTTCTTTATTACTTAAAGCCTTATAGCTCTAAACTTTCTTTCTTTCAGCTCTGTCCAAACGGATACTATTTTGCAATTGATCCTAATGGGTATGTGCTACTTCATCCAAATCTCCAACCAAAGGTATGAAAAATCTTCTAATTTATTTTTCTATAATTAGGGGACATTGTCAGACATAACAGAAACATTGAATGTCTGCCGAAAGTGCCAGAGAGCCAGAGAGCAATAGTAAAGATTTCTCAGTGGTGGGGGTGTCAGGAAAATCTGTGGTGCATGTATGGCTTCATCCAAATCTGCTTCAGTCAGCACGAAGACCAGCATTGCCTTGTATTGCATTTGGCTATTGATAGAATAAAAAAGGTGTATATTTTACACACACACTTAATAATAATAATAATAAAAAAAATAATCACTCCGGATTGAGAGAGATGTATGGATTGTTTCCACATAAAAAGTTAGAACTAACGATGAATCACTATAGGTATTGAAGGCCCAACAATGTGTCCGTGTAGTTCAGTTGGCAATATTAGAATTTCCCATTAAGATGGTTTGAGCAATATGTGGTCAAGATAAATGCAACCTGTCAATACACAGTCAAATGAGGCTAGTAAAGCTTTTAAACTTTAGTGGCACCCTACTCCTAAGTTATTTTTTAGCACTTAGTACACTTTAGAGAAAATTCTTAAGTAATGGAAGCCTGTATTTGCTGCCTTTAGGCATGGAAATACTGGGTTTTTTAAAAAAAATTGGATGCATATCCATCACTTTATTCCTCCCAGCCATGTTCCTGTGGCAGAATAGCAGCAAGTCCTTGACCTCTGGGCTGTGTGACTGTTCTCTCTTGTTTCTTCAGCAGAAAGTCTTATCATAGCTGCAAGAGGGATAGCAGAGCCCCTTTTCAGTACTTCACTCTTTAACTGTCAAAGGCAGAGAAAGAAATGAAGAATTTGTCTACATATTTTACAGATTCATTTAATTCTTAAGCTGCGGGAAATCAGCATTGTGAATAGGTGAATTAATTTCCTGATGAAGTAATGAATATGTTTGAAATCTTTTGCCAAGTGTGTAACAAAAAAAGAGAGGAAAAAAAAATGTTTCTGAAGAAGAGAAGAATAACTTGATCGTGACTATAGATGAAATATCCCTTTTGATTTATTTTGAAAGGACCCTTTTAAAAAGAAAAGGTTTTTATATAGTCTTCATAATTCAGATGAACTTCCATTTCTCAATATATGCATTAGGTGTTCATGTGTTAAAAAAAGAAAGTTTTGATTTGATGATTTTGCTTGATGAATTTTTCTGAGACAAATATATGCATCATTACTGACCAAATCTTTTCCTCATTAGAGATTATTAGAAACTCAGATGATACCCAGTGGTCTGTTTACCTTTTCCTTATATGCAAATGAAACTGTCTTTTTGTTAACAGAAATGAAGCGATGTAGTATTTTCGTTTTAGGCTCAATCTTGTGAGGAACTCATGGATATGGATTCTGTTCGTCTCATATGTGCTATTATACTACAGTGTAAACTCATAACACTGAAGACTAAAGAACCTTTGTTAGAGAGTGAAAAACTCAGCTCATCCCAACTAAATGTAGGCAGACCGAGATGGATTATTAGGAAACTAATTGTCGCAGTTTCTCTGTGTAGTTTTCTACTTTTTCAGTCGATATGAAAGTCCAGAGATGCTACCATATACTGCTTTAATGTTTGATTTAGAGTATGTTTAAAAAAGGATATTTTGTGTGATATGTTTTATGTTGTAGAATAATGTCTAAATGTAATGTTAAGCATATGCATTATTATTATTGTTATTGTTGTTATTAACAGTTACACAGACTAGACTTTTTCACTCCCAGTTTGTTTGGGGTGGTGCATGCTATTCAGACTGATACAAGAACTGCGTTTTAAAACTAAGGTACACTACAAAGACAGATGTATTTAGAACTCATGGACTTTCTTTAACATGTCATATTAATTTTAGTTGAACCTCCTGGTAGCCGTTAACTTATTAACAAACAACATCTTAACCCTCTCTGCCAGCAATTGTTCAATAGATGTAAACTAAAACATAACTACGTCTTTGCCTTCGAAGAGGTGAGGGTGTGTTAAACTTCCAGTGGTCCCTTCTTCTGAATGCCTTCTGCTTTCCTTCTGAAAATCTGTTACCTCAAATCAAAACTGGTTCAACGCAATTAATAATTTAAGAAATTGTCTTGCAGTATGATCTCACAAAAAAAAAAAAGCCCCTAGAAATTCAGAACTTGTAAAGTCATTTGCACAACTGAGAAAATTTAACAAAAGGCAGGTTCAAAAGCTGATTAAAATCATTACGAACCTTCCCTTCATGCTTTTATTTGCAAACAAAAAATACTTCAAAGCATAACGTAGGAAAACTTTTTTTTTTTTAACTTTCAGTATATTATAGTTTTAAACTGCTTAAAATACCTTTTTTTCAAGTTTGTGTAGCTATATTTCATTTTTAAACAAATGCTTAATTTTATGTTTTTCTACCAATTTTCTTTGTGTGTCTGTCTGTATGTGCATGTATTTTTCCCGTTGTCCTGGGAGAACAGGTGGGTAGCCCACCAAATAAACATAGTCGCTGAAGGGAGTGCATTAAGCATGTGTTAACAACATTAGTCTTAATTAGATAAGATTTGAAAACAGTAAATAATTACATTTTTCAATGTGTTCTAAAGAGGAGCATCCTTTTCTTTATTTTCGTTATGGTTCTGACCAAAATCCATTTAATGGTAATTTTAAGCTCCAGATGCCTTCAGTAGGCTCCAGTGATCTGTCTCGTGGTTTATAGTTTTGAAAGAAATGGAAGAGGAGGTGGTTTTAAGAGCAGATATAACAGTAAACAAAATGTGAAACTCTTATTCTATATATTAATTCTAGCAGATAATGTGGGAGGAAGAGCTCTCTGATGACTTAATTCACATCATTTAATATACGTCTGGTTTTCGTTTCCCTTGACAAAACCTGTGTGTAATTCTGATAGAGAGCTCGGAACTCTTTATCGGAATGAGGGCTCCTCTCTGCTTCCAGTAAATGTGCGCTGGAGAGCATAGATGTTGAGGGAAGGCTTCCATTCTATAAGTACGCTGTTTACTAAGAGTGTAAAAATATAAATTACTGCTTTTTTGTTACTTCAGCAAATTGGTGTGGGCATACCAAAAGTTAAATTGAGAAAAAGGAGACCCAATGTACAGGTAACTTTGGATGGAGGTGATTAGTGCATTAGAATGCATAGACCTGGAAATACAATTAGAAAGCTTCTGCCCTGCTTACTAGGAAAAATCTAACTAGAGAACTGTTTACTTTGACAAACAGCTTCCAAAGCATGAAGCTTGCATCCTTCCTTGTTTAAATAATAGGAAACATGTTATTGGCTGTAGTGAAGGGCGTTCCATTAAATTATGGTGCTTTACTAATAGGTGCTAATTAGAGCCGTGCAGTAAAAATTATTCTTCAGATTTTGAAATGAATTTGAAGACTGGGAAAAAAAAGAGACTACTTGTGCTGTCTTTGCTTGCATAAACCCGAAGTCAAGAGAAGATCATTCTTATGACTTTATTGCCAAGTTTTATTGTACAGTGTATGCTGTATCACATTGCAGAAGTTGAATGAACCGTTCTATTTATATTTTTTTTTCTGGGGAAGTCAGAGTAGGGTATATGTTTTATATGCTATTTACATCGGGGTTCTTGGTTTAGCAAACCCATCTCCAGAGGATTAACTGCCATTAAGTGAACAGGAAAAAGGAAATTAGTAACATTTATGCAGTGCAATCCCTGAGCAGAAAACACTTAATGAAAACTTAAAAATCATTACAGGAATAGATTAACTATGTAACTAGCAAAATAACAAAATTAGGTACAGTGTACCATGTTAATTTCTTTCACATATGGGAATACATAATGCAAAACCAGTGGCTTACATAACAACACCAGTAAAACATGGTGTAAAATCCTGACCTAATTCAATTCAGTGCTTTCACCGAGCCTCAAGTGGCTGTGTTTATACCACATCTAGAAGACCACCACCAGGCTAGATTTTTTTTGTTTATGCACTGCAGAAAGCAGCACTGGAACACAAAAAAAAAATTAAAATAACGTTTCTGAGCACCCTTGACTGCTGCTGAGTTCGCCCGGCTGTGGTGGCTGCCCAGGGAGGGGCAGCTCTGGGCTCCCATCCACTCCAGATGCTCCTGGGTCTCCCACTGGGGCCCAGGATTTTGCGACCTTCTTACCATCAATTATTTTAAAAGCCTAATAGCCTGTGTCTTCATTAGTACTGCAGGTATGAGTAGGAATTAGGCTCCTGCAACTCACACCAAAGACTTCTATAGAATTTGTGAGAATACTGACCTCCCAAAACACGACAACAACATTTTAATAAACTTTTTTTTTTTATGTTGCTGCACCAGTTCTTTCTTTCTTTGTTTCCTTCTTGATTTGTCATTGAAGTAATAGATCTTTGCCTTTATTTTTCATGCTGAAAATGGATTGCACTCCCTTTATTTGCATGCTTCATTGCTAGTGATTTACTTCTGTTTCGTTTTATTAAGTTGTGCTGGTGAATGTGGTGATGTTGCGCTTCTTCTAGTTATGCCACGTGCATGACTGGAAAAAGAGAAGAGCAAACTGAACAGTAAGTTTGTTTCTTCATGGCTTGGGATAAAACTCACTAAATGGCAACCTTGGAAGAAAAAAAATATGGAGCCCAAACACTGCTAAAAACACATTCTTGGGGAAAAAGATATAGTGGGGAAAATAGTCTTCCATTTGAAGTACGGGGCTAGGGATGTTCTATTCTAATTTCTAATGTATTTCTTTGTGCCTTAGGCACATCACATAATGTATCTATCCATGTTTAGTTTCTTCATCTATTAAAAGTCATTAATAAGTACCTTATAAAGAATGTGTGGTCATGTAAGTCTTATAAAGAACAAGAACAAACAGTTCATGTATACTTGAATTTTGAAGGACAGTTGAAGTTGACTACTTTGTCTTTGGGACTCCTTAACTGTGGCTAGCCCAGGTTATCATTTGAAATTAATATTGACCTTGATTTGATGTGATGGCTTTTTTTTTTTTCTTTTTATTACCATTTCTTTTCTTCTCTGTTCCTTTGTGTGTTGGAATGAAATGTGAACTTCATAAATGCCTCCTCTGCCATGCCAATGCCTTCATGCATGCTGTTTGGGTTTGACCATGCTATTCATTATCCATTGCATGTAAGAAAATGTATTTTTTTATTTATTTTTACATTTTAGCCTTTTGCTATTTATTTTGAGAGTGTGGATTGGGGGGGTGGGGGTGGGGAAGAAACAGCATAAGAATAATTAAATTGTTTTGAATTAGTAGAGAGTATATGTTGACACTATTATATTAATGTTGCTAGCTTTATCTATCCTATATAAATAGGAACATAAAAAATTCTTGAAGTTATCAGTAGACATTTAAAAGAAATACCCGGAATCTTTGTCTGAAATCTTTTCAGGGCATATTCTTAGGATAAATTTATTGGCAGACAGTAAGTCTTACTTGCTAAGAATAGGAATGATTTCATATATCCAGAATCACACACATATGTTCCTCAAGAATACGAAGGAACAGTCTTTTGTCTTCTAACACTATTCTATATTATTTGAATATAAATCTTGAAAATAAGGACTACCGTTAAGCTCTTAATGCTCCAGACTATTATATGAAGGCATCTCTTACCAGCTCTTCAGGATGTTATGTTCTTCCAGTAGGAACTGGTATTACATACATAAATTGTGATGAAACATGCTTGCATTCTTTGATAGAATAGTTACATGTATATTTGCCATATACCTTTGTCAGAGAATGCTAGGATAGAAGGAATATAATCAGCATTTTGAAAGAAAGGACTTTAGTCTACCCTGTAAATAAGTTGGTATAGCTGCATCACTGAAATCCTCTAGAAATGTCATTATCAGAATTTACACTAGTCTTGAATTAATAGTATCAGCTAATGACAATTTTTGTCTTGCTAATCATATGAGAAGCAGTGCTCAGTTACTGATAAAACTAGGCCTTGAGATCCTTTTGTGTATGAACTGTCCTATTACACAAAGCAAAGTATTATCAATAAAAAAAAAAAAAAAAAAGGACTTTATTCATCTTCTATTCTAAACTATCAGATTTAAATGACTAAATAATATATCCCCATGCTCTTTTCTAAAGATCCTTCTTTTGGTGGGTTCATTAAATAAGTACTGAGTGATGAGGACTGAGGATTTTTACATCACACGTAATATAAACTCAATGGGGCTTAGCCAAAATTACTCAAACAACCGACTCATACGGAAGAGGGCTCTGTCCAAGTAAATGCAGACTGCAACTGAGAAGGCAGTAGAGGCTGGAGGGTGGTCTGAGCCACGTCAGCAGAGCTACAATGCTCTTACCACACCCTTATGGGACCAGGGTTACTACAGATGCAGCCCACCAAACTTCTCTGTGCTCCATTGTCGAGGGTCAACATCATGTACATTCCTTAGGTCTTGAAGCTGCTGGGTCACAGTATGTCTGTGCTACAGGTTTTCATTTCTTAAATTGGGATAACAGTACTGATTTCAAGAGAAATGCATTCAAAACTGCAAGGTGTTCAGGAAAGTCCTGTAACACTGACAATAAAAGCGATTTTTATTTTTTGTAACAAACAAATCATTTGCTATAATTGCTGCCTTTATGAATCTTGAGCTGCAGTCCATTCCCGCTTCATAATGGGAAGTCTGTAGTCTGCTTTTGGCAAAATTGCAGAAGAGCACAGTGACGCCATTTTACTGGTCAGCTGGAACACTCTCCCAAAGTTCTCTCTGCCTTCTTGGAGACAGGACGCCTACTGAGAGATTCACATCTGATGCTTCCTCCGATGGGTCTTTTCCCACCCTAACACTCCATGACATACCAGCAGCAGGGGAAGCAGCTTCCCAGCGTGAGCCCCACACATGACAGACTGTGAATGGACAGTGGCCATTTGTGCTAATTTGATTTTCACTTACCCAATTAACCCCTCTACCCAACGAAATAAAACAAGTGAGAAAGAGCCACTAGTAATTCATCATGCTGTAAGAGATTAGAATGGATGAGTAAGTAATCCCAGTTAAGCAGTTTCCTTTGAAATGAAGGGATTCGAATGATTTGCAAAATTACTGTACTCTGTCTTTATTATTTGATCATTCAATATCTTCTGCTTCAGAATCCCAAATCCCAGGAGCCTGTTACACTGGATTTTCTAGATGCTGAATTGGAAAATGATATTAAAGTTGAGGTGAGATTACCCGGTTTCTCAGTACCTGTTGCTCCTTGTATTTCACTGTATAATAACTGAGAAGCAATAAGTGCTCTAGATTTCGAATGGGAATCTATTTCACTATGAATTTCAATTTTAAATTTGTCAAGATGATGACTTCATAGAGAGATGAAGTTATAATGAAGCAAATTGAGAACTGATATTTTTTGTGGGCAAGGGCAATGCATTATATTCCTTTCATTTTTAAAGACACCACGATTGCTATTTAAATAATTCTTCTTCATTAAGTAGTAAATCCTGGGAAGGGAGCTTGTAATTTTTTTACAACAGAACACTTTTTAACAAGCTATTACTATATTACACAAAATGTTTTAAAAGTATTTTCCTGTCTCTTACTAATGCAAGCTTATTGCTGTGGTGAGAGAGAAAACTGCGAAATAAAGTTAAGTGTTGACAACAAATCTCTTCGTATGTTTTTCAGTAAATAATTTTACATTACATTTAGAAATCAGAATTTTTAAAAATAGTTTGTTAGTTTTGTGAAATAAAATAGAGTTCTTTTAAACATTTTACATTTTTAACACATTTTTTCACTTCGTTTGGAATTGTTCTTTCATAATAGCACTATTGGTATCTGTTAAATTCCACATTAAGTTTCTTTGAAACTCCTGTTTCATTGATGAATTACTCTCTGACTGGAATAAAAATGGGTTTTGTTGTGAATCACTGCTGCTATCAGAATCACACAAATGTGCTGGGGAGCACGAGAAATGCTACACAAAACTCCTTCTCTTCCACACAGAATTCATACTCCGCCTAGTGCCCAACATCCAGGGGTTTTAGGGAATGGGCTTGTTATGCAAAGTATACCGGAGTTGTTGCTTCATGACTCTACTGATTCGGTATAGGTTTGGATAAAACAACTTTTAATTAGAAAAATCTGAAAATTGTAAACTTAACTGTTTTTTAAGAGCTATGACTTTCATATGCATTGCCATTTTCTGTGTTTTATGGAATATATTATCTATGTTTTGTATTTTATATATTATGTATTATATTATATATAATATTTTTTTATATGTTATATGAAGTATTATATATATTTTACATGCAACACCTAGTTTTTTGGGTATTTTTTCTTCCTTGTCAATAGATTCGGAAAAAAATGATAGATGGAGAAAGTGGAGAAAAAACATTTGAAACACTGGTCAAGTCCCAAGATGAGGTAAGACAGGAACACCGACAATTGCATTTACAGGAACACACAAAACCAGAAAAATACTATGAAATGGCAAAAAGGTGTTTATTCTTTAGTGTCAGTTTGTATCATTTTTCCCTCTAGATTTGCTAGTTTTATTGGCTTATACTAAAAGAAATTATGTACTTAGGAAAAGAAGAATTGTTTTGTTTCTTGGTTTCTTTGGTGCATCATTAATCAGGCAGTTGTTGATGAGGTCTTACACTCTGTTCACCAGGAAATGGACCCAGCCTACTTCTGTGTATGAATCCCAAAACAAAGTACTTAATTTGCTGGCGGAGATGTGTGAGAGTGGGCTTGGTAGTTTATATTGTGGTTGAATGGGAAGAAAATAGCGAGAGAGAATATAACGTCTATATGCCATAAATGAAGACTATTTGGGATAAGCAAATCCATCTTACAGTTATATTACGTACTTCTGCATTCTGAACAGCTTGTGGAGTTCTTTATTTTATTATCCAAAATGCTCATTCATGACAAAGATTGCTACTGTTTCCCAGCAATAGGAAATACTCAGATTTGATACGGATCCTTACGTCTATGCTGTACGCCTTGGGGGACCTTAATGAGAAGAAATGATGGCTGGTGTACCAACAGAGCAGTTCTGGCCAGAGTATGCCCCACTGTTACATTTCGACAACAGCTTTTTGAAACTGTTTTACTCTGAATGTAAAACAGCTTGAAGATAGCTAATTTAATGACTTAGCAGAGGAACGTGAAGCAAATAAAACACCAAGCAGACACTACACAACCCTTAGATATATAAGCCCAGAATAACAATACTCAGCAGAGTTACTTGTGAGTGTGCAGTTAATTTTTCATGTATATTATTAGCTGCTCTTTCCTGTTGATCTCCTGTAACTTTGATATCTCTAATGGTTCTGCTGTTTGTACTTAAATGGCAGAATGTTCCAGAGAAAAGTTACTCCTTCTCAAAAGGCATATGCTACAGAATCTAATCAAGGTAAATTGATAGGAAATCAGGCTTCAGAGTTTAGGGAGTTTTGTTCTGTTAAAAACAGCACATTCTTTTTTTATACTCCATTAATTGTCTAACAGATGGTAGCAACATTTACACTCTGCTTTAAATTTTGGCCAGATTACACCAAACCATGCCCAATACTAAGCAGTTCTTATTACCAGTCCTCTGACTCAATTCTGCATTGAGGGAAGATTTTTATATACTTACTCTCATTTTAATAAAAAAAAAAAATAAATTCATAGTCCTAGTCTATTTTTGCATTAACCATGACAGACACTTACTTGTCTTCATGGCTGAAAATCAGTGACAATACATGTAGTTGCTAGATTAGGCTGAAAATGGAGCTGAATTTTCTGAAGCATGTCTCAATCGTTCATCCATAATGTGATTTCACAATGTCAAGTGTCACTCGGTTCCACAACAGAGCTTTGGGAACATACTTAGAGACAGAATAGTTTGGGTTGGAAGGGACCTTTAAGGGCCATCTAGTCCAACCCCCCTGAAATGAGCAGGGACATCTTCAACTAGATCAGGTTGCTCAGTGCCCCATCCAACCTGACCTTGAATGCTTCCAGGGATGGGGCATCTACAACGTCTTAGGGCAACCTGTTCCAATGTTTCACCACCCTCATTGTAAAAAATTTCTTCCTTCTACCTAGTCTGTATCTACCCTCTTTTAGTTTAAAGCCCCTTGTCCTACTGATACAGGCCCTACTAAAATGTTTGTCCCCATCTTTCTTATAAGCCCGCTTTAAGTCCTGAAAGGCCACAATAAGGTCTCTCCAGAGCCTTTTCTTCTCCGGGCTGAACATCCCTAACTCACGCATCCTGTCCTCATAGGAGAGGTGTTCCATCCCTCTGATCATTTCCATGGTCCTCTTCTGGACCCCCTCCAACTGGTCCATGTCTTTCCTGCACTGAGGACTCCAGAGCTGGACATCTCATGAACATTCCTCAGCCTCTTAGTATCTGCACTGGGTACTGCACTGGATACAATGCATCCTGCTTCTGATAGTGTGATTTAAAAGGAGTGCAAATAAGGACAGGATCCTTGCTCAAGGTCCTCACAGCTGTGCAAATCCATCAGAGGCATTTTTTTATTCCTGAGCTATGGGTGTCATTGAGGAGATCAGTGTCTTTACTTTCATGCGTGTCCACCTGTGAGGAAGCAGATTAAAATCTGTATATTCATTCAACTGTCACAAGATTGTGACTTTTTTGCAGAAAGGTTGTCATGGTATTTTATTATATTGCAGAGTCAAGGGAATTTGACTCAGTGTTGGGTGCTGTTTTCCTTCTGATACCCTATTCAGAAAGTGCAGAACCTCATAGACTTCTTGAGTACAGAACCTCAGCTTCAGGGGGGGGCAGACAAATGTAACTGTTGATTATTTTAGCTGAAAGATGATGATGATGATCATGTAATCACATAGGCAGCAGAATCATACTTTCTTACCTTAGTCTTTATGAGGGAAGTCAACTTAACTCAAGCTTTATACACTTACACTGTCCAGGTGCAAAGTGTGCCCGTAAGTTACGGTCCTTGAGCCTGCGGAGTCCTATGGTGTCATTAAACATGCCCATGCTCCTTCTTGGTGTCCGACTTTGTGCTGCCTTTCACCTCTTCTTACGTTTTTCTAAAGCGGAGACCCATACCAGCAGTTCCCTTGCCTTCTGCTAGGACTCTCTTCTGTGCTTTCTCATAATGAAGCCCCCACCCCAGCCCTCCTGAGTAAGGCTTCACAATGATGCTTTACAATCTACAGGGAAATACTGCTGCATGAAAAAATGTGCCTTTTCCTGAATTAGAGGATGGTGAAAGGATAGGACCTCCCTGGGACAGGGAGAGTAAGCCCCAGCTGCTACCTCACCTGTTTTAGGTCCCCACCCTGTCTAGAAAGCCACCAGCCTGTGCCCCCGTTCCGAAGGGAGACTGGGTCATTCCTGACCCGTTGGCAGAGAGTCCAAAGTCCTGCTGGCATCTGTGGTGGGGATAAGCTGCTCCCAAAGGGCGGGACTCATTGGGACATTTTCAGACTTGTGTTGTTTTGTTTAGGGAGTGCCTCTCCAGGCCTATGGGTGAAAAGGGCTCTGTGAAGGCGGTTAGAAAAGGGAGGATCAGAAGGTCAGAAAAATACAATAACACCATTGGGGTTATACAAGAAATTGCATCCACAGCACAGTTGTTGAAGAGATCTCAGGCTGGGTGATAAAAAAGACCTGAGACAGTTGGTCCTGCAACTGTCTGCCCAAAGAGGGAGGGAGGGGAAGCCTTTGCACTTGCAAATGCTGGAGTCAGCTACAGCATTGGAAAGGCGGGGGGAGATCTGACTTCCCTGAGTGCGTGAGAATCTGTTGGTTATGCACGGCCCAGACCACAATCTGCATTTGAATAGAATCTCCCAAGCCTTTTGATCCCAGATGCTTCAAGTGCCCAATGACATCAATTTCCCTCACCTTCCCCTGCGCCATGGCCCAAGATTTCTTCCTCTACTCGGACCTCTCTGAGAGAAGTGAGCAGCCAGAGATGGCTGGCAACGGTGACTGCTTCAAGCCATTGCACCCTCCCAACTCCAGGCTGTTAGAGCCAGAATAAAGCTGCTTCAGACCACGGGCCGTGCGTGAGCCATACATCACTTAGGACTTGATTGATAGCTTCATATATTTTCTTATAAAAAGGGCTGATGTGGTCAGTTGCTCTGAACTGACAGTTGCAGTCTTGAGGCTTAGAATTGATGTCCTTTTTGTTTTGCTTTTTGGTTTAAGTTTGCGTTGCTCTCCTTTTGTATTGCAGCTGGCCCCAGCAGCGTCTTGGGAGATGACCTCATGCTACAGCATAGAGACTGGACTCGTAGCAAGTGTGGGTGGGGTGCGCTGGAGTCTCCCAAGGCCTCAGGGGCTTTCCAACTAACAGAGAAGATGCCATAGGAACAAAAGCATTGCCACACTCGGGCAGCCGGGGTGGGCAGTAGTGAAAACTGAAGGGTCACAAAAACTGCGACAGCATGCATGGTTCGTTGGCAGTGATCAGCTTGGGGTGAGATGGTCTCACACTGCTCGGTAATGAAATAGGCAAAGGTAAACGGGAGCAGATGTCTGAGGACGTGTGATGTGCTGGGTTATCTTGGAAGGGAGGTTTCAGCCAGTTTGCTTTCAAGCAAGTTCACAGCACTGGTGGCAACAGGATTTAAGATGAGCCCGGTTCTTCGCTTCCTTCCCTTCCACCTTGGGCACTGCTTTTCTCTTGCCAACGTACATGGGGTGCAGCCCATGGCACTGGGCCTGATTTGGAGGGGCTCCCAGTGCTAGGTTCAAGTGTCTGCTTACTCTTGAGCTGAAGTAATAGTATAGGCACATTATTAAATACAAATAGGCTTGGATAAAAATCTCTTCAGCCATCTTTTCACCTTAAATATAATATATAGCATGGCATTAGACTTTGGTAAATGCATTTTTTTTCCCTTTTCTTCTTTTTTTTCCCTTTTTTTCTTTTTTTTCCTTCTTCTTTTTCTTTCTAAAATGACTATGAAAATATTTACACTGTCATGCTGTGCTGAAAAGCAGCAGCCAGGTAATGAGAATGTTTCAAATCGTAAATGTCAAAAAAGACAACTGCTTTTTCATAACCGTGGTCATTTTCACACTTTTGTTTTACCACAGGGAAAGAAAGAACATAGATGTAATACCTGTGGTACCTTTGCCGAAGTTTGTAATGTTGCAGTGCAACAGCTGCACAGACTCCACTGCTGGCGTACTTACAAATCTCTGATTGTAAAATAATAATACGTTACAGCTGCCATAAAGCTGTAGTCTTCAAAGTGGCAAACTGAGTAAAACAATGTTAGCCAGGTGCATTGATGATTAAATCTACGGGGGACTGTGGGACTATGTTTATCACGTCTTTTTTTCATACCAAAAAGAAAATGAATGGTAAAGATTGTCCTAATGTATTAAGTTACTTAAAAATTTACTTCCATGTTAAATTTTTCACAAATTCAAGAGCCTTCTAATGAGACTAGAAGCACACGTAAGTTTGGCATGGGGTGCCTATACAATCAGGACTACCTGGCTGAGCCTATAGATAAGACTCAAATTTAAATTCATTTACCCACTGGTACTATGATCTCAAAGGACACACACTGGATCTTTTTGTTGTTAGAGAGTTGCTTACAAAATCTTACTTTTATAATAACATTTTTTTTTTGTTTTCATAGTTTAACTGCAATATGGTCTGTAAAGGAGATAACAACTATTATAATATTTAAACCACATAGAAAAAGTTTGCATAGGCCTGGCTAACGCATTTTAAAGGAAAAATGATATATAATGTTTGTCTAGTTTTATTTAAACTTGAATTTCTTTAATGTCCAATAAAAAGGATATAGGTGATTCTTTCGCATACTGTAAGTTTGGAAAATATTTAAGAAAAGGAATTGCATCTTGACTCATGCTTTTAGCAAAATAATAAATAGAATTCCAACAGATTTCTACTTGATTTTACACTGTATTCCTCAAGAAAAGGGCAGACTTGTTGAAGCTTCAGAGTTAATTTATTTTTTCACCAATATGTCTTTTTAGAGATATATCGATAAAGGAAACAGAACATATACGTGGACTGCTGTGAATGGCACTGATTACAGGTAACTCATTTCTGTTCTCTGACTTCTTTTGTTTAGTTAAATGTCTTTTTTGTTTATTCTGGTTAATATTTTTAGCATGACGTATTCTATACCAGCCAAGTCAGGACCAGATCATCTTCTCCCCAGGCCTGTAGGGTTTGCTGGGTTCCTTTACAGCTCAGAATTATTGCTCTGTCTAAGGACCAGAACCCGAGTATTTCATCCAACTATTGAGATTTATCACTAGGGTATTTCATTATGCAGGAAAAAAAAGGGGTTTATGACTGACATTAAGAATCTTACTTTTCCTCCTAATTTCTGTATCGCACCATAGTTTGCTTCTTAATTGTACACTTTCTCTTAGATTACTCCTCTTATTTCATTTTATCTTTGCATTGTCTCCATGTTCTTGTTTCAATATGCATATTAAAAAGGAAAATGCTATATTTTGGTCTAAATAAAAAATGTGACATGTTTTGTGCAAATCCTTTTGAGTCACGGTCATTGCTTATACCATGATTTTGCTAACATTCATGGCAGATCTCAGGGGCAGGAACTATGCTGCTGACTAGCTCTGAAATCCGTACCTATTTTTGGAAGTTTTAACTAATTAGTGCTGATACTGCTTTGTATACAAAAATCGTATTGTGAATGGCAGCAGGAATAAATGAAATAATGGGTAAAAACACATCCCCCCTTGAATGCAACGTTGGTGTGTATATTATTTCAAACTTATTTAAGCCCACAGCTCTGAAAAATTAGAAGGAATGTAACAACTTGACATTATCCAAAACAAGTTAAGGTTTAAGATGTCCCAGAAAGGATAAACTACCCTAGTTCAAAACTAGATGGTACAAATATTAAGTCAAATTCTTACCAAAATGCTGTTTTTATTGTGGTGAATTACAGTAGTCCTCAGCCAAGCTGGTTCCCATTTTCTGTTATGTTCCGCCCAGGTGTACAGCCAACGAGAATGCAAACGTTCATTTGTATGCAAAACCAAACAAATCAGTTTTAACAAGATAATGTAAATGTAGGACTTTATCTTTTATTCAACATCCCATTTTTCTGTTGCACTGCCTCTATCTGTATACTCTGTAAGAAAAGGAAGTTTTTTATCAGACTATGCCAATCAGTAAAGGAAACCAGCAATCGGTAAAGAAATACGTTTGATTTATATGACTTCTTAATTCTTACTGAGCTTCCTGGCATGAGATACAGCAATAAATCCATGGAGTCACATTGCAGCAAACCTATTAAACATAAAATTATAGATTTTAATTAGCAATTTCTGCTAGCAGTAACTGGTAATGACAGGTAAACTGCTACTGATTTCCCTGGAGGAGAATTGGTAGAAGGCTATCACTGAATATTCAGCAATCTCACTTACGTTCTGTTTAAATGGCAAATGTATCATTAAAGGTCATCTCATTTATGACTCAATTGTACAACTTTTTTAATGTTAATTTCTATGGCTATCCATTAGAAACCATTGCAGTTTTACAGTCGTGAAATCCGAGTGCAAATATTAAGGATGCGATGTGGGAGATGATGCTACCTATTTAATGATTACTCGTACCTCCTGTCTTTTACATACCTTTTTAGAGCAGAACTCTTCTACACGTGTATTGAATTTTGAGGTAGAAAAAAGCCCTATATTTTTTGAACAAAAATAAGTATAATCTAAATGAAAATATATTGCAAATGCTTTGCAAATTTTAAAATGTTATTTCACAAGGATGTGCAAAGGTTTTTAGTGGTAACTGCATGATTCAAGAAAATATTTTGCATCTTGAATGTAATGCGAATTCAAGTATTGCCAGATACATTTCCTAATGTATACTGATAGCTGTTTTATTAATCCGTGCAGTCCTACACGCTGTTTTTTACAGTCAATGATCACTTTAACAGGGGTTACATTGGCATGCTAAAAGTGTTAGAGGAAGATACAAGACATCATGGATTTTATTATTTGCAATTATTTGGAAAGACTTTGCTTATCCATTAAAAAGTGCATTTATGATTAAATGCATAAATAAGAGTGAAAATGAACACAGGGAACTCTAAGACCGGCCTGAACCTACTTGTGTCCATTACAAAGCGTGAGGCTGGTATGTCACTATATGACGATCTTGTCTCATGATGATCCAATTTACAAAATCGTTAATTGTTTTCAAAACACGTAGGAGTTGAAACTGGAAAACTGCTGCAAATAAGATAATTGCTTTCCTTGTCTCCTTTCTGTTGCAGTTTGGCACTGGTGTTACCATCATACAGCTTTTATTATATTAAAGCCAAAATAGAAGAACCAATAACTCAAGCCAGGTGTAAGTACTGTGAAGGTTCCCTGATTTTGTCTAGCATTGCTAAGTCTCAGATTCACTTAACAAAGCAATGTTTAAAATTCATAAATTTTGTGGAATTCACTGATGTTATCATGCTGTACCCAAAACCTGCAGCAATGATTCTAACCCCATTGTAACACCCGAGGTACACGAAATATTCTATAAAGATAGAATATGTGCAGGTGCCCCCGTTCCTCTGACGATCCCCTCCCACTTGCTCTGTACCTGTGGAATCATTGCCTTGTGTATCCTCTGTTGCTGTCATTTTAAGGGTCTGGATAATAATTTTTTTCATTCTACTAAGTAGATGTCGTGATATAGACTGCAGTAGTAAAACACTTTTTTGTTATTTTTACAGTAGTTACAGTATCACATTTAGCAAATTGCCTCTGCTGGCTGTAGAAATAGATGAATGTGAAAGCGCTGTTTGGCTTGGCTCACGGCTAGGTTTTTATTTTGCACTTTACACATAGTTGTAGTGGATGTTTGTAATGTATTTTTGGATTAGACTAATTTCAAGCCATTTACAGATTCTGGAGAGAGAATTGGAAATGATACTTGTGAGTATTCAAAAGCTTTGTATTTATTACGTGTAGTTTAACTGCAATATAGACAGTAGACAAAATAGAACCCATCACATCCTTTTAACTTGGTATCCAAGTGTTGCAATGAACTTGAACAAATATGCAGTTAAATAGAAAGTTAGAAAAGCACTATGAATCTCCCTGTCAGGCATAGATATTGTTAGTTTAAAGAAAACTTGATTGTTGCTAAATCCCTCTCGTCTACCATCACCTCCTGCATATGAAGTAGAATACGGCGAGTTTTTAATAATCAGTGATTTGTTTCATAACTTTGTCAAAGAGCAAATGGTTCAAAATTAAAGTTTTAGTGAGTGAATGTGGTTCTCTTGGTGGATTAGATCATCTGGTTTTGCATTTATATCACTATAATCTGCAAAACAGACCCTTGAAATAGCCACAGTATATAGAAGGTACTTGAGAAATAATAGAGGGACATATTCTTCAGTCTTCAAAGATGTTTGTGTTTTTTCCAGACTACAGCTGTATGTAAATTGAACCTTTGATCTATCTACGCACAATATTTTTATTCAAGGGGCTGTTTGAATAAAATATTGGTTTGTGACCCCTTTTGCTTTACCCTGTTTTTTTCTGTTTCCCTGCTTTCTCTTTCTGATGGATAGTGGCAATCAAAAAGGGCAAGTATATTCTTGTTGCTCAATTTCCTTCTGTTTACTGCAGATGATATTTTTTACTTATATTTCTATTCCTACTGGATATTCTCCTCTGTATTCTTCATCTCAGGTTTTTTTCCCATGATCATTGGGTACCATAGCAATAGAAAGGGGAAAAAAAAAAGTGAAGTGTTTTTCTGCATTCATGCACATTTCGATATGTTGCTAATCTCTAATCCTTCTTTGTCTGGTCCTACCAGTGTTCAGTGACACCAGCTTTTAAAGCCATTATTTTCAGTAGCATTTAAAGTGATGCTTATGTGGATGGTTTTTAAACTTTATTGCAGAAAATATTAGAAGCATTTTCCTTCATGTTCTGACAACACAGTGTCCCAAATATTTCTTTGTATTGGATTGTAATTCTAATGAAAACATCATATATGTTTTCATGGTGTTGTGATAATGAAATGCCTTCTCTAATTAAGTTGTTAGATACATTACTGTTGCCAGGTGTATATTTCATATAATAATCAAGTAGTTTCTTCCAATACTGTGAAATACTAAGAAGTATAAGGTATGTTACCAGGAAAGTGGCTCAAAAAAACCATTTATTTCTAAATTCATGGATGCATGCAGAAGCTAGTCAAATATTTTTAGAAAAATGATGGCAAAAAGCCCAGTTTACTTACTTGGTGTTTACTCTTCATCTTTGTAGATACAGAAACACTGAAGCTTGATCATTTTGATGAAGCTGGCTATACGTTTATAGCACCAAGGTTGGTTAATTTCCCAGTAATAAATATTACTTCAGCAGTAAATAGGCATTTGATCAGATTAATGACATGTACGAAATACAGACTTGACCAATAAAGTTAATTTTGGTAAAAAATATTAAGTAAAAGAACAGCTATTATTTTCATGTTCTACGAGATCAATCTTTTCTTCTTGCTCAAGAGTAAATAGCATCTTCAGGCCCTGACTCCTTTTTACATTAATCAAGGAGCTGTAAAATCTGACATGTCATCATTTATTGATGTTTTTAATGGAAATCTGACACATATCTGCTCATTTCTTGCAGCTGTGACTTTTAAGATTTTACAGCTTTGTACTTTATCTTCTTATTTGAAAAATAGGTACCATAATACTTATCTTGAGATGTTTTCCAACTCCAAGATAAAGTGTTTCAAAGCTCTCTATCACTTAAGGATGAATTAATTTTTGATTCATGGAACAAAGAAATGATTCAAAATTGATCGAGTAAGTTCAGTAGTTCCCTGTTTTTTCGTGTGAAATGATGTAGTCCTTGTTTACACCTTGTAAATATGTGTTTGCAAGGGAAACGGTATGATAAATAGTTCTTAAAAATTAATTTCCTTTAAAAGACAGTCATGATAAATAAAGGAAATGCTGTACCATCAAGTTCAGTTAAGAATTACTCCATTTCTTATTCATCATGGAAATTTCTGTATCCTTTTAAATTTAGACTGGTTTAGGTAGCTTCTATATTAGATTCGTGTGTAAAACATAGTTGTCTTTCTTCAAACGTATTCCCAGCTTAACTGTTTAATTTTATTTTTTTTTTTCTGAAGGACTGAAGTTACTGATAATCAATTGTTTCATTTAGCAGTTTGCAGCATGTCCCTAGTTGTTAGGCTGATCTACATGAACAAAGCCTGCTTGATATGGAGCTCTGTTTAAATCTGAATGTTGGTATAGTACAACAAAAGCAAGTGTAGGGTCCTGCACCTGGGAAGGAAGAATGGCAAACACCAGTATAGGTGAGGGGCGGACATGCTGGGAAGCAGCTCTGAGGAGAAGGACCTGGGGGTCCTAGTAGACAGCAAATTATCCATGAGCCAGCAGTGTGCCCTTGTCACCAAGAAGGCCAATGGCATCCTGGGCTGCATAGGGAAGACTGTGGCCAGTAGGTCGAGGGAGGTCATTCTCCCCCTCTACTCTGCACTGGTGAGGCCACAACTGGAGTACTGTGTCCAGTTTTGGGCCCCCCAGTTCAAGAGGGACAGGGAACTAGTGGAGTGAGTCCAGCGTAGGGCAACCAAGATGATTATGGGACTGGAGCACCTCCCTTATGAGGAAAGGCTGAAAGAGCTGGGACTCTTTAGCCTGGAGAAGAGAAGGTTGAGGGGGGACCTGATTAATGTTTACAAGTATCTAAAGGGTGGGTTTAAGGAGGACGGAGCCAGGCTCTTTTCAATGGTTCCCAGCGACAGGACAAGGGGCAATGGGCACAAGCTAGAACATAGGAAAATACACGGAAAAACTTCTTTACAGTGAGGGTGACAGAGCACTGGAACAGGCTGCCCAGGGAGGTTGTGGAGTCCCCTTCTCTGGAGATTTTCAAGACCCGCCTGGATGCAGCCCTGAGGGATGTGCTTTAGGCAATCCTGCTCTAGCAGGGGAGTTGGACTAGATGATCTCTAGAGGTCCCTTCCAACTCTGAAGATTCCGTGATTCCGTGATTCCGTGATAGTAAGGCAAATTCGGCCTTTCAGGATCATGGTAAAGCAAGTAAAGGGCAATAAGGTAGCTCATTCACATGAAATACTGGAACAGACTTCTTTTGTTCATGAAATTAATTTAATATAAAAAGCTTATTTAAAGTGAGAGCTCCCTGCTTTAGTGCTGAATACTCTCTACATTTTAATTTAAGTTGCTTAATGCCACCCACCGTCTAATATCTGCCTTCAAAATGCCCAGTGACTTTTATGGGGCTTGCTTGTATTCAGTGAATTGCCCAATGATATATTGCTTTATTTTATTACATTATGTACAGGACAGTAGTCTACTGTTTATCTGTTTTGGATATGTCAAAACAAAGGGTGTTTATATGCTTATGTGCTGTATACCCTATTAAAATTGTCTTTAAGACTTCTCAGAGGATAGGACCTTATCCCATAAATCCTGCCTTAGCTGACCATGAAGTGACTATTTTGTAAAGAGGAGTTCCACGTACCTCCAGCATGGTTTAACTCAGGAGCAGACTAAATTCACTGGGCATTTTCTTGTTTAGTTTATGGACTTTATGATCTCCTAATTTCATGGCCTACACTCATCTTGAGCGTTTTTTCTGGGAACCTGTGTCCTATGTCATACATGGGGTCTTCTTATAATTCAGATTTAGGCAGGCACTGGAACAATTTATTTCCTGTAGATGCCTAAAACATTCAGTATGGTCAACATCCACTATTGGCTGTGGTAGTCCATTGCCGTACTAATGCCAGCCACCTCATTGTAGTTGCACAATTTTGCTTGGACTTAAAAATTGCTGAGCTGTATTTGTCTGCTTTAGGAGCAAAGGAAACAAAACTGAGAAGACTGATGTTTTGTTGTTTTTCAGAGAATACTGTAACGATGTAAAAAAATCAGATAACAACACTGAATTTCTGTTAAATTTCAATGAATTTATTGACAGAAATACTCCAAGCAGTTCATCATGTAAGTATTCTTCTCAATTTGCTGAAATTTTTCTTTAGGAAATACTTACTCATAAATGAGAATTAGTCAAGATGACAGTTTTCATGCCCAAATCACTGGGCATTTTAGTTTTTGTCTTCACTTCTATTTTTTAGTAGGAATACATATACTGATGGGATTTTATACCCAAGGTAGAGATTGTAAAATTAGTTTGCAGTTTTCTGGTTTTTTTTAAGAAAGTTTGCAGGCCATTATGCATCCAGTGTTTTCCACAATTCCTCTCAGCATTCTGTTCTAGCAGCAAATTACTACCAGTTCATTTTAATAAACTCCAAATATTTTGAATTTGAGCATATCAGCCAAAGTAAGTCTCAAATAGACTTCAAAATCTTGTAATGAAATCCTTGGTTTGCTTTCTCGTCAGCTTGTATAATCAAAATAAGTAAACAAAAGGAGCCAAGAACTAAAATAACCAATAACCAGACTAAAAGATAAGGAAGTTCTATTGCTGTTTCACAAAATTGTTAAAGAGATCTTGCTTGAGCTTGAGTTGTTTAAGACAGGCTGATGTAACTGCCGCGGTGGTGAGCACAGCGCTTTGGGAAGGTTCTCACATATTTACATTGGGCCTTAAACTCCATTTAGAATAAATGAAGAGTTACGCTTTTGAACGAACCATAAGTAATGCGTTAAACTCTTGTTCTCATGAAAGATTCAACATTTGGATTTGTTTGTTTATGCATACAAGTCTGTTTAGCATCGTTAATAATTTATAAACAGTTGGAATAAACTTTTTGTGTGTGTGTGTCTTGCATTCCCTGAGCCTTTTTAACATGTTGCTGTCAGGGATCGCCGATCAATTAAATAACAATCTCTCTGGTAGCCCATGTAACTGAAGGAATGTGCACTTAGATAGGAGATCTTCTCACAAAAGACTATTTTTGTGTACATGTGTAGGTGGTGTTGTTTTTAATAAAATGATCTTATTCATTGACACATTGCTGACTGACTGAAATTTTACTTGAGTCCCTTTACTCAATCTTGGAAATGAAAGCATTCACCTCAAATGATTAAACGGGTTAATAAATGAAAATTCTAGTTTAATATTCACTAGTTCTATAAGCAAATATTGAGGACACATTTAGTGATATTGCAATATACACTAGGGCTTAGTAAGCAATTATGCCAAAATGTTATCAAATTCTTGTTATATTTCATTTTGGAATCCACAACAAAATTCACTTTTTTCCTTCTTTCTTTTAATAATTAAGTTACTTTAAAAATAGTCTCCCGAATAAGTAAACAGTGTTGACTAAAGAAAACACTGGCTATGGAAATTGTCTCAGCTACAAAATATTGTTCAAAAGGAATTGCTAGTAAAATGCCCAAATTAAATTACTCTGTATACTCTAAGTTTAGTGCCAGTTATATTTTGACTCGCCTCATTCATCTTTAACCTGTTAGAAGTTGGCCAGGCAGACAGACGACTACCTCTGGCATCAGTAAGGGGACAGTAAGAGCAGTTACGTACTGGGCAGTAAGACCCTACTCGCCTTTGACATCTGCTTTATGTAAGTAGGCAAGTCCCACTTTGTGAAGATGCGGGCAGTACGAGGGGTCCTGAACAAAAACTGCATCCGGTAAAATATTAGGAGCCTATATTAGCTGAGATAAACATAAATCTAAGAGACATATTTTGATATTTATATTCAGGTAGAACTTCCATTTCATTTCTAGGACAATGCGGATGCAGTAAGGCCATCCAAATTTCATCCTGTGAGCTTTTGTCATTTCTTCCAGATGAAGAAATATTTGTAAAACAGTTCCCTAACTTATGTTAGATACTATACCATGACAGGGTGCATGCAAATAGGGAAGGTGAGTCTGTGGCATTCGATGTAGTTTAAGATGTTTATCTAGCTAAACCATGTAAATACATCTAATGAGAATTGAATTAATGTAATTAAGATGATATGAGACAGTGCTTCCTGCTGGTGAGTCACAGCTGCTGGCTCTTTGCGTGGCATGCTCACACATTCAGACTTCAGTGGATTTTATAAAAAAGCCACTTTGCTGAAGTTTATGGAGCTTTTCAGTACCCAAATACGTGTCCCTATTGATCTGTTTTGTGAAAACAGATTGAATTAGGGCATTTTTTTAAAAAAAGGTGAATATCGGTTTTCTGGAATCTGAGGCTTAGGGTGAGCGCAGAGCCTGTCACAGCTCTCTATGGAGCAAGACGGAAGAAAAGCTGGTGGATTTCATTTTTATTTTCCCCCAGAAGGAGTTTTCAGGCTCCTCAGCAAGGTTCAGACCAAGAGTCAGATTTTCACTTTACATTATTCAGCTCCAATTTAGCCCTGTTTTATTTTCCGTAGCAGTAAAGTCTGTATTAAAGCGTGTGCTTGCTTCTGTTGACCATTCCTAGAACTTTCTCTTGCAAAGCGGTACTGAAAAAGATGCTTGAGAAGCCCTAACTTCAAACCATCTTTTCAGAGATATTTAGAAATTACCTATCCATCTAAGCCACTAGTTAAAAATTAGTTGATTTCCCTGTGCCCGTTCCCGGTACCCATTTTCAGGTGGCAAATAGGGTTCTTTTAGGAGGCTAGGACCTAACTGATTTAAATATATTTATGTTGTAGTTGATTTATCTCCATTTTTGTTGCATGTAAGAGTAAGTCTAACTAAGAACTAAGTGTTGTCTCATTGCATCACGTGAGATAAAAAATGCTTGAATGAAAACATGCTTTAAAAATAGGTTAATTTCCAAATTCGGCATAGGGGCTTTGCAAAGCTGGGACATGTACCCTTATCCCCTTGCTTATTCCTATGCCACAAAGATAGTTTTTTAGGATACAATGAAGGAAAAGGTTAAGTGAAGTCAACAGTGTGAGAGCCATCTATTTAACAGTAAGTACTTGACTTAATTTGAAGTTAGACAGTATGTCTAATAGAAATGGCCCATTTTTTGTGGCTGTAGCATCTTGACAACTCAGAATTTCATTTAGCCATTTAATGAAACTCCATGTCGTATGGTTTCAGATGAGTGTCTTAACTCTTTTGATAGGTAATACTGATATGGTCATTAGAGTTTTGCTGGATGCAGGATTTACAAATGAACTTGCCCAAAATTATTGGAGTAAACTGTCTCTGTAAGTATTCTTTTTATTGATGGTGAGTTTTTTGGTGCACTTCAAGGTTTTACAACAAAATAAAATGCATGTGTGTGTATATACAGACATACAGTTAATGTTTACACAGGGCAGATATTTAATTCACAGTTATGCACTTAAATGTCAACCCTTGACATAGGAACTTGTGAGAATTCCAGTCAGTTTTCATTTTAAATCTTATTTTTCTTACAGTGATGGAGTTGTTGCACAATTTGTTGTTACAGATGGTGGAATCACTAGAGTGTTCCCAAAAAGGTAACAATTATTATAAAATAGTATAATATGAGAATTCTGAAACCTGAAAGGGTGGAATGTTAGATAATGGATTTATTGAATGAAAAACAACTTCTACAGTCTAATCTCTGCTGATAACTATGAAATGAATGGAGTGTCTTGATTTTCTTTGATTTTACCTGTGTCACCGCTTGAATCTGATCTGTAACATTATTTCCATAGCCAGTCCTTGTAATCCAAATTTCTAATCAGTGTAGAGTAGCAGTAACCGCAGTGCCCTTGTGGTAGTAGTGGGGCCCTGCTAATCCCTAATTACTCCTAAGCACTCAGTCGTTTGGCAGGCTGCAAATACTGTAAAGCAGTAGGTAATTTATATATTTTTTTTAGACTAATAAGAGCAGACCAAATGGTCCAGGGACTTCAGGAGAGAAAAATGTATCGTTACCAGAGGGCAAAAAGGGAATGTGAAAGTGGTAGTATAATAAACTAGACACCCCCATCAGTGACTGGGAACATTGAGGGCAGCAGTACAGATATACCGGTAAATGGCAAATTTATTGATTTTCTTAGGTTATTCTGTGTTTCACCCAAATGGGAAAATAACAGTGAATTTTAGTCCCAAAATCAGTATATTTTCTGTTTTGGTGTTATTAATGATATAAAATCTTTTGGGGTGATTACTCAAGAGACAGCATGTGCTATAAAAGTTTGTTTATATTTTGTTGTAAGTAGTGTTGCAGTTCTATTTGTCTCAATATATCTAAAAACATTGAGACAAGATCCATCTTGTTCCAAGAATACTGTTTTCCTTTATTTTTTCCACTTAAAATAAAAAAAATAAAAATAATTACACCTGGCAGTTAACCAGTGAGAGATGACAAAGTCTGAGGACTATATGAATGAATCTCACATAATTTCCAATTGTGAAACATCACTCCCGTCCCCTGTAGCTCAGCTTTAATGAGGTACTAACTATCTTTTTTTTTGATCACTATTTCTGTGTGATTAGGGCAGGAGAAGATTGGTTGGAAAATGCTGAAACTTATGAAGTCAGCTTCTATAAACGGAGTTTAGATAATGACAACTATATTTTCACAGCTCCATACTACAACAGTAAGTCATCACTGTTTTGAAATGCCAGAGCTAACGAGTCCAATATAAGTGTACTTATGGAAGTTTCCTATACCAGTTAAGGTCACTGATAAAGCATGCAAGTGGAACACTCCATAAGAAAAAAAAAATCTTGGGATGTCACCCATTATTAAGCAAAAGGTAGCTAGGAGGGCACTACACAAGGGAAATCATAATTTGTCATCTACTCTGGTGGCCCTGCATGCGCAGAATTAACAAAGCTGAAAATATGCAGAGTACTGGTGTTCATTTATTATACTGAAACAGTGTTTGACAGAGATGCTTTGGCAGAAGTATTTTAAAAGGAAGCGAAAGAAAATCGCACTGGGGACAGTAACACTACCTAAGAAAGCCTTATTTGAGCTGAGTTCTGTGTACTTCCTCAACACCAAGCCTAACTTGGGGGAGCAGGTATAACAGGCAACAGTCCCCAACTCTGCCCACTGCAGTGCTGCTTCATGTAAACTTTGCTTTTGAATTCTATTTCCAGTTGCGCTTATTCACCAAAACCAGTTTGTCTGGAATACCGTGATGTTTAAGACCTATATATGCACAACAGTAAGCGCTCGTTACTGATGTGAACAGCATTAACCTTGCCAAGCTCAGCTAAAAATGAGATGCTACCACAAATGACATACTCCTCTCTTAAACATATGGGATCTTTTATTGCTGTTATTTCATACTTATTTATTGCATCTTTTCTCAATAAAATAGTAACAAGGTAATTAAGTGAATTCCCCGAAGCCTTTGTTGTTCCTCAAAAACCTCCAGGGAATGTACTTCTAACTTGCTTTTTCATACGAAGCAGTGTTGAAAACAGGCTGAAGTCCATCAGAGGAGTAATTGCTGGGTAGTGAGCGGTGTCAGTATACTCTGCATTGAAAAATACACAGACGACAGCAGGATAAAATCTCTTTGGCTCCGATCCTGGTTTTAACAGAGCTGCTCACATGTGTAAAAGTATTCCTGGCTCTGCTTGCAGGAAAAAAGAAAAAAAAAGAAAAAGAGAAAAAAAAAGCCTACAGAAACTTTATGAAGCAGTGAAACTGTGTACAAAAAGTGAATGAAGAAAAGTAAATAAAAATATTTCTCTTAGTCATCCAGATGTTGGTGATCTGAGCTCTTACAGGTGATAAACGCATAGTGAAACTAGGGTGGTGCTTTTGAATAAGGTTTTCTTTTTTAATAATTCTGGGTATTTCGATAATCATGAATTTCAGTTTCAGAGGAAGAGGCACTCATATCACCCTAACCATTTTTTTTTTCCCCTTCTATACTCTCAGAAAGTGGTGCCAATAGCTATGAAACAGGTATCATGGTAAGCAAGGCTGTGGAAATAACAATAAATGGGAAGCTTCTGAAACCAGCAGGTAAGATAGAGTGGTGCCGAATACATTCATTATTTGGTTGTTGCTCCACAGTGAATTAGAAATTTAATTGAGATTTCAAAGAAACTTCACTTTATATAACAATCTTTTCTCTGGGACTCTTTTAATCTTGCTGGTGGAAATCAAGCCAAAGATCTGGCTGGGTTTGAGTAAGAGTGTTTAATTTATTAGTCTCATGAAGGATGTTGGTGGTCAGAAAACTGAGCAAAACTCATATTTTATCCTTTTCCAGTTTAATAATTTAGATGTTATTATAGTTTCCCCCCCTTTTTTTAGGATTCTACAGTTACCTTATTTTTTTTTCATTTTACTAAAAAAGACTTTCATGTATTTCTTGTTAGTTGTTGGAATAAAAATTGATGCAACCAGCTGGATGGAAAATTTCACAAAAACCACAATCAAGAGCCTGGTAAGCAATTGACCAAGTCTTTTTTGAACTTTATTTGCATTTCTCAAAGCTTCAGATGCAAATAGGTCTAACAGCTCTTTGTGCCAGAGTCACACTGATGCGTAGTTGCCAAGTAGTTGTGGTATTTAAATCATCCAAATGCACAAAATAAATCTATGTCGAAACAGGCTGTATTTTGTATGTGTCTTGCTTTCATAATTATAGAACATGGATGAAGACACAGAAAAATGACCTATTCCAGCCAGTAGGCTCCCTACTAAGATTCTGCCGTAGCAGTGAATAAAATCTGCAGAATAATTGGTTTAAAAAAAGCCCAACAAAACAACAGAAAAAAGTCAATCTATTTTTATTTACTATGGAGCATGCATAAGCAGTGAACAGTAAGGGTTTATATGGCAACCAACGTCACGGCATTTCAGCAGAACTTAATGACCCTTTCATTCCTCACTTCTAATGCTTAGGTGTAAATAGGAAGGAGGAGAGGCCAAATCAAAGGAAAAACTGAGGAATTAATAATACATTAATAGTACAGCAGAGGTACAAAATGAAGATAATTATGGAACAATTGGATGCGGCAATGTTGCACATTGTTGCACGTTGACAAAAATACATAACTGAAAAAAAAGTAAGGAAGAGGAATATCTCAGAATTCATTTGAGATGAGTGACTGCAGCATTGTCCAGTAGTAGGAGACAGTTATGTCCGTATGTATACACATATTGCAAGAAAAAGAGAAAAACCTGTTGTTAATCAAAGCCATACTACCTAACTGGAGGTGGTGGGCTTCCTTCATCACACGGGATTCCCAAGCTTTGAGACTGGTGAAGCTTTTCATGGTCAAAAAAGGTACTTGGCAGCATGTTTTCTGGATTTTCTTTCCGTATCCCAAGCACATGGAAATGCACATGTTTTTTCTCCTTTACTTTATACCCACAACTCTGACATCCTGGCAAGTCCCCCCGACTATTTCTCTCTAATATATTGAGCATTCTTAAAAAGGGAGATGTATCAAAGAGTTTGTGAAAGACAGTAGAGCTTGTGCTGTCGATAATTACTGAATACGGGTTGTTCAGAGATATTTCTGATAAATGACACACACTCAAAATTAATTTTGATTAATATACAGATATTGAAATTCAAATCACTTGTTCTTGTCTTGATTGATTAATATCACTGTGAAATATAGTTTCCTTTGACACATTTTTGTGAAGATTACTGTGCTTCTGTTTTTTAGTGCAACAGTGAAATCTGTGGCTGTGAGAGAAACAGTATGGTAAGAATATGTTCACTTTATGAATATCTGGCAGATTATGAAAATTCACTTATTCTCTCTAGATTTATCTAAGGCAACTATTCTATCATTATTGTTTGAGGGTTAATTTTACAGAAAACAGGACTTAGTTATTTGTGTCTTGAGAAAGAGATGAAGATTAGGAGGGGAGGGGGTGAAAGAAGATACAAAAGTCAGGTGAAGTACTTGCAAGAATCATTGCAATGAGGTTATGAGAAGTAGAGGGAAGGGAAAAAAATAGAGTAAGAGCAATAGAAAATTATGCGAAGAAAAATGTGAGAAAGACGTAAAAGTAACTTTCAGAGCAAGAGGTGAATCCTAAGAAAAGGGGAGAATTAAAAAAAAAAAAAAAACAAAAAAGAAAACCCTGAGAAAAAGAACACTAGAAGAAAAAGACCTTAGAGAAGGATAAATGCAAAGTGAAAAGCACCAGAATACGGGATGTGCAGTCATTAGCCATCCTCCTCTCCTCTGTTCCCAGCCCATTCAGGATCTGGGGATCCTGTGCACTCAGGAGAGCCCAGCTTCAGGGGCAAGCACAGTATCAGATTCTGCCATGTGCTTAAAAGCTTCCTCCGCTCAGGTCTTCCGTGAATTCTTTCGTGGAGGGTGGAGATCCTTAAATGCAGGAGTTACAGCAAAAAGGGTACGCTGGGAGGGTCTCTATTTGGCCTCGCTGCTCTCTCTCCAGTCTCGGACTGCAAGGATCTTTTACAAAGTGCAAAGCGCAGGGAACCAGTGGGCTTCCCAGTCCTGCACCTGACATCTGGAAGAAACCCGCTACAGTCCTTGGCAAGTGAGAATAAGCACGACTAGTGAGCTGACAGTCTGCCCTTAAGACTTTTACCATTAAAAGCTGCAAATGGAAAAGGACTTTAAGCATGGCTGAAGCACATGAGAAGTTATAGTCCCTTATTATGAGTTGAGATTCAATTATAATCAGACTTAATAAGGATATAGCACTCAGAACTAGCAAAGTATTGAGCAAATAAGAATTTACAAAACAACTTTTATGAAATTAAGCCACAAATAAGCCTTTGATCTGAACAAACTTTTATAATACTGATAATGCTGCTTATTATAGCTTAATATTGGCCCTTGGCTATGGGGTTGTGATTTAGCCTGAGCCACATAGATTTGAAGATACTTTTTAAGTGTTGAATAAAAAATAGTTTCTTACAGAGTGTTCTCTTGACAAATCCTTTCTGCAAAGCATATTTTACTTTCTTATAATAGCATGTGGACTGTGTTATCCTTGACGATGGTGGATTTCTTTTGATGTCAAATCGGGATGAGTATACACAACAGGTATGTATATTTTTAAGGACAGAACATGAAATAAAATAGGAAGATGTTTTAAGAGAAAAAAATAGCTTTCCACTCTTAGCTTACTCTAAGAATAACATTTCCAAATCACAAAAAAATTTGTTGTATCAGAAATTCCAGTTTTTTTGTTAGTCTTTTGCACAACCTTATTTATGGTTCAAGATGCCGTACTTCTACCAAGTTGCATTCTTTCTGCTCCGCCCTTAGGCTGGCAGGGTGCCCATGGACTTATGATGGTGAGGGCAGGTAGTATGGCATACACACACCTTCTTTCCCATATTCTTCTTGTTCTTCCCCAAGCAAGGTGGTCTCATTGACAATGCATTTAACAATTACTGTCTAACTGGAGTTCTCCAACTAAGTTTTTGGGAGAGAAATCGTCAAACAAAGAAATAAATACGTAAGCAGCACAAGCGGATGAGTTGTGTAGGGGGAAAAATAGTAGGGGGTTGAAATCAGAACTGTTCACTTTTCAGTGATAAAAATACTTGAAAATACTTTAACTTATCTCCATATATTTTCCCTAATCAGATTGGAAGATTCTTTGGTGAAATTGATCCTGGCTTGATGCGAAACCTGATTAACATGTCCCTGTATGCCTTTAACAAGTCGTACGACTATCAATCGGTCTGCGATCCTGAAGAAGAGCCAAAGCAAGGAGCTGGACTTCGTTCTGCTTATGTGGTCAGTAGCCCCTTGTGAGGTGACTGGCATTCCCTTAAAAGTGTGCAAGTGTTTATGCAAGTAACATAATGTCTCTTCCTTTTCTCCCAGCCTACGATAACAGATATTTTGCATCTAGGATGGTGGGCTTCGGCAGCTGCCTGGTAAGTGCAAGTGCGTCAGAAATCTGTGTGTCCAAACCAGAGTTAATCAGTAGGTTGAAACTGTATTAGTCTGAACCCTTTGTTTCTGCAGTTTCTCATGGTGTAAATTCTTAGTTATGTCTCCAAACTCCTTGGGAAATTCAGTGTTCTGTCAACAGTTGAATTCAAAACTGCTCTTGCCAGGTTTTGTGATTGCGTGTTCTGACTAGAAAATCAGCTTCAGGAAGCAGAGTTGGGATTAATGGTCTAAGTCTGACCGGCAGGTGCGAAGGTTCAGATGAAGTTATTATGTTTAGAATTATTGATCACTTGATTCCCTCTTTCAGAATATCCTTTTTCCCTTTTTCTAGCAAGAAGCCTTGAGAAAATCAGTGTTTGCTTTTCAGTGAATCATCTTACAAGAACACATGAAGCTTCTCTATTGCAAAATGTAAAGAAATCTGGCTTCAGGCTGCAGGATATCCAATACGTTATCCAATGGCACAGTTCAGTTACAGGTTCTCATGATAATTATCAGTTGGTTCTTTGAAATGGAATGTGAAAAGCACTACTGAACTATCTAAAGGAAGCAAATACATATAAAGCATTTTGGATAATTCTATAGTCATGTGTCCTAGCATTTTCTAGCTGAAAGGGAAAAGTTGCTTTATTTGGACTGTTGTGGAGTTTTGGGATTGATCTTGAGAGAGGCAGAATTACACCAGTAATTGGGTTTATCTTCCACGAACACAATACTGTATCTTTAAAACCAAAGATCCATTAAGGAGCTTTCTTTTCTTTTGACTTTGGTTTGTGCATTATTAGTAATAGCTACAGAAATAATTTTACCTGTTTCAGAGCCATGTAGATAGACACCCCTACCAGCTACTTACCCCAGCACCAAGTGGGATAAGTAACTGGGACTGTTGTGATACTTTTGCATTGGTGTGAATTGCACCCTTGGAGATTGTTGGTTCCTTTTTCTAAAGTTTTGTTATGCTTATTTTATATAATACTTATCAAACTGGAACAAATTACCTCCTTTATGAAGCTAAGAGTTAAAATATATAACAGCTGAATAAACATATAGTAATTTTCTCACGGATAGCACTATGAAAACTGTATGTTGTTTTTTATTGTTGGTGACATTTTGTTAACAGCAAAAGCAAAAATCTCCGTTTTCTTGCACAACAGCAAACCTCAAAAACTGGAGATGGGCAATAATCCAGAAGAGAAACTTGAGCCCTTCTCAAGCAGAGAAACTTTAGGTTATCAGTGTTCAAATCAGAATCAGTGGTCTGGACTCAATTTAGACCTGCGGTTTATTTTGTGTGATGTTTAACTTGAAAGCACGTCATGAAAGTACTTTCTGTGGACATGTTTTTAATGGAATCTAGGTCAGAAGCAGGCAGAGAAGGCCATTAAGCAAGCAGAGTGAAAAGGGCTGACCAAAAATGGATTCAGTGAGACACCTGGCAAAAGCAAATGCAGAGAAATAAGAGAAACCAGGTTATTAAAGAAAACTATAGTGTTTCAGGCAACAATGCGGGATAAAGGTGTGAGTGATAATTTTCAAAATTTATATGCAATACGTCAGCATTTAGTTAAGAGAGAACATATCATTTCTCCTTCATGCTCTTTTAACTCAGAAGATTTTACAGTTTTCCCAGGCTGCCTTTTTCACTCAATTCCCTGTAAATTCTGTTGAATCCTCACAAAGGATTACTGTTTTCTGTCAGCAAATGGCAGGGGAGGTTGGAACTAGATGATCTTTAAGGTCCCTTCCAACCCAAACCATTCCATGATTCTGTGAATGGCGTCAGGTCTCTGCTCATCCGTGATGACTGGTGCACTGTCCAGCTGATCACTCACGGCACAAAGTTGTGGATGTGAATCCAGAGCTCCTGCAGGCAATGCCTCCACTGGAAAGGTGACAGGCAGATGCTGTTTCTTTACGCATGGATCACACTGGGTAAGGAGAAAAGGAAAAAAAATCTTGGAGGTTGAATAAAGTTATACGGTCCCTTCTCTCTGCAGAAGAAGCGCTAATGCAGGATGAGATGAGGAGAGATCAAGTATTATTTTTAGGCAGAAGGAAACCTAAAACATGATGACAGGAAACTTCAACTTAAGAAGGTTTAAGCATAAACAGGGAGTCAGGGAACCTAAATTGCGATTCCTGTTTTGACAGGTTGATAGAGGAGAAGGGGGCCATGTATGTGGCAAGCCGGTACTTGCTTCAAGTGAATAAAATAGGAAGAATATGATCATGAGCAAAGGAAAATAAATAAATGGAGCTCTTTAAGCCTAAGTGTTCAGCAGCATCTAGGAGGAAAATATATTCTATACCTCAAGAGCAGGAATAGAGATGGTTTTAAAAGTCAACTGCTACAGTAATGGTTTTTATAATATACTTGTAATATTCCAGTGATCATCTCCTTCTCAGCAATTTAATCAGCCTTAATCAGTATAAAGTATCTAATGCAGGAGCATTTTTCCTGAGTGTGTTCAAAAGGAGTTCTGGTTAGTTTAAGTGCTAGAGGGACGCCAACATGCATCTTCCACCTCCTGCAGAGGTATAAAAGGAGGACATGGATGGCATGATAACATTTCCATTATGTGAGTTATGAGCACAAATGACAGCAAATCTCAACAGTAGCATAAAAGATTAGCGTGAAAGAAGACCTGGCAGAAAGCGTGGAAAGAAAACCAGGGCCAAACTGTAAGGTTTAAAGAAACACAGCTTCATTAACTGGCAAAAGCATAATTAGCCACGATGATTCCATTGTTAATTATTCTTATTTGAGTAGTTTTTAAGGACCCAGTAAAACACAAAGATGGCAAAAAGCCTTTAACAAATGTATGTTGTCTTTCTGTGTTCAGGTCTATATTACAGCAGCTGTTTTTGAGCTTGACTTTTCCACGTTTCCTTGAGGCAGGTAAGTCCAGGGAATGTTAAAGAGTCAACTTTGAGTGAAGTAGAAGGTAAGAATCTAGGCTGGGGGCCATATTTGGATCTCCCCATTGTGTCTCTGACTTAAAAATGTCCTTGTTTATTTATTTATTTTCTTCTTTCTGTCAGCTGACATGGAAGATGACGACTTCGGTGCTGCCCTGCCTAAAACAAGCTGTATCACTGAGCAAACTCAGTATTTCTTTGAAAATGACGATAAATCTTTCAGTGGGATTGTAGACTGTATAAACTGCTCCAGGTAAATTTTCTTCAATATAAATAATAACTTTTTGGATATTCATTTATTTTACAAAAGATAATGACACTGTTATAAGAACAAAAAAAAAAAATTAGTTTGGATTAATGACACCACACTTACAGAAGGAAGACAAAGAAGTATAGAGGCAGTAAAACGATAAATTTCATTGTCTTTGTATTTCTTTAGAATGAATTTTAATTGTAATAATTGAAGAATTATAGAAATACTTCAGTAAAATTTTTTATAGTCTGTATATGCTTCATCAAAATTTTATTTCTGTTTCTGCTACAATTTATTTTCTTGTAATTTATTATGTGAATTTAAAGGCCTTCTGCAATATTCAGAAGATTATTTTCTTTAATCTGGTTATGCACTAGAATTTTTGATGGCCAAGAGATTATGCAATTTATCTTCACATTTACCTTCTAGTCAACAGTGCTCATGATTTAAGAGCTGTGGGTCTTATTAAGCAAACCATGCTGTTTTGTTCTGTGATTAAAAGAATTATTCTTCAGGTGCCATGTGCCTGTTCAAGATGATGTTTAATATTAAAAAAATTGGATACTTCAGAAACATAGCAACTTGGACCTAATTCTGCATTTCATACAAAAGCCTGCTGGGTTGAAAGTTTCCATACATGAAGACTTTTTGAAAATGTCTTAGAAATTAAAATTAACAGTCAGATTTCAAAGTTCTTGAAGACCATATTTCAAGGCAGGAAAGAAAGACAGAGGACATTGGGGAATGGTGAATACAGCCGAAACACCCAGACATTTTTTTCTATTTCCATACTTCCTCCTCCATGTTGCTAGTATGTGTTTGTGTGGTTCCTGGTTGTACAGAGAACTCATTAAGCTGGGGGGTTGGGGTTTGGTTTGGTTTTTTGTGAGTTTGGGGTTTTTTTGTTTGTTTGTTTGTTTAATCTGGTGAGTTTTCAGAAGAGTTCTTTAGTTCAGTTTACTGAAAGACTACAGAAATTACTAAGATAATATTGCAAAAATAGTGCCACAGTGTGGGAATGAGTATGAAAGGACAATTTAAGCTGGTTAAATCAACCAGAGATGTAATCACAACATCAGTTATTTAATTAACAGGTATTTTGTCCTCTTATTCTACCCAATAAGTGGTACGAACTCATCGTCTGTGAAATTTCAGAAATAACCTGATCATTTCACATCTAAGTAATGTAACTCTGCTTTATAGAGTGGTAACCACCTATAGAAAAAAATTTGTTTGTTATTTTATACATGTATGAAAATGTATTTAGAATCCGCTATGAAAACGTATTTAGGATCCACTAAAAGCACTTAACCTGTTAGATTAACAGGTTTCCCCACTAACTTAAAGGCCTTGTGTGGAATTATATGTACATAGAAATGCAACAAGCACACATTCAATACACAGCATACATACCCTAAACCTCTGTCTCTCCTTCTTACAGACAGGTTTATGCGTTGGGGTTTTGTTTGTTTGTTTGTGTTTGTGAATGGGGGTTTTCTCAGCGTTGTTAGGGGAAGAACTGAGGCTGAACTGATTTCTCAGTACAGCTACTGTTGCAGCAGTACAGAGCTGGCTATTAATTCAACTAAAGTCATTTTATGCTCTTTCCCATTTTTTCCACTACTAAGTCTAGTTAAAAGGGGGAACCGTGGAAATGTCGAAAAGACTACAAAATTTGTTATAAATGTTTCTTGCTGTTCATTAATGGAAAAGATAAACAGTAGCAGACAGACTGAATCTGTGAAGTTGGATTCCTTTTATTCCAATACTGTATTCCCTTCTCAAATACGGATTTCCTTGCTTCATTTAAACATAGGTTTTTGTTGGCTTTTTTTCCAGACTTTATCACGCAGAGAAGATTTCAAACACCAATCTAGTATTCATTATTAGTGACAGCCAACTGCTGTGCCGCTCCTGTGACCCAAAGCCACTGATGCAAGCGGAGAAGCCGGGTATCCTTTAAAATCAAGTTATTTAGTAGTGTGGATTGATTTTTGGCTATGATACGCTGGGATATATTTGGAAAAAAAAAAGTCCTGTTTATGTGCATGTTAGTAGCATGGTTGCCATTGGAGTACTTGAAGCAGCAGATATTTGTGGGTGATATCACAAATCATCTGAGACAGCAGTCATTGAGGTAGAGAGAAAAGCTGTTATTTGTGAGGAACTAAACAGAAATGGGCTCACAGGGACTTAATGAAGTTTCCAAGAGACAGATGCAATGTCTTGGATCCAGGACAGAATAATGACATGCAGCTGGATAGGCTGGGGGTGGAGTGACTAGAAATAGCTTTGCAGAAAAGGACTTGAGGATCAAGATGGGCAAGAAGTTGAACATCAGTTACCACTGTGCCTTGCAATGAAGAGGGCCGGTCACATCCTGGGCTATGGTAGCAAAAGTGTAGTCAGCAGGTTGGGAGAATTGATCCATCCCATCTCTTTAGCACCGGTGAGACCACGTCTGGAGTGCTCTGTACAGTTTGGGGCTCCCCGGTACCACAGTGACATATTGGAGGAAGTCTAGTGAAGGGCCACCAGGGTGGTTGGCATCTGGAGCACAGGACAGGCAAGGGGAGCCTGAGAGTCCATGGTTTGTTCAGCCTTTAGAAAAGACAAGGGTATGTGTGTCTAGAGAAATAATCAAAAAGGGCACCACCAAGATAGAAGTGTTTGATCATGAAAAGGTGAAATGCTGCCCTGATGCCTGCAACACTGAGGTGAAGTGATGGAGGCACTTTGGTGTGCTCAGTGCCAATGAGAACTGCTTAGTTCTTGTGGAAGTTCTTTAACCATCAAAGGCTAGAGTTGCTGCTAGCACAGAATTTCTTCAAAGCTGACTGGAGACATAGGTGGCATACATGCTAAGCAGAGTCCTTGCATCACATGGATTGAAATTAAAAGCATGTGAAAGGTTGTTCTGATTTACAACCACCTTCATGCCAATCTCTATGCCCCTAGCCTGTTCGCTCCAGTAGATAGCTGCAGGTGATGATGATGGAAATACATAAAAACAACATACACATATTCTAGGCCAGGAGAAATTCACCTTAATTTTTCTCTGCTCTATATGCATGAGGATAGCATGCCAGAAATGGTAAATCAAGTCATGTTTTGGATTATTGTGACAGAATATAGAAAACAATTAGTAATACCTTTGTCCATGTCAGGAAGTTAGTTGAGACAGCCTCTCCCATTCCTGAAAGAAAAGCAGATGGTGGTAGAGATGACTGTGTTTCTTTGGCACAAGCAATGTGTTCATTGCCACATTAATACAACTGGAATTTCACCTATGTTTGGGCTGAAAAGGAAGTTACATTGGGG
This sequence comes from Larus michahellis, assembly GCF_964199755.1. Lineage (NCBI taxonomy): Eukaryota > Metazoa > Chordata > Aves > Charadriiformes > Laridae > Larus > Larus michahellis. The sequence continues at coordinate 11,696,807 of NC_133896.1, forward strand.
TGGAAGCAATATCCATGTCATCACAGAACTATGTAAACACAGCCAAATATTCTAATCGGCTCCAGTCCATGACAGTTTGATTAACTGTTGCCACTGTCTGAATTTATAGACACCACTCACTATAGAAAATGAAGCACGTTTGATGGGAAATGGGCACATGAAGTACATTTCCCGGTGGGACCCAAACCTTCTAGAAAGCAGTAAATAACCTCAAAAGGCAGCCAGAGCAGCTGGGTGGCCTTACATTGACTAAATGAACTATTTCATTTTTGTTCCAACTATGCAGCACTAAGCTATTCTCTCTTTACTATAACTAAGGTACATTGTGAAATGCAGATGTAGCATAACATCACACAAGCAGACAGAATGACCTCTGGGTGCTATTCAGAGGGTTATTATTAGACTCTGCTTCCTTCTGGCTGGTACAGCTTTGCTCGTGCACATGGTCTTTTAGAACATTTCTACGTTTCGACTTCCCTTTCAGCTGGGCCCCGGCAGAGGAGAGGGGAGGTGGGTCTGATAAGATCTGAATGAAGACAGATGTAGATCTGTAGAGCTAAATTCCCTGTCCTCTTGCTGTTTCTTCCATTGGGCATCTCCGCTCATTGCAGTGAGGCTGCTCCAGTACTCCACAGTAGGGCATGGATAGGATTCCTTCAGGTATAAGTTAGAGCTACTAAGATAAGTAAAGCTTTGGTGCCTGATTTTTATAAAACAGTCTTGCTTAGCTTTCATGTGTGTACTGCCAACAGTGGAATAAAAAAAAGCTTAACATACTGAATGGTAACATAAGCAGGTTTCAACAGAAGAGGCTTTTGCAGTTTGCCTTTCAAGTACACTGCCATGACTTGTGTCCCTTGTTAGCCTGTGGCAAATGTGAAGTATAGTACTTACATCTAAATATCAGCAATTACAGATTTCAGAGATGTAAGCTAAAGTATTACCTCGCATTTACAGTTAGCTAATTAATAGCATGCCACCGCTCCCGTTTCTATCCTGCTGTTCTGCTGTTAGTTTGGACAGCATTTTCTCTGTCTCCCTTCATCACTGAAATGCTAATGAGATCTGATTAGGTTTTCTGTCATTTACCATCAAAGTCTACAGTGGGATGATCTTGTCTATGATATTTGGGGTAATATAGGTGTATACATCATAAACCCAGCAGTTCTTCTAGGCCTTCACTGCAATTTTCAGCCTGTATGTAACTTTACTTTCCAAACAGGCTTCTCGCTTTTACTGTGTTTCTTCATTTTAGCAGAATAAATCAGTGGTAACGTGTGCTATAACCAATAAGTACCATTGAAAATTTACTACTTCGTCAAATATGTTCTGTAATATTTATGCGATGGTAATAAAAGCAATACAGAAAATCTTAAAAAACCCTCAGCTTTTATATTTATTTATCTTGTGTACAGTTCTGGAAGTACTGGCTCTAAAAAGTCATGCAGGATGTTTATTTTCTTGATTAAAGCAGTGTAAAAAAAAGGGTATCTGATTTCAATTTATCTGGAGGGTTGGTTTGGTTTGGTTTTCTTTAATTTAAACAAGGTACGGTGACTATTGATGTTTATTTCGGTACTATCTGAATTAGCATAAAACTTCTCCCACGAAAGTAAAAACAGAATGTTAATCCTGCTAATGTACGGTGCATGAAAAACAGTCATGGTCCTTAACCAGAGAAACAGATGAAGGGCCAAATCCTTGCGAAATGGTCAAACAACCCAGATACAGAAAGGGACCTGATGTCTGTTTTGATGAAGCCAAACAGGTAAAATTGAACTTGTAATACTTTAGGACTATCTTTAAAAACAATTGTAGAGCTGTTTTAGAAGAGCAGTGAAAACTGCATTTAAATGTACCTTGGTGCCTGGCAACCTTTCTATCTATCACTAAACATACTGTTCACTCTAGATCATAGCCACTCTATTTTAAGTATCCCATGATTAACATAAAATTAACAGCTGCTTTCTTATCTGCCTTTCCTGTAACCATTGCACTTTCACACATGATTCCCTCTAAAAAACCCCCCAAACATCAGCAAGCGTAAATCTGATGGTCCCTGTAAGGTGCTGTGAAATTCAGTTCCTCAATGGCTTTCACACCTAGATGATAATCCTGGCTTAGAGGTAGTATTTTTATATTAGCTTTTCCAAATATTATTTAAGATGCTGATAAATGATAAAAAATATTATATCTGGTTTAGGATACCGTTCCACTTAGAAAATCTGCAAACATGTATTGACCTTAGGTCACATTTTTAATAGGTATAAAACTTAAATCAGCAAACTTTGCTGTTTAGTACTCCCTGCGCTGTATAAAATAAAGTTTTGAAGGAGAAAAATTATAACTGTGCCACAGATATAATTTACTTTGAGTATAATCTCTTACCTTTCAAAATACTGTATGAAATAGAATATGTTGAATTCAAATTGATCTGAATAAATTTCAAGACAAAAGGTATTGAACAGGGAAGTATCTGCCATTATAGAAATATTTTAAAAATGCATTTTTAATGCCTTATCCCATTTCTGCAAATGAAAGATTGTCCAAAAGTAGTGCAGTTAGTTGGCTATCACTGCCATATACCAGGTTTTAATCCAGTATATTCTCTGCTTTTCTTTAATGGGGCATAATATTTGAGAAGTCTGGAGTGTTAAAGAAGTCCAGACAGTTGGTATTCAATGCATTTTTCTAGTAGCCAAATGGTACTTTAAAAAGGAAGTCTTCTTACTGGCCAACAAAGGTTAAACAAAGTTGAAAACCCATCCAAAAGCTATTTGGTCATTGTAAATATTCCAAGTCTTCCTGATACGATTGTGTGTGAAAGTACAACTCTTGCTCACTAGCTTGATGTGCTAATCAGTGTGTAAGTCATGTGTTTTGTAACAGTGGATTGTTTTGGTTAAGTTTATTTGCAAAATTTGCTGTGAATCTCTTGCTCTTGGGTGGATGCTTTCACATTAACTCTGCTAACTGCCAGCAATCTGCATGATATCTCATCTTGTATGTCTTTTTTTCTGTGTTTTCTTTCCTTTCCTCTACTTGCTACTTTGCCCGTTATTAATAGGATCAGCCTATATGCACAACGAGTCGTGCCTCTGCCATGACGTCCGCTCCTATCTTCATTTTTCTGCAAGTTTTCATGTGGTGTGGATGGTCAGTTACTTTCTCTAATTTTTTGTTTTGTTCTTGGCTTAAAAAATTAGCAGACTTTTTTACTTACTAAGCATACAAAAGAAAACAGAATGAAGCGAGCCCTAAAAGCAACAATCTGGAGCAAATTATTATTGCAATATTAAGGGAAATTAAATATGAAAAAACCCTGTCTGGAGCCTTATAAATCAGAATTACAGAACACAAGGGCCTCTCCCATAGCAAATACAAAGACAAGGAACCTGTTGGGTTTATATGGTTGGCTCTTTTGAGATTGCACATGTACCAACTGAGTCAGTGTCATTCCCTTCAGCGCATTTTCCCCTTGTCCCTGTTGAAATCAATCAGAAGAAGAAGGTTTTCTGCACAGAGACAAAGGTACAAAGTAATTAGAAGAGACTACAATACCTGTGAACATAAAGTTCTACCTAGGGATAGCAAAGATCAATGCTCTGTATAAGAATACTGGGAGCGGTGCTATTGGGAAGAGCAAGGAGTTTCCACTGCATTCAAGTTAACACAAATGTTAATGATGGAAGGTAATAGTGTGCATCAATTTGGTTAAACGATGAAATCAGTAAAATAATATTTTTGCTTTTTAACTTTTTGTAACATCAACATATTGATTGCCTTACTACAGCAGAAGGTAGGTTTTTTCTTCTAAGTACATGGATACGTGAAGTCCTGTATGTTGACTTAGTGAAGGCTCTGGGGTTCATAATGAAAGCCTTGGTATTTCAGACGGTGTTGCGTTTAATAGTGTGAGAGTGTGCACTACTGTGCTAGTGACATATTTTGCTGATCTAATGAGAATAAAACTCGACCTTGTACACTGGAGGGGTTCCTGATCAATATTATTACGCAGAAAACCACTAGAGGGAGATACTAACATATCTATCAAAGTAAAGGCGGCTGAGAAGCAGAAATGGAACCTTAGAGATCATTTTTCAGAGTTAGTGTAATAACATATTTAAAATTGTAAACATTTAGAATACTCGTTTTCTCAGTAATTTATGTTCCTATTATACCTGGGGGAAGGTTCACTTAATATCACCTGAACATCAGTGAAAAAAAGGGTAAAGCTCATTTAACAGCTGTATTTGAGTAATTTTGAAGTTTCCTATCCTGTATTTAAATGATCTAACTTCTAGCAAACCTAGAAACTTGCACAGCCATGGCTGAAGGTTGTAAGGAAGGTTGAAAGTCCCTTCCCCCAAGTCAGTTGGCTTTCACATTAAAATCTAGAAGATTAACATCTCATGTTCTTACTCATGCAATTTGCTCTGCAAATAACTTTATTTTAATTAAAAAGCTACTGTCCAGTGTACGTAATGCAGCAGAGACTCACCTTGAGCTGAATTCTTTATGTCCAAAATGGTCTTTCTGATCAAGAAGGCAAACCAAAATACTGGGAAACCCATGGAATATAATTTTAGCTGATAGACTTTTGGCAGCAGAAAGTTATAAAGGTAATTTTGTTCATTCATCCTGGTTTTAATAACTTTGTGATTTTGGAAATGGGTTCTCTCTGGACATTAATCTGTGTAGTTTTATTAAAATCATTGAAGCCAACACAGATATAAACCAGCTGATCAGGTTCAGTAACAGCAGCTTTTTCTTTTTCTTTTTCTTTTTTTTTCTTTATTAAGGATAACAGAATAGGCTTTATCAGCCTCTTGAATGGCTTGCTCTTACTTTGTCCACACACACTGGTTTTGTTTGCCTTGTCTGAGAATAAAGAGAAGAACTTTAAAGGTTTTTAGCTCCTTCTGGGAATGTCTTATTTCCATCAGCTCCCAGGGATGTCAGTGGGAGCTTTGGGGGTGATTAGCAGCCAAGATGACTGTATACATCTTGATGGGATTGGCTGCATCCCTGGTCTAGATGAGGGCATCTGTACAGCTTTGACAGCTTTTTGTGGTCATCCAGGCAAAGGAGGGTAACACCAAATTTATGAAAGACCTTGCACTGGAACTTGAAATGACTCTTGAGTAAAAGCAAAGTTCTTCTCCATGCAATATGAAGCGTTTAAATATATGCTTATAAAATGTATAACTTTGAGGTAACCAGTTGATATCAAGGTCCAGATCAGAAGCTCTTTGGCAGATGTTGTTATTTTATCCTTTTTATAGTCAGTGTAGCACAATGGCTTCTGAAAGGGTTCTGATGATTAAGGTTTCAAGACAAAGTTTTAGTACATTAAATAGTTATGGTGTACTTCTAAAAGAGTAACGAGTATGTTTGTAGGCTTAGTCATGTATGTACGTATATATGCATTTATATTTCCATGTGTGTCTTTAAAATTATGGACCTGCACTGCCTTCAAGGAAATGTCGATATATAGCAATGACTATGTGGGTTTGGTACTTAGCAATGAAATTATGGTTTTATAAAAACATTCATTTCCATTCTGCAAGTGCTGAATAATTTTCACACTGTGTGATGTTGTAAAATAACCCTCTCTAGAGTTATCATAGTAAGGCATGACAAAGGAGATGACATTTGGATTTGACGCTTCTCCACATCAAGCATGCAAGGAAATTGGACAGGTGACTTATTAACGCAAGAAATTTCTGATACACTTCTGATGAAATGAACCTGGCTAAAATGGATTCTTTACAATTTATTTTCCAATTTTTTCTGTCTTCAAAGAGAAATACTACACAGAATATTATTTTGAAGACAACAAAGAGAGGACATCCCCAACTGATCTGTTGGTTATTCAGGTTTACTTTGTGACTGATGCAGTAGAGACTGATGTAGAGGGCTGGAAAATTTCAGTGAAACTGCTGAAAAATAGCTCAGTGTCTAATTGCACTGGTGGAGGTAAAGAGAAAATAAGGTAAAAATAAGATAAAATGTTGCTATGTAGTTTCTTATAAGCAATTTTATAAAAAATTTCAAAAATAACATTTACAGGAAAAAGTTTTCTTTCAGCTCAGGCATAGGAGAAGTTTTTTTCAAAAAAGACATTTTGAAGACCATTAAAACTGACGTTTTCCTCAATCTGGTTGCAAAGTAATGATGGGTTCCCACTCATTTCCTTAAAACTGTTGATTTTTTTTTTAATTTGTGTAAATCGGCATGCAATCAGACTTTATCCTCCTTTTATTTTTTACATTTCTTGTCATTTTCACAACGGTTAAAATGCAAAGAAAACTACAATGTTCAATGCTGGGGAGGAAAAAGTAATTTAGATAGGATTTACTGTACCTCCTTTGCCACTACTATTTTCATCTTGGCTTAGGACACAAAAGAATAACGGATTCCAGAGAGAATATTTATAATTGTTCTTGGCAGAACTGCTGGTTTACCACTGTAAATTGGCCTACAAACCTCAGAAATTCAATGTGACTTTGATCCATATGAGGTTAAAATCTGACCAACCTTGAAATATGTATATAAATCTTGTATACTTTTGTCTAGTACAGCTTAACTCTGTCATTCATAATAAAAAGATTTCTCTCCTGCATGAGGCTTCCAAGACATTCTCCGCTGTAGTGAAGTTGTGAATCCTTTAAAAACTGCCCTGTGTAGTCTTAGGGAGATAGCAAAAGGTATTAAAATATTTCTTTTCAATCCAATGGGAATATTACATAGTCTTAACTACTGAATGTAAAAGCAGTGCCCGTAAATTCTGATGTAGTTTAAAAAAAAATCTCAAAAAGCAAATAGAAACGGGCAACAGAATGGAGTTTCTTTTTCAAGTACGTATAGTGGTAGGATTAATTCATCAACATAATTTATCCAATATTTGGTCTATATATATTTGGTGCCATGAAAGCTCAGTACTGTATATTTCTATATGGGGAGCTCCATCTACCCTGATCCATACTGCGTGCAGTTTTTACTATAAAGATGTTTTCCCCTTCCTATTATGCACAATATTATTTAAGACCTTCAAATTACTTCTTTCTCACGCTCCAGACATCTCCCCTCTATTGGCAAATTTTAAACCTTGTGCTTTACTTTAGATTATTTCTTCAAAGATGACTCTTCTAATTAATTTCAGTGATAAGAATCTTATATACCAAGAGGTAACACCAAGCACTATTCATTGAATTCATGTGAGAAGAAACCTTTACTGAAAATCGTTTCTTATGGTACTCATTGTGAGGAAGAAGCAACAGGGTTATTTTTAGGTGCTTTGAATAGAAATAAAACTACATGACAAGACACAATGCAGATGCAACAAGTGACAGAGCCAAACTAAATAAACCAGAAAGTTCAGCACATCTTCAAATCTTAGCATCCTACTCCAAATCTGGTGCAGCAGAGTTCACTTATGACTTACTGGTTGACCGGAAACCTTAGGAATTTTGAACTTGTAGAGTACAATCAACTAAAAGAAACCCACAAACCCACGCCAAAGTTATAGAACTAAATTATAAAGCCAACAGAGACAGAGACATATCTGGAAATAGCTGATATTGATAAAGAATGGCAGCTAATGTGAGCTATTTGCTTTAGGATAGAATTAATATTTTTTTCTTCTTTTTTTTTTTTTGAAGAACTTGAATGCTGTTTTTTGTTTTGTTTTGTGTTGTGTTTTTTTTTTTTACATCGAAGTTTCTAAAGAAGGCTGTGGGTGAATGCTGTAATTCCTGATGACATATTGAGTCTAATTTTTCTGCTTTATCTGATTTTCCATATATTTATTCCAAACTGATTCTGATTCATCTGACCTCTCTGCCTTAAATGATGCATTGTGTGTGGTGGTAATCTTATTAAAGTCTTCACCCCTTAAAACTGACACAAAGAGCTCATTGAAGTTGTTTGCTATGCCCTGTAATCCGCAAGTTCCCGCTGCACACCTCTGTTACCAAGCAGCTGCCCTAACTCCATATTTGCCTTTGTGCTTTTGATGTACTCAAAAACTTTGTACGATCTTTTTCAGCATATTTTGTAGGGAGGTCATCAAAAATTCTTTATCAGCCTTCCCAATTTCCTGTTTATATCTAATCTGCCATTTTTATGTGCCTGCCTGTTCTTGCCCATTGGATTAAACTTGATTTCTTAAATACCGACCTTTTCCCTATGACAGTATACTTAATTTCCCTACTGATCCATGCAGTCGTGTTTCTTTGGGGTTTTGGGTTTGTTCAGGTTTTTTTGGGGGGAGAGGTGTTGGTGGTTTTTTCATTTGTTTTGGGGTTGTGTTTCTGGGGGGGGTGGTGGGGGTGGTGGTGGTTGTCCTAATTGTGGCATTCATTTTACCTGGATATCTAATGCAATATTTCCAAATATTCTTCTGGATACTTGTGAGGGACTTACTTTTTGAGATGATGCTTCTAGGGTTTTTTTCTACTATCTGGTTGTTTGTTTGTTAAAGGGTTTTTTCTGTTTTCTTGGGTTTGGGGTTGTTTGGGGGTTTTTAACTGCTTTTGGTATTTTCATGTAGTTTCCTTTCTTGAAGTTGGTATTTTTTGTTTTGGATTTGGTTGGCCCGATCTCTCACACAACAATGCTAAATCCTATTGCACTGTGCTCTATGGAGCTAGTAGAGCTATACAGAGCAGCTCTCTACTAATAATTTTGAAGACGGCCCCATGCACCACTGAAGAGTCAAAGACTGGTTGTCTAAAAAGGCAGCTATTTATCATAACCAAAAATGTGATCTCTACAGCTTGTTTTGATAAGACATTGATCCAGTCTATATATGGCTTCTCTAACATTTCATGATTAATATTTTCACTTTGATCGGGTGGTCAGCAGTGCAATCCTAGTGTTGCATTTTTATTATTAGACTCTGAAATTTCTTACCCATGGAGATTCCATCATACTTCCCTTTTCCTATAATACTTTTATGCTATTACATTTTATGTTATACTTTACATACTAGCCTTCTGCTATATGTCCTCCACTGCCATTCTTACGAAGCTGGTAGCCTGACAATGCTTTGTCCTGCCGATTATTCCCCTTCCACCAGGTTTCTGATATAAGTATTATTTTGGGATGGTTCATTGAAGACTTGTCTTCATTCCCCCATCTTTATATTAATGTTCTTAGCATTTATGTAGAAGCACTTGGAAGTTTTGCTTAAGGATGTGTCAATAAATTAAAGGTGTTTTAATGACCCTTCTTTATTTATCCTGATTGAACTTTTTATCCACAACCCCCCCAGCCTTATCTGAGGCACGTTGAATATTAGTGACATATGCTTCAGTGGCATGTCAGACCGAACCAGGAGCTGTTCCACTCTCGTTGGCTTTCCTCTGCTTTCTGTTTGAAAATCTTTTTAATTTCTTTGCCAGCAGCTCTGGCTCTGTTACTGTTAAGGTGCAGTCTGTCCTTCCCTGCACACGTTCCTCCTGTTCAAGAAGTTTCCCCTGTTCGTAGGAAGTCCCTTCCTACCTTCACTGCTGACTTGTCCTTGGAGGTTTGGGATCTCTTGGAAAATGGAAAGTGTCTTTTTATGCTATGAGTACAGAATACAGTGAAAACAAGAGGAAAACCAAATATTTTCAGCCTTCAGGGCTACCCATGAGTCTCAGACTTGGTGGACAGGACGGTGCAGGGGATGGCTGGAATAGTGTCCTGGTGTTTTAGGCAGCCAAATATAGATTGTATAAGCTCTGAGAAACAAGAAGGTGTAAAGATGTTACAGACTCCAGAACAGGTATCAAATGTATGTCAGCCAGACTAATGAATAAGTCCATAATGTGAAAGATGTTATGCATTGTAAGCAAAATGGGACCAAATAAGAACAATTAGTGGCAAAAAGGAATGGGGAAAAGAGGTGTGATTGCTGTGTGGCATAATGAATAGTTAGGTCCACTGATGCATGACAGAGTGATGCAGCTCAGAGTGAGCCCACAAACTGGAAGGTGTCTTCTTTACAGATTGCATCAAACGTGTACAAAAAGCCAATAGAAAACTTGTTTCTCATACTTGAATACAGCACCAGAGACGGAGAAAGGGTTTTCATTCTCTTTGATCGTATCTTCACCTGCAGAGCATATTTGTTTTAATGTGTGATCATGTTGATGAAATGGACCTGAACATATTGTGGTATATGTTTTCTAATCTTGAAAAGTTAGCTGTTCTTCCACCTTTCCTCACAATAAAGTGGTACTCAAAATCTCCAAATTGATGTAATTTTAAGGAATATAGATATGGTTTAATGGGGCCCCCAGGTATATCCCACAGTATTTTTTGTTTGATTGTTTAAGTATCCCATCTAGTTCATAAGTGACTGCAGTAAGTCTTGTAAGTATTTAATCCTCCCATGCTTATAGTTAATGTAGTAATGTCACTCTTTGTATCAAAAATCAGACAACCTTCCGGGAATTATTTTGCTGTTATTTTAGAAAAAATAACATATATAAGACCAAAAAGGATGCCTCAAGGATAGTTCAAAATGTTGAAGACTAGAACGTAGATTACTTCTCAGGAAATTTAATTCTAATTGGTGTTAAATGATTTCTTCTTTCCTTGTCAACAGGAAGATTCGGCTGACTGCGGTGGTGTCTCTGGTCTGAGTCCATCGCTGTGGTCTATGGTAGGAATTCAGTTGGTCCTGCTTTGGCTGTTATCTGGCAGCAGACACTGCCAGTTATGACCTTGCTAAACCAAAACCTGCGTAACTTAATCAAGACCCGGCCAAAACGATAGCCTCAGTTTCATTAGAAAAAGGGTCAGCTCTTCAGACAGCAGCAGAACAGCAGCGCTCGTGTCTGGTTATCACTCGTTGTGAGACTCATAAAGGCACCCCCGGTGGCTGCATGTTGGAGTGTCGGATACTTAAACGTGTGTGAATGCTGCATCATCTATGCCATCCAAATGGAATTCTGTATGTGCTCCATTGGGGAATCTAAGATTTTTTTTTTTTTTTGGTTTGTTTGTTGTTGTAATCTTGATGACTTTATGTAAAAGGGCTCCCCTGATAATAGCTTATGTATATCATTTTAATTTCTTTTAAGCTTTAGATATCTTGAAGATTTATATTCTTTTACATGAACAGTTATTAAAAAAAAAAATAGAAAAAAGAAAACGCACTCCCCAATATACATTATTAGCACCATGATGGCTGCTTCGAACATCAGCTTTGTCCAAACTAGTTGAGTAAAATGCAAATATTGGCTAGTCTTCATCAGAAGTTCAGCATGGTTGAAATGCTTTATGATAAGTGGTTTATTCTTCCAAAATCAATCATGTAGCCACCTAAGATTTGGTAGGTTTATAAATTGTTAGTTTGAAGGAAGGAAGGAAGGAAGGAAGGAAGGAAGGAAGGAAGGAAGGAAGGAAGGAAGGAAGGAAGGAGGGAAACTTCTGTTTTTAGGTATATAAAGTTGCTTGAGAGTTTAACTAAAAAGTGATTCTCATCTTAAACTTGGTGTCATCTGTCAGAAAAATGTTAATTTCAGTGTAATATTCACTTCCTTTTCACAACACAGTTATATATAAAGCTAGTCGAATCCTTCAAAGGCTCAAACAAAAACGCTTGTGAATAAAAAATGTCTTTGTGATATTTGGACGTTGGTTTCCAAGGGTATTTTGCATGATGATGATGCTATGTTATTGTTTTTCAGTTTGTTTTCTTTGATGGTAGAGTATAGTCCATTGAAAAGGTAACTGAGTGATTCTTTTATTGTGTGAGAAACAGAACATTGCAATGTGTTGCAATCAAATCATATTAAATTATATATTGAAACAGAGCTCTGAATATACTGTGCAATGAAAAAGCTGAGAAAATAGGGTAAATTTAGCTATCGTAACAAAAGGGTTGAGTTGAATTTTTTACAGAATAGCGATCTCACATGAAAACCTGTGTACAGATATTTTAAGTATATAAAAATCAGATTTAACACATTTATTTTTGGAAGTATATGTTCTCTAAGGTTCATATCAGGTTCCCCCTTTGTTTCCTTCATATAAAAATACCCATAATATGAAAACTTCTGCTGTTGCTATTTATTATTGAAAATAGCATATTTAACAGCAAAGTGTCCTGGTTGCTGAGATTAGAAAAAAATCTAAACAAATGGGGAGCCTTGAATCTGTATGTATGCACATTGATACTTGATTGTGAATAATAATTTTAGAAGTTGTTTTTATACAACCTCATTGGTGATACAGATTGGTGCAGTAAATTACAATATTACGGTGTAGCATAGTGTTGATGCAAAATATGATTTGCGCTTTCTTTCTAGTTTTCAGAACTAAACAGTATTGCAAGACAGCTAAACCAATGAATGTGCAACTCTGCTGGTATTGTACAATTCTGCTAACAACTGCAATATGCAAATATTAACATGGCACAATACACTAGCTCTTTAAAAAAATAAAACAATGCAAAGCATTGGTATGTATATGCTGGCGATTGATTGGTACAATTTTGATCATGCCAAAAGCTTAAAGAAATAATTGGGCATGCATTAATATCCTATGAAAACTGAAGAAGTTACTCAAAGCCATGGCATGGCTTAAAAGATCAGATGTCTACTGTAGTTGTACCCATGGCTGGTTTGTTGTTTTTCTCATGTACGTACCTTGGCTCCAGCTATTTATTTTCTCATGAATGAGAGTACAGTGAGTGAAAAAAAATAAAACCTGACCTTTTGTTCAGTGATCAGATCTAGCTTTTTAAAAAATATCTCTAGTAAAGTCATGGGGCTAAAAGTACACTTAATTGTGTTGGATGACTTCAGGTCCTCCTCAGGGAAGGTGGGCTGATTTTGACAATATGGTGAAGTTAGTCTTGGAGCTCTTCCTTCCAGTCATGTTACTGCACTTCTCTTCACCCTATCACCAGTTACCACCTGACAAAAAATTGGGTTGAGTCTTTCTAATGCTAAGACTGCATCCTGCGTTTTCCTTTAACATGTTCAATTGAAATTTTATGGGAGGAACAAGTTTTGTAGGATTAGGCCAATGCTTACTACACTCATAGCTTTTACTCTAAGATTACTTAAAATACATATTAGTTTGCAGTTTGCTTTTTTAATTTATTGAAAGATCGTCGGTATCTTAAGTTCTCTATAGTTTTCACTTAGCTTCCGAAAAGAAACCCTTCATGGAAAAGTTACGTTATTTAACATTTTGGAATTTGCTCATGCTGGTAGGCCGTATTTTGAGTTACTTAATAAACATTTGATTAGAGCCTGTAGGCAGAAAGAAAGATGGCACAAAGCCCTGCTGCCACAGAAAACACCTTGGCTTTTGCTCTCATCCCACTTCCCTTAGAGTGCTCAAATACAAAAGGAGGGGGAAGCCCATGCCATGCAGACACATTAGCCTTCTTGGGTTATCCGAAGAAGGAAAAGTCCTTTGTTCCTCTCCTCTGACCGTCTCTATGACCCGAAGAACCATGTTTCTGTATACTTAGCCTTCCAGCCATGATACCTGTCTGATAGAAAACTCAGGATCTAGCCCTCCCACGAGGGCTTAGTAGTGTCTCCAGAGAACCCAATACTTTAAAAAAGAACAAATGAAATTTTGGCTTCTTTTGGCAGCAAGCAATATATATTTTGATTATATCCGAGTGATGGTCAAGATTTTTTAAAATGCATTACCTAGATATCTGCAAATTACAAAAAACAGATAGAAAATGCAATGTGAACTTTAGCTATCTCAAAATGTGAATACCAATCTGTTTGAAATAACTTGCATGAATAAATACATATTCTTATGCAGAAGAGTATCCTTACTCTCACATAATGCATAATAGTTGCCTTCTTTTGTCTGTGAGAGAAGAAACTTGATCCTAGGCTTTAAATTCAGACATTTTCAAATGACAATATGTCGTAAAAAGTTGTTTGTTTTGTTTTGTTTTTTTTTAAAGCCAGATAAAAAGCTCTGTTGATATTTGCTCAGATCCTTTAAACAGCACTAAGGGAACTGTTGGGACTGTTTCAGTTTACACAAAAGTCATGCAGCCTGTTGAATATCTGACGAATAGCCACCATTAAAGTTGTTACAGCATGGTACTGTGCAAAATATGGTCTGAGGACTTAACATGAAAGGTTTCTTTCTAATTTTTCATTTAAACAACCAGCATTACTGCCAAAACACTGACCGTGGTCCATATTTGTAACAGGTTTTTAACATGACATAGCAGGTTTGATTGACAAGATTTTTAGGTCCTGTACCTTTAAGACTTTAGTATGATCTTTTTCATGTTTCTAACGCTTGAGGCTTTACTGCTTAACTTGACGAAAAAAACAGTGTTGCTGCCATTTGTAAGTTTTCCTATAATATTCCTTTTACTAACTTAAAAACTGGCCTTACTGGGTTCAAATAGGCAGTATCCCTTTTAAGTGACCTTTGAAACCCAAGTGTTACTTGCTGCGGTGGAGAGTTTTTCAGTATCACTGAAGAGACATTAAAACCTTTTGTTCCCGTTAACACTTAAGCTCAGAAAACGTGCTTAGTATGTCTTAATTTCCAAACACAACCTCAGTCCCACTGGTCCTAAAAATTCAGATGCTAGCACGCTGGTTATTAAGAAGTATATTAACGCCTACGAGGCACCGCAACGCACTGGGGTGTTTCTGGAATGTCGACCGAAGGTGAAATCTTAATAACTCCTTCCTTAGGATAAATTTTACCCTCGCTTCATCAGGCATCCTAGCCTTTAACAAAGGCCAGATTTATTATTATTTTTTTGTCATACCACAATGTTAATATTGTTAATACTCATTGTACACTACTGTAAAAAGATTAAAACAAAGTGTCTGAAAACAATTCAAGAGTTTTGAAAAGTTAGCCTCACCCTCTTCCCAGCTACTCACATCTGTCCTGTTTATGGTTTAAAAGAAAAACATCATCTTGAAGAAATAATTTCACTGAGGCTAAAGGGATACTGTCTTGTTCAGATGCCATGAAATTGCGATTGTGATCTGACAAAGCTGTCTTCTCTTCTTGTGTTGTACGGAATGTCTGGATCATGCTTTCTGGGATATTTTTATTGAAATGCTCAGTGTGCGTTTCTGCAAAAAAAGGCTTGGTTGCTCCTACAAGGCAAGCAGGTCTTTCTCCCTTTTCTTGTGTTCTCTTGACACTTTTGTGGAACTTGACGAGCCTGGAAAAATAATTTTTTTGTAAAAATTTGTACAATAATGTTATAAAAAGTTTATAATCCTAGAACTGTTGTGTTAATTCTTGTGCAAAAACAGTATATTCAGAATAAAAGTTTATCATTTAAAATCAACAACTGCCCTATAACTCTGTTCACTCTGTAATAAAACCGTGTAAATTAGAGCCTACATAATTTGCTATACGACACTTCTGAGTTTGCACCTAAGTGTCTGAAAGAGATAGATTTTCCAACGTGGAGACAGTGACTTAACACACTTCTTACTGGGGTTCAAAGGAGGGTGTGCAGTAAACCCTCATTTCTGCTTCATTTGAGGCTATGAAACTTTCAAAAAAGCTAAAGAAGAAACTGTAACCAATGAAAACTGAGAGTCTGTAAAGCACTCAGTAAAATAACAGTCTGCAAAGTATCTGAAGTAGCCCTGTTGTTCTGAAACAATTGCTTTTGGAAGGATTGTCATTTACTAACTTGTAAACATTGATGAAGTCCAAGGGTTCATTCACATGAAGAAGCAGACTAAAATCAGATGGCTCAGATGGGTGCTGCCCAAGTTGTTGCCCCACCTCTGACAGAGATTGCTGCATGATTTATGAATCGGCTTCTGTACCGCTACCGTCTCAGCTAAGCATTAAATTCAAAGTGGATCTATGCACCTTAATAAACAGGCTTGAGACGTTCGGGAGTTGCTTCGCTGGGTTTTCAGACTTACTGTGGTGGCACTGACAATCTCCGTCAGAAGGGCAGGGCAGATGGCTGCAAGTGGTAACCGCTTTAGAAGCCTGATTTTAATCCTTGACTGTGTATGTGTCAAAGCCCAGAGAGAATGGCAGTCGTAAATTACTGCTGGATTTACCGAATCCCTGAGGAGTCAGATAAGAGAGTAAGAAATCAAATGCAGATTCTAATGCTGCAAAGTAACAGATCGCCCATGTGGAAATGCTACAAGGCAGCGCATGACACTGCACATCAACATCCAGAGATTACTGGCCTCAACTAGATTAAACATTGCCGCCTAACTACATGATTAGCCCCACATGCTGAACTCATTGTATCATGTTTTCTGTATGCTGACTGCCATTGAGATGCAGAAATAAATAAAAACCCCAAATTCCTTGCTGGTACATGTTTAATTTAAATTCTGTCTTACAATACACAATTCATTATGTACCGGGAGCAGACACTTTCAGAAAACAGGGGGTTTCTTCCCCCACTTCTGGAACGTACAAGCATCTTTGACTTCAGCAGTTTGATTTGGGAATGGCTGCACTGCAGTGAGATATTCTATACTTGTCCCTGCTGCAAATCAAGCCAGAATACACTTGGCCTGTCATCTGATATTATTTTGAGAGATGAATTCACATTGTCCAATGCAGCTCTATTGCTGCTAACCATCTCCCAAAATCAAGAAGTTATGTAACACTGATATTATAAAACCCCTTCGCTGTCACATCTATTAGCCCAGCGCTCCTTGAAACGCACACCCTAAATGGTACAACATCTTCTCTGCCTGTTGCAAAAGACATGGAAAACAACGTCTCCCTTTCCAATGGGCCATTAGGAGCTTTTGTTCCCAAAGTGTGTATGGGGGAGGAGGGAAGGAAATGAGACTTTTCCAGGAGAATTATCTTCTCTCAATTCTAACTGTATTTCTTCTAAATGTGTTTTTTATATATATATATACTTCTCAGTTTTCCTGATTGACAATAGCACATTCCCAGAAGCCGACTGGTCCTTTTGAAACCTTGTTCAAAAACCCAGAAGCCTTTTATTAAAGGCTCCCCTTTTGGTAGAACACCCACCCTCTGGTTCTTTGGGGGTTTGAACCTTTTTTTCTTTGGATCTCACAAGCATTTTCTTGACTAGATCTCCAGTGTACATCCTATGTTTTGTAGAACAGGTATTCAGACTTGGTAGTAAGTGTTTTCCTTGGGAAATGGTAAACTTGTTTGTGATTTGTCTCTCCTAACTGTAGTTGTCTACAATTAGTCATGAGTCCACTCAAGAGCGAAAAGAGTTTAGGAGTTTGCTGTGCAAGCCGCTGGTCTGCCCAGGCTTTGAGCATCTGTCTTCATGATCAGAAGGTGGATTCTTAAAAAAGAATTTACTGCTGCTGTTTCACTAGCATGCCTTTTCAAAGAGACGAATTCTCACATTAAGTAAAAACTGCATCTGCTACTTTATCCATTATTTTCACGCTATTTTTTTAATGGGCTTGTAGTGCTGCTAGGTTCTGACAGCAGTTCTGAGAAAGGAAATATGAAATATAGGACTTCAGTGGTATTCACTCTTCCTCTTCAAGAAAATCTTTCAATTATTTTTTCAGTCACTGAATTAGTTATTTTATAAATGAAACAAGTCTTGTGGAATTGAGAATGGAAGCAATCTCAGAATTCCCATTTTAACTTCGGTTGCTTTAACCCAGTCTCTTCGTGTAACCCAGACTCTTGTAACCTCAGCCTCCATTCTGTGTCTTGATTATTTAAAAATAAATTTTTGGAGCATTGTAATACACACACATAGACTATAGAGAGGGTAATTAACATGCTTGGAACACTGACTAATAGCGCTATGTTTTGGTATGTGTGGTTAGCATGTGTTATTCTGGTAAGCTATTTTGAGAGTCCAGGCAATTAGTACTCACTATGGTAAGAGTTAGTCAGTTTGCCTTATAAGCTGTCTTATATCTTCAGGAATCAATTAGCTCTAAGAGAAAATTGCAGGCAGCTGAGGTTCAGCTCTGCCTGGAAAGATACTGTAATACTTAATTTCTAATTGCCTGGAAATCAAGAGCAGTCTCCTGTTCCAGTTACCTGTAGTCTCCACAAAGGATAAAAGACTCCATATAATGGTAGGATTTGCTTTTGCCATCTTTTGGGAATTCCGGTACGGGAAATAACATGCATGAAAACTTTGAGAACTTGGGGCTGAATCCTATGCAGTGGGAATCCCTAGGGGAGCACCAAGTGATTCGCTAGGTGTCTGTGTTCCCAGGCTGATCACTCAATATAGTCAGTGGAGGAGGGAGAACTATTCGGATGGCCAGCCACTGGAGGTTAGATTGTAGCTGCAGCTGCGCAGACAACCTTGCTATTGACATCGAGGCATGAGGATGGCTAGATCCAGACAAAGAGACCAAGCAGTGGAGATATATGAATTCAAAACGTGATTCTTCCGTTCTGTTCTTCTAGGATCAAGGTCTGGGCTCAGTAAATTCCACCTAAGGGAAGACAGATGTGAAACTTAGCTCTTAGCTACCAGAGAATGATACAGACTTATGTCTGCTTTAACAGCCAGTGCTATGCAGACATAGTGGAAGAGCTGCCAAACTCCAGGTCCTGAGAGAAGCTTGTTTTGGTGGCTGTGGTTAGAGCACGGTCTAGGCCAACACTGAATTCCTTCCAAAGTGGAGGGGAGGTAGTGGTGATGGTGAAGGGGATATTAAGGGGATATTACTCATCTTTTGCATCGTGTGCTTCCACTTTAAGTACTTGTCTCAAAAGTGTAAAATCTGTTTCCAATCTATTGTCTTGTCTGAGGATATCTATGGGAGAGGGAATGTGAGCACTTAGAAACAGAGGCAGTGATGAAATCCAGCCTACAAGCTAGATGGCTACTTTGAATGGTCTTGCCATCGGGCTGTTGAAGAAAGGTCTACAATAAGCAGTAAAGCAAGCAGCTTTAAACTTTTATTTATTTTTTTTTTTAAAGAAATTGTTTTCACTTCATTATGACATGAGAAGAAACGGAGAGGCAGGTAGAATTTGAAGATCTTCTGGATCTTCTGGATTCCAGAACTGGTAGAGTTCTGGAAAGGTCAGGTATTTCTACCTATGTAGATGGCAGTGGTGTGCAGGATATTCAGCATCACAGCTTTGTGTGTCTGGGGTCCTAAATTTTTACTAAGTCACATTTTAGTTCTTAGGTGCTATGATTAGGGATTCTGAAGTTAGACAGTGTTTCTGGGACACTTCTGAATATGGTATTTATGCTATTAATCACTTGAGTTTTCCTTTGGCTGATTTTTTATTTTATTATTCCAGTCTAGCAAGTCACACAGTGTCAAGCTTTAAAACACATCCTTAGTTTTCAGTGAATGAAAAGTCTCCTCATGCACAAGGAAAGCAGTTGTGCTTAAACCTAAGCACTAAGTGCTAAGAGGTAGGATTGAGCCCCAGCTTTGGTTTTAGTAAACTATTTTATTGCTTGGAAAATGTATTGCTCATATATTCAAAAAAAAATTCTCTATCCACTTGTGCTTGTATCCAGCTTTGCATAATCCTGGAGCTGGGGCAGCAGCATGGAAGAACAGTGGTGACAGATTGCTTATTTTGAGGATCACCCAAACACTGCTTTAACTGTCAGCTCATGGTACAGTTAAGAAAGTTTTCTTTTCTTGAACCTGAGTTGCTGCACCAGCAGAAATGTGAGGGTAACATGGCCTAGAGGAAAACAAATAGGAAAGGATTTTGAAGTTACAGGAGCCTGCAGAGAGGGCACATCTGGCACCACGGCAGTGCCAGCACTGGGAGGGTTGGGAAGAGCTGTTATACCTAAATGAAGCAAACTGGTGTATCTGTATCTCTGTCTCCCTCTATTAAAAACAGGAAAATCAATGTACTACATCATATCTGAGTTTTCAGATGCCTAAAATTTCACTGAGAAAAATCACAGAATCACAGAATGGTTGGGGTTGGAAGGGACCTTAAAGATCATCTAGTTCCAACCCCCCTGCCATGGGCAGGGACACCTCCCACTAGACCAGGCTGCTCAAAGCCTCATCCAGCCTGGCCTTGAACACTCCCAGGGATGGGGCATTGACAACTTCCCTGGGCAACCTGTTCCAGTGCCTCACCACCCTCACAGTAAAGAATTTCTTCCTAATATCTAATCTAAATCTACCCTCTTTCAGTTTAAAACGTTACCCCTCATCCTATTGCTCCACTCCCTGATAAAGAGTCCCTCCTCATCCTTCCTGTAGGCCCCTTCTAGGTACTGGCAGGGGCTATCAGGTCTCCCCAGAGCCTTCTTTTCTCCAGACTGAATAACCCCATCTTTCTCAGCCTGTCCTTATAGGAGAGGGGCTCCAGCCCTCTTCGTGGCCCTCCCCTGGACCCGTTCCAACAGGTCCATGTCTTTCTTGTGCTGAGGACTCCAGAGCTTCTCACAATACTCATAAGTAAATCAGAGAGAATAGCTTTCAATTGCTTACTCCTTCTTGGGCAATATAGGTGTTAAACTAAGATTTTGAGGTATTAAGAGTTTTAGAGGAAGTATGCATGTGGACATAAATATTTTTATGCCTTTTAGATACTACTCATGGGCGTCTAAGCTGGTGTGCTTTGCTTTCACAAGGTCAAACAGCCCTGCTGTGCTTTTCTGTGGCAGATGACATGAGTAAAACCATGCTTTAAAGCAGCCTGCAAGTGAGGCCTCCTTTGCAGAGTGTGAAAGAGAATCTACAGCGTGATACTTGATTTTTTAGAATCTATGTCTTAAATAGAAACTGGTCTTGTTCTGAATGAAAAGCTACCCTGGACACTGCACAGATAGGTACCTTTATTGTTTCCAGAAGAAGTTGTCTCATGTAAATGGATATTCTGTTACTAGAAGGCTTAAATAGCCATTTAAAAATTACAGAATAGTGTGGAATGCTATATTTTATGGCTCAGCTGTATTCACCCTGCTGTAACTAACTGCTGGACTGCCTTCACCATAGCTGAGGCTTTTGCCCGCAATTGATAATTCAGCTGATTTGCACAGTCCAGTAAATCCCAGAATTATGTTCCAAAACAGTGCAGATGATGATGACAATGTTAACAGCAGAATAGTTTGGGTTTTTCCCGCTGAACCCAACCAACCAACCAACCAAAATCCCCAGATTATTAGTCCTTTTAAAAGTAACCAAAAAAATACGTGATTGAACTGATTGCCATTGAGAAACAGTATTTTTCATTGCTTCAAAATGTTAGTATCTTTCTGCACTGTGGGGTGGTTTTTTTCAAGTTTGTAATGTGCATGTAATGAACCTGTATCAAAAACAAAGCCAAGCTAGTTCATTTTTAAGTGTAATGTGGAATGAGTTACTGGACACAGCCTTTCTCCAATAGGTACAGAATCTGTTATTAAAACTATAAGAAATTTAATAGCTACAGTTTTGTAGGCTATCAGGCATTTAATAGCTTTTATTCTCGGTAAAAAGAAATTCACCGTTGCTGATTCAAACAGCTAATTTCAATTCTGAGCAGCTCTGAAACGTGAAGTGATTCTATCAGTTGTATATTAGTGAGGTTATATTTAAATTATAGCTTAATACTCCATATCTTGGTACAAAGTTGCTAGGGAAAAATGAACTCTGTACTTAAAACTTAAAGGCCTGTATCTGTCTAAACATAAAAAAATCAGATTGTCCTGTACTGTTGTTTTCTGACACTGTTATACTTCGTAATGTACTTAAGGAAGAACCTGGATTTTCAAGGCTGCCAAGCATTTGCCACTCAGAGCAGAACCTAAAAAAGGAGACCGAAGGATTAGCCACTTCTGAAAAGCAGGTATATTTTATTAAGGGAAGTAAGTACTTCTTGGGGGAATCTTAACCAGCCTAGAAAAGACAGTTGCTCTGGCTCTTCCTCTAAGCTAATGGCAACAAGAAGCTTGAAGCCAGTGAGCCACGTAAGAATAAAAAGCTATGAGGTGCCAGACTCTGTATCACAAATAGAGACTCTCTGAAGTTTGTGCTGATACCCAGTGAGGTTGGTACCAGTCCTGTTCACACCTCATCATTTAGGACAGTGATGATTGTTCTATGCCACCCATTTCTCCCCCGTGCTGGCCCAGGCAGGCTGCTGGCAGAGCTCAAGCCCTGCGCTCAGCCGCGCGGCCACAGTGCAGCTGTTGCAGCAACGGCAGGCGCCTTCCAAGCATTTCTACACACAAACACGCAGCGGAACTAGCCCCAGTCTCTGTATTTGATGACATTACTCACCATTGGTCGGAGGAAAACCTGACAGATGAAATTCATAATTAAAGCCACAAATAATAGAATTTGAAAAGTATGTCTAGAGTGTCTGGATATAGTTTTGCACGGAGTAATACAATCTTTGGCAGTGCCAGGCAATTGCCTTTTGGAAACATTGGGTGGCCTGAAATTAATTTGTTTAGCTTTTGCTTATGTAAAAATGTTCAACTTCACGACAACATCTGTTGAGAACCCAGAGGTTATAGCTGTCCAACTTGCATTTATATGAAATAGAACCAGATGCAGCTGTTGGGAGAAAGACTATAAAATCATCTGAATAATTTTTCAGTGACTTCACTGATATTTTCTCTCGTGTTTTCTTACAATTCATGATTAATATTTTTAAAGGTGATTTATCTTTCATCTTAGGTTCCACTGTTGTTGACATAACCTTAAGAAAACCTGATAGAGCTTGAGAAAAAAGAACGTTTGCTAAATGTAATATTTTTATATATTTCTATTAGGAAAATATGAATTAAAGTCTGTACAGTTATAAATTATGGATATTAGAAGAAAATTATGGGCTTCTTTTCTTTTTTTTTTTTTTCTTTTCTCCCAAGTGGAGCAAAGCTGAAGAAATCTTGCCTTTTATTGTCCTGCTGTGGCTGATAGCACTATGCCAAGTGGATTAACAACTGATTGTCCCTTTGACTCAGCAACTGTGATTGATAGAGGTAGAGTATATGTAGCAGGCGCTGTCTCTACCTCTTTTGTACTGTAACAATTAAAGGACATAAGAATCATCTTCATTTCTGGTTGTGGAAATTCAAGAAACATTTGTTCTGAAAATAGAAATGGTATTTATGGAAAAGCTTTCTGAGGTTTCTAGTAGTACCATCTGGTTGCTTCACCAAACAATCGTTGCAGTCAATTGTCTGAAAAGCATAGAACTGAAGCACTTGCTTTAAATTTAGCACTTGTTTCACTGTATTGCTGGGGGCAAAATTGCACATGCATAAAGCCAAGTATGTGTTTAAATACTCTCACTGAATAAAAGTATTTAACAGCTAATAAATACATTGATGTCTACAGTGGGAATTCAGTTATGCTCCTTTTCAAAGCTACTTTTTTCTTGAGATATCAGTGCTAATTTCGTCTTTTGCTACTTTGGGGTTGCATATATTCATGTTTTTAAAAAAAAATTAAAAGTACCATTTTTAAGAATGACACCTGAAACTCTCAAAATGAGCTATTGTAATTTTCCTCATGCCAAAAAAAAAAGCAAAAACAGGGAAAAGTGTGTTCTCTATGAGAATTTTTAAGTTATTGCAACAAATGACAAAATTATCAATAAACTCCTATTTGAATCACTATGACATCTCAGGACTTATGTGACACTTAGTGACACACCAAACCTTCACGGGGAAATGAAATAACTACTAAAAGTGTGATGAAATGTTGTGAGCTTTGCTCTTTGTAACAATTCCATATCCCTATTGCAAAGATTGTAAAGAAAATACTCCAGCCATATTCCTGCTTCTTTCCAAAGCTGTTGCATGAGTTGATCCCTAGTTTATTTATATTTTTGGGGAGGGGAAAGAAGTCAGTATTTCCATCACATAACGTCATGTTCAGTATTAAGAGTTCACTTCCCCCAAAAAAGAGTAAGCAGTAGTCATGGGGAAAAGGAAAACTTTGATCTCTCAGATCCTCAAGGTTTTTATCTAATTATCAAAAACTCCAAAGTTAAGGCTCAGGTTTTATTTTTACATATATGCAAAGAAGGTAAATACCCCAGAAATCTAATAGCCTATAAAGCTTGGGACACATTCAGGGGGTGTAAAAAAATAACCAGAATGACCTCTAGTCTCTCAGGTCTCCTGGGAAATGGGGGAGAAGCTTGAAAGGATGAATGTGGAGTATGCTATTTAAGAGCACCAGTGGATCTTCTTGGAGTTACTAACTGACCATGGTATCAGAGAGTTATTCCATATCATACCCTAAAATGTGGGTCTCACGCCCATCTCCATTCCAGAGAAGACAATTCTACTTCTGAAATGTAAACTTTCACATTCATAAGTGATTTATGGTGTTAAACCTTTGTTGGACAGAATCACTGCAGACGGATACTAGGCACAATAATGATAATGATCGTTAATCAGCTGAAAAAAATGCCATACATTAAACTTAAAAACATGTGTATTGTCTATTGTCTATGCAAATTGATAGGTCCAGTTATCTAGGCTAGATTAATTCTCATACTGAGGAGCAGTTCCATTACTTTATTCCAATAAAAGCAAAATGCCTTTAATAAAAATATTATAAAACAGCATGGCCAGCAGGTCGAGGGAGGTCATCCTCCCCCTCTACTCTGCCCTGGTGAGGCTGCATCTGGAGTGCTGTGTCCAGTTCTGGACTTCCCAGTTCAAGAAGGAGAGGGAACTGCTGGAAGGAGTCCAGTGGAGGGCTACAAAGATGATCAAGGGACAGGAGCACCTTTCTTTTGAGAAAAGGCTGAGAGACCTGGGTCTGTGTAGCCTGGAGAAGAGAAGGCTGAGAGGGGATCTCATCAATGCTTATAAATACCTAAAGGGCAGGTGTCAAGAGGATGGGGTCAGGCTCTTCTCAGTGGTGCCTGGTGACACGACAAGGAGCAACGGACACAAGCTGGAACACAGGAAATTCCATCTCAACATGAGGAAAAACTTCTTTACTTTGAGGGTGGCAGAGCACAGAGAGATTGTGGAACCTCCTTCTCTGGAGATATTCAAAACCCACCTGGATACGTTCCTGCCCCGCCTGCTCTGGGTGAACCTGCTTTGCCAGGAGGGTTGGACTAGATGATCTCTGAAAGTCCCTTCCGACCCCTACAATTCTGTGATTCTGTGATTATCAGGTAAGTTTGAGATTGTCTTTTATTCAGTGGCTTGTTTCTGAGCTTTTAAAGTCCGGTTTCTTCTTATTTTTCTATGAAAAAAAGGTTTTGTTGGTTTTTTTTTAAAAAAAAAGAGAAAGCTGAGCTTCTCAGACACCAGGTGCAAGTTTTAAAACTGAGGAATATTGAGAGACTCCTGATAGAAAAAGATAAAAATTGGCAAAGTTGTTTTGGGAGAGTGGGGAAGTTTTTTTTTCTTTTTTTGTCCTTTATGCACCTGCATGTTTTACACTGTTTTTTAAACAGCTGTGTTTGGTGGTGTAAGTGTTGCCTGTCACAAAACATATGCCCCAGCAATCACAAGAAACTGTAAGCTGTTCGGTGACTCATGAAGTTTCTCAGAACACTTTTCTAACAAATAAATTAATGTATTTCATAACCACAGAGCAGCATTTACAATCAATGCTAGAAAGATGAATGTCGGGTAATGTAAGACATATGTGCCTTTCTTTTCCTATTGGTGACATTTTTTTTTACTCTGAGACCTATGAAAATGGATTGAAGATAGATTTTTCTTACTCTGGCCCATGCTGAAACTCTATAACCATCTTGCCCTCTATACAAAATCATAGATGTAAAGTGGACAGAAGTTTTGTTTAAAGTGCAAGGAAGATACAAGAGATGGAAACAAGAATGTCATAACAATATATAAATAAATAATGGATATATGAGATCAGTATCCTGCAAACGTAGGGCACATGAACGTCTCGTGTGGGCTGTCCTGCTGACTTCAGTGGAAAGGTCATGTGACTTGTTGAATTATCTAAACAAGAATTCTTTTGTTAGGCACGGGAATAGCTCTACAGTACGTCATTTGCTTCTTTCAGGAATGCATGTTCTTGCATAAGAGAAATTGAGGTTGGATTTAAGGTCAGGGCATTACTCCTTCCTCAAAGTTCATGCACTGAGATAATAATAATAATAATTATTATTATTATTATTATTATTATTATTATTATTATTATTAGTAGTAGTAGTAGTAGTAGTAGTAGTAGTAGTAGTAGTAGTAGTAGTAGTAGTAATAATAATAATGAAACTCTTATTTCTTTTGTACACTTCCGAGATCACCGCTCCAAGTTCAGGTACCTGAATTTCATCATTCCTTTCATAGATATTCTTTTGCATTTCCTTGTAAATGCCAGAGCTAGGTAAAATGTGGCATGAAGTATCACATCAGTTTGGAAATGCAGTGTTTTAAACATCAGTTTGCTCACGATTCTGCTTATGGTGAAACAGCAGAGAAAAAATATTCATATTCAACATGGGAACTTCAGTGTCTTCTCTCTTCTTGCAGAAGTTAACAAAGCTCAGGATGAGCTTTGCTTCTCACTGTCTCCACCGCGCACTAGAGAAGGGCTATTCGCCATTCTCTGTTAAAAAACAAAAACAAAAAAAAAACAGGACCCAAAAAACCTCAACAAGATATGTTATTTAAGCTACAAAGGACCTGAACTCTGTCCAGAGCTATGAGTCTACAATAACACCCCTGGGCATCTTTTTAGAAGGAGAGTTACTGCTAATTGTTTAGATGATGGTCCTGATAGAAGGACCTCTTGTGGGATTTGTTGATACCTTTTTCTCCCTTGTTGTCTTCCCAGGCCAGGCTGTGATGTCTGCTTTTCTTATTTAAGACCTTATTCACATTACAGTACTTAGGGAAGTGCTGTGTAGGGTGCACCTTCACTTTCCCTTACAGTTCTGCCCTAAGAATTTCTCCTACTGATAGAGGAAAAGAGCACACATATGTATGTAACAAAAAGTGTTTATTATCCTTGCATTAGCTTAGTGCTTTTGAATGCTTTTTCAATATAACACTAATTGTTTAATGCAACCTGTGCCAAATTCAAATGTTATGTTTTCTCTTCAATTTTGGATGAGGTCTTTATCTCCTTCCTGTTTTATATCTATGCTGACAGGTTTATGACATTGCTACTATGTTTTCCCAACTAGAACAGTATAGCCAACTGCTCCTAGCACTGGAAAAGTACTGGTGGAGGTCTTAGAAATGATGGGTGTGAGATTTGTGAATAGCTGAGCTCTCATGAGCCATTACCAACAACAACAAGCTGATGGCTGTTAGATGCTGCTCATGTCCATAACATCAATAAATTCTGCAGTCTCATAAAAACAGCCTTTGTAATTACAGTTTTGACTGGAGTGGTTGCTGTAGGATATACCAGAAGAAGACTGCTTTGTGTAGATTATAAAGGGTGAAAATTCTCCTACCTGAGGGTCACATCCTATCTGTAACCAAAATGCCATCTGTATAGAGCAGCAGAGGAGGTCTCAAGTCACTTCAGCATTCTCCTAATATAACCCAAACCACCGCAGGGCTGCAGTAGGTCAGAAACAGTTAGTCTGGGGCTCACAACCACAAACATTTAGCTCTTTTAATTGTGGTTAATGGGAAGTAGGAATTCAATGACGAGACTAGTTCAGGCAAAAAGCTTACAGAGTAAAATAAATAATTAAAAAAAATCATTGGCCTAGATTAGAGACAAATTTCCCCAAGCCATTAGCTATGGCTCTCCACAGTCTACAGCCTTGGCTAAAGATACACCTTCACAGTGGGGCTGCGTGGGTAAAGCTGTTTCACCAGGCATGTAGCATCAATCAAATTCTTAATGTGGGACAATTTTCCAGCTACTTTCTGAAGTTAGAATGAATTCAAAAATGAGGCTGGTGGATGGATCCAGATGCAAATGCTAATTGCGAAGCCCCTCGGATGTGGGGTGCATTAGATGTAGCTCTGTACCACACAGCCTTGATCCCATCTCTAATTACAATCAGCCTAAGGGAAGAAAACGGAGAAATCTTGTCAAAAATGGGCCAAAGCCCAACCATGTGAAGATACATTACCATGCTGCACAAGTACAACCTATGTAATGCAGATGACTGGGCCAAAAAGATTATAATATACTCTCTGGCTTTAAAATGTAGGGGTCACACTCTAAGTTCATACTCAGAACTCATCTGGGAAATTCTCTCTGAGATTTTGTTGGCATTTCCACATGGTTAATTATTCCTTTTTTATTTTCTCCCATTTTGCACAGGAGTGTAGCTTCTCTCCAGCTTCACACTCAGTGCTGAGACAATGAACTCCCTGCCCTCAGGGCTTGCCTACTTCCATCTAACTGAGGGGAGGTGCCTCCTACTTTATCTTTGTGCTGACAATATGTACAGCAATTGTGAACAACACTCACAGAAATCTTCCTAACAGCAATCTTGGGGCCTGAGGCTGAACTTAAAGTCTGCCTAAAAGACTTAACAAGAGGAGCTGGGAGATGATTATTAAAAAGCTGTGGCACAGACTAAGTCCATTCACCTCCCCCAGGTACTATGAACAGAAAAGGTTAAGGAGGCAGCTCAGATATAAGTCACTTCAGATGTCTATGGCAGGAATAAATACTTGTGGTGTGACATCCATAATGATGTGTTTTTTGCTTCAAGCAAACTGCAGTGTGAGCTGTGTATGTAGGACTATATTAAATATATTCTTTAATATAAATGGACAAGGCCTGACATACAAATTCGTATACTTATAATAAGCCTGGGGCTGTGAGTGTTATTTTCATCTGCTAAGAATCCTGATTAGAAGGTACTCAGCCTCCACACCTCCACAGCCAAAGCAATTTGCCCTGGGAAATACAGGAGCAGATAAAATGGATGAGAAATGTTCACACTCATTCCTCAGTCCAGCGATGGGACAACTATCCTGCTTGCAGGCAGGAGCTGTTACAAACGTGGCTTCTCCTGCCTGCAGGAGTTTGGTCGGGTAGGGAGATCCAGGAAAACCTTTCACGTTTGTGTGTGTGGTGAAAGCAGGAGCACGCTGAGAGCAAGGCTGCGGTGAGCCTGGTACAGGCTGGGATGTGCATGAGAAGACCAGCCACATCCCAGAGGGACGGTGGGTGCAGCCGTACAGGCAGGTTTGTTGCAAGTCACTGACTTTGGTTGCCACAAGGCAAGATTTGGAAACCAGGGTCTTGGCAACTTCGCTGCTGGAGCAGCAAAGCACTTCTGGAAGTGAATGCAAGTCACAAAATTGTGAGTGGCATCTCATTAGCTCTAAGTACTTCACTGTTGATGTAAAAGCCAAAAAACTGTTAATAAGTTAAAGCCGTCCTAACAGTTTCTGCTTTAATTCTCCAGCAGTGTCAGTATGGTACCTGTATCAAGAGAGGCAGAGTCAGTCGCTAAGAGTGAAAACCTATGTGTGTAGATTTCTGACTGAGAAAAAGAAAGCTAAAAATATAATTTGATTGCTCTGATGCATAGTTTGAATTCAAACTGACTGTGAGCTTTTAATATGTAAATTCAATAAACCAGTGCTTAGATACACACAGTCTAGCTTACAGCCACTTCTAATGTTAACTGCTTATCCTGTAAATAGTATGAAGCTGAGAAAGGCCAGTTGGGTGATGTTCAGCCGTGATACATGGAATGACTTTTGGCTTTTGTTGCCTTGGAAAAATATCTTTAGTTAAATATAATTAGGTATCTACATCTTTGGCAAAATTGAGGCATCTAATAGAAACTTAGCCAAAGTTTTCTGAAAGTTAGAAAGGCCGAGCATTTGGTTTGATTTGAGTCGTGAGTAAAGCTTAGCTCTGAGTCTTGTTTCTCTGCCAGGAACCATGCAAGTTGCTATTGAATTTTTTAAATTTTTTTTTTTTTAAGAAAAAAAATTTCCTCTAGAGTCTCTTGCAAAATAGAATACCCACCGGAAAACACGTTTTTTCATGTTTATTCTTCAAATTAATTACTTAATTAAAAGCTAAGTAAAGGAAAACCTTGAGAATCCTGAATATTCAGTTGATAAGGGTCCACATAGCTACACTGCTCACATGGCTGGAAGTTGCCTACAGCTGTTTTTTTTTCACTCAGGGGCCCATATTCCACAGTTATATACACAGCCCAAAGCTGATCTGAGTAGAGGACTGCGGATTTTCTTACACGCCTGTAAAAGAAGATAATATAAAGCACTGGGAATCTTGTTACACTGGGACATTCATACTTTTCAAATAAGATATTGTGTGAAGACAAGTTTTAGAAACTAAACACAAAAGCAGAAAAAAATAAAAAAGCCACTGTCATCTTTTGCATGATGATTCTCTGCTCCTCTAAATACATTGGGAAAACATTAGCTTTTAAGAACATATACACCAGTCCCATTGATCAGTTTCTTGGTGATAACCTTGCTTTGAAACAGTAAAACTATGGGAATCCTGTAGCAGAGTCTCTTTGAAGCAAGGGACTGGAAAACACAGGTACCATGGCAGGGAAAAAGATCAGGGATTCCCTGAGGATCAGAGTAACTCATGTGCAGAATGCTAGATCGCTTTCTCATAGGGCCAATTTCCATCCCCTTTTCTGAAGCTGAATTCATATTCTCTATTAGTATGAGCATCCCTGAAGTAAAGCACTACTCAGTGTTAGGCTGCAGTGTCACAGGAGTCCTGTGAGATATCTTGCAGAGCCTTCTCGCCAACAACCTGACAACACATACGTCAGAACAATTCTACGCAGCAGGGGGCACCAGTTGTGTGTGAAGCGCTTGGGGATTAACCTCTTTTTCCCTTCCTATCAGCTGTTATCACAACCTATTCCTTCGTGTTTGAAAAAAGAAAATGAAGATGTTACAGGTAATAACACATCTGCTCTGTGAAATCAGTCATATTCCAGAATCAGTGTTCTGGAATGTCACAGCCTGTGTAATATAATGCTTTAATTAGATGCTATGTCCTCAACAGCCTGCGGTCCAAAGATGTCAACTTTACCTAAAGCTTCGGAGACACAGAAAAAAAGAGATGGAAAATAGCAAAAATAAATAGCAGCTTTATGAGGCAGAATGAGATTGTGCTGTTAGGAGAGAAGTGTGGAGCCAGGGAGGGCTAAGGGTAATGGAGATGATAGACATTTTATAGGATCTGAGTCTTTTTTTTTTCCTTGAAGGGACTTGTTGTTAAAAGGCAGACGTTATACTACTGCAGAGTTTTTATGCAAGAGATCTCTGAATGCCTGCAAAATATTTAGAGCATGAATGAAGACTGATACCATTACAAATATAACACTTTCTTTCCAAGAAAAGTGCAAGAAAACGGCATCTGAGAGAGACTCAGCCTTGTGTAGAGGACTGAGGCTCTGACATTGTAGGGGTCTCTTTCTCGTCTTCAAGATGCTCCAAGAACAGAGTAGTCTTTGCTAATTTCATATAAAAAAGAAGAGATGCCTACTTTCTGGAAAAGGTCCCAATGCCGTGTAGGTGGTTTGACTCATTTCTGAGGTTCTAATTCTGCCTTTTCCCTGCTCAACCAGGGTACTGGTTTTCATTCAAATAGTTTATTATCTACAAAGAAGTTAAAGTAGCACCCATATTTTTTCTTTTCTTTTTTTTTTTTCTTTTCTTTTCTTTGCCTGTCATCTTTAAAATGGGAATAATTCTTTTTTTCTGTCAAAGAAGTGCCAAAGACAAGTGGAGCAGTCTTGTAATATAAAACCATCTGATCTAACTTTTTGTGTCTATATACTAATGTCTCCTGATGAACCTAACGCTTGGCTTTCTGTCTATGATGGATCAAAGAGGTGGTTTTAGACACTTTCTACCTCATGTTTAGATGTTTGCTTTTAGGATGAGATGGTATCCACCCTACCAATGCCTACTTCTGTCTACTGACTCTAAGGGCTAGGTATACACTTTCACACCAAAGGCTTCTCTGTGTGGTCAGACTAATCCCAAGAAGTACGCCTGGTTCAGCCACAGATATCCTGTGGGATCTTTGGCAAAACACCTCGTCATTTCATGTCCATTCCCCACACGTAAACCATTCATTCATCACACAATTGCAGTGCTACCCTCTGCCTGACCCCTCTATTAGACTGGAGGTGCGCCAGGGCAATATTAAGTGGAATCACAATACTATTTGGAGCTATGAAGTGTTGCACTGATTACAGTAATTTGTAATGCCATACTATACTATCATTATTTTCTTTTTAAAACACCTTGAAGAAGTGAGTAATGAGAACGATGCAGGGTTTAAATAATGAGAAAAAGCAAAAGCATGCATTGTACAGAGAAGGGTGAGAGAAGAGCTATTGGGGAAGTGTAGGTCAGAGCTTGTTGTGCAGTTTTGTAATCAAAAAAGTGTAACATTTAGTCCAGCTTTATGTTAAATAGCTTTAGGTTTACCTAGTGTTTGTCCCTAAGGATCTTTATCCTGCCTCAATGGAAATGAGTGGGTATTTAAAAATATGAATTATTGAAGTCTGTAAAGGTAGTCCAGGCAGAAAAGCTAAAGCAGATTAAAAGGAAAAAAAAAAAAAAAAAAAAAAGGAAAAAGAGCATAGCCCTCTGTAGTTATGATGTTTCCAAAGGTTTGGAATTTGTTAAGATAACAAGGCAAATCCTTCTGTTTTCCAGAAAGGAACAAATCTTCTCCCAACTAACAATAAATTAATTTTCCTAATTTTTGTGCATGGACATACAGTTTCTCTTTTCCTTCTTCAAAATACAGCATTCAAAACCCAATTGGTTTGTCAAAGATTTATTTATTTTTGGATGTGCACGAAGCACTGTCTTGGCAGGACGTGAATAATTTAGAACAGGACAAAAACACATGTGGGATTTCTGCTTTAATCAATGTCAGTTCCGCATACTCTGCAAAGGGATTTTCCAAGGGTTAATATATATTATGCATTGTCATTATTAATTTCTTCTCTATATAAATAAGATAACATTTCCACTGAAACGAGGTTCAGATGGCACTCCAAGCTTATAGCTCTCTAATGCTTTTTTCCCCTTAAGTTTTCCTAGCACTTTTAATAAGAAGCTATGAAGAACAGGCTGCAGAGTTTCCAAAAGCAACCAAAAACTTCCAAGCAACACAGAAGAATACTGAACTTTCCCTTTATCATTTTCTATCAATTCAGTTATAAAGAATACCACTACTGGAGCTGCTGACAAATGCCTCATAGTTCATAAATCTTTCTGTTCTGTGCGAGGGGGACCTCATGGATAAAGCATATACAGAGTACAGGGAAGTTCACACTGTGTGATGGAGCATGACACAGAGACACCCAAACCTCAGCAAGCTAAAATTATGTAACAGTTGTTCAGGCAACAAAACCCTACACTCCGTTTCTTTAGTACCTTTCGCAATCAGATTTACACTACGGTGGCTTCTCTTATGTATAAAGCCTGAATTTGTTTTGTATTAACAACCCCAAGCAGCGCTACAGGCTTGGGGAAGAGTGGCTGGAGAGCTGCCTGGTGGAAAAGGACCTCGGGGTGTTGGTCAACTGCTGGCTGAATATGAGCAACTGCTGGCTGAATATGAGCCAGCAGTGTGCCCAGGTGGCCAAGAAAGCCAATAGCATTCCGGCTTGTATTAGAAACAATGTGGCCAGCAGGACCAGGGAAGTGACTGTCCCCCTGTACTCAGCACTGGTGAGGCCACCCCTCAAATACTGTGTTCAGTTTTGGGCCCCTCACTATAAGAAAGACAATGAGGAGCTGGAGAGTGTCCAGAGGTCAACAAAGCTAGTGAGGGGTTTAGAGCACAAGTTTTGTGAGGAACAGGTGAGGAACAGGTGAGGGAGGTGGAGTTGTTCAGTCTGGAGAAAAGGAGGCTGAGGGGAGGCCTTATCACTCTCTACAACTACCTGAAAGGAGGCTGCAGCAAGGTGGGGGCTGGTCCCTTCTCCCAGGTAACAGGCAATAGAAAAGCAGAAACGGCCTCAAGTTGCGACCAGGGATGTTTAGGGTGGATATTAGGAAAAATTTCTTCACTGAAAGGGTTATCAAGCATTGGAACAGGCCTCCTAGGGAAGTGGTTGAGTTTCCATCCCTGGAGGTATTTTAAAGATGTGTAGATGTGATGCTTAGGGACATGGTTTAGTGATGTTTTTGGCAGTGTTAGGTTGATGGTTGGACTCAGTGATCTTAAAGGTCCCTTCCAAACTAGACGATTCTATGATTCTACTTTAAACTACTTTCTGCCTATGCATGCAATGGTCTAAGTGTAGTCTCTGTGCCTCCATCAAGTGTTAGTCTGTCACTGAGTGTTTCAGGCACTGAACATAACGAGGATGTAGTGCAAGGTGTTCAGGATACTTTAGAATTAAGCTCGGTCTTCAAGCACTTCAAGAGTTTCAACTCCTCCAAGATTAATCATAGTAAATAACCATCAGTGGATGGTGGATTTGGTTTTAGAGTTTGGACTGAGATGCTCAGTAACAATGAATTGATGAACTTAGCAAATCATAGTATTATGTAGGTCTATTGCAATCCTCAAGCTATCAGACCTATCAATATCTACTTGAGTTCAGGAATCTCTTCTCCAATTTTCTTCCAGTAGTGGAACTGAAGCAAAGAGAAGCTAATTGTCTCCAGGACAAGAAAGAGACAGAAAATCTCTCAAATCCTGTGCCAACACAGATTTGCTGAGACAGCTTTCACTTTTCTGAATGGCCACCACTGCAGCCTTGGCCTAACTCCATAATGGAGAGATAATTGGGAACTGGTCTTAAAACACATTTTTGAAGGGGGATGGGGGGGTGGGAAAGCAGTGCTGAAAATACATTATTTTTCAAAAAAAAGAAGTTCATATTTAACTGAAAAACTCTACATTTTAGACAGATATACAAATATTTTCCGATTCCTAAGGAGTATTTTACATGTTGTGATTTATCTGTTTTCAGTTTTTCAGTCTTTTTGCTTTGAACTTTCAATAGAAAACAAAACAGAAAAAAAAATAGTAATGGATAGGTCCATGGACAGATCTTCTTGAAAGAGCTATTTTCAAAGAAAAGCATATTTATAGCACTTTTAATAATTATATTTAGAGTATTTCCTCTAGATAGGTAATTGTTTTAAGAATAATGTCTTTTCTCAACAGACGTTTAGTTAATTTCTCTGATAGTCCCTTGTGAAGTCACTGAAGAAACAAAAAAGGAGGACATCAAGCACATCAAAGCACCCAAATCCAACAGATTCATCATCTTCCAGGATAAACTTTTTGCAAAAGCCAAGCCTACTGTGGAAAAGCAATACCTCAGCAGGAGGGTGCAAATTCACTCACTCTGTTTTGTTTCCATCCATACAAATCTCCAGAACTGGTATAATGAATGTAAGGAAAATTAACTAAGGAGACAGTTTTGTCATCAACATCATCAAGTCTAAGAACAGACAATCTACCCTATAAGGTTCCAAGTCAGAAATAGAAGAAAAGACTACGCAGGTCCATTTTGAAAGACTGCCAGTTGGCAGTGAGGTGTTAGTGTCACGTACACCCTACAATAACTGGATGGCAATAGTTTTTCAGCATCACTTGGTTTTGAGATGGCAGGCATGGAGTTAGGCCAATTTTGATCCCATTCAGATTTGGGCACGCAATAAGTGGTGGCTTTCTTCACATCGGTTTTGGATTTTGTCCCTCACTTTAACCTCAATTTTGCCTTGCAAGTCTAGAAGAGTGGACTGATATATTTCAGTGAGACTTTGTGGACCTGATCTTGAGCCCTTGACTGAACTGATCACAGCTCCTGCTGTTGTAGCAACTTTCTATGCCAACTAAATACTCCTTTAAAATCTGTGAAAAAAGAGAACTCACCTGAATAAGTGACAGCAAACCAGCATTGCCTCAGCTTTCAAGACAAACAGGGAGTTTTGTCAGAGAACAATATTTCTAAACTGGATCACTTAATTTCAGGTTTGAAGTTTTGGAGTTTTGTTTTGTTTTTAATTATTTTTTCTGAGCTTACTGATCAGACTCCAAAGAACTAAAAAAAGTAAAGTAAAATGAGAAATCACTAAGATTTCATTCATTCTATCAGCATAACTTCATTCATACTTCTCACTATGTTGATTAAAAAGAATTATTCAAACCTATTTGCTCTAATTCTCAGTAATACACTTTGTACACCTTGTACCTTCAGAACATTATTTGTCTCTACTTTTTTTTCCTTTCCTTTTTTTTTTTTTCATGCATTTCTGTAAGTCAACACGTTTCAGAGCTGGAAATTTGTGGTTGTTTAGTCATAAGTAATTGTATTTACAGCCAAAGTACAGCTATCTCATTACTCAGGTCAAAGGCCAACTTATTTATAATACAAAACATTTGAAAACTGACATCTGTTCTTGAGATACACAGAACTTCTGAATTGACGTCAATGATGTAACCATACACAAAAATGTTTCCGGTGAATTTCCTTAGTGTTTTTATCTGAATGATAACTCAGGCCAATACAGTGTAATTTGCTTTCTTTTCTTCATGCTACACAATGGTGCGAAAGGGCAAATTTAAAAAATGTCCAATAGTTATAACATGAGCCAAATTCAAACTAGCTAAGCTTAGTTATCCTTATATCATGAGGGCCTTTTCTGGCACCAAATACAGGTCTGATAGGCACTGCTGGGAAATTACCCCTTACTCTAGAAGGTGAAACTTCAAAACCTGGGATCACTGAAAGATGGGGAGTAAATAGTGGAGTTATGTTTGCAAATGTTCCTATATTTTTCAAAACGTAAACTGGCAGCAGTAGGTACTCAGTTCCTCTAAGCAGTTAATATCTTCCTAAAAGATTTCAGGCAATGATTTAAATCTTCAGTTTTCAGTCTTCATCATAGTATGAAACATATCTTGAGAGAATAACATATAGCAGCTACTGCCACTGTCATTACAGTGCAGATTTTCTCTCTTTTCATTCCATGTTTGCAAAACATCCCTCCAGGATTTCTTATTTGAAAATGAATCATTAGGAAATTGAGTTACTTTTTCTTAGCTATTTACAGAGTTCTAGCCTCTAAGAAGCCCATAAGGAAGCAAGTCTTCTGGGACCATCAATGATAGTTCAACATTTACATATAAAGGATCTTTTACCTAATTAAATAATAATGACCGTGAAAACACTTGAAAGTGGAAAACTTGAGCTTAATTTTAAAAAGCCTCTACGTGAAAAATTCTGGAGGTAAACTGGGTTCCTCAGCTGCTATTTATAACTTGAAGAATCTATCTATGATGCTGAGTAATTCAAAGTTGGGAATGTCCTGAAACCTTGTGAGATTTGTTTTGTCCTCTCTAGTTAATGATCCCCTGTGGATTCACATCCTACCCCAAGATAGGGATGATTCCATTCATAAGGAATATGAACCCCCCAATCAGCCAAGAGGCACATGTAGAGAGTCCACACCTAACATAGACTCTTCCAGTCTCACATACATAGAGGTGTTCCTCCTGAGCTCCAGGCATGCATGTTTGATCAGCCCAGCTAGATGATACTCTGCGTGACTGGGCACACAGCTGCTTCCAAAGGGGTTGGGTAACAGCTAACTTCCATCTGCCTTTCCTCATGGCGAGTCTCTCCTCTTTTCTAACGTGCTCCAAATTTTCACAAAACTTCCAGAAATGTAATTTTTTTAATCTTTCCACCCTTTTTCAAGATTGAAATTAGGCAATGTAGTTGGAATTGGATGGTGTTCAATGCTTACCAGAGAGACAATTTAATAGATTACATGGTTGCAAAAGCCTTATTTCTTAAGGTAATCAGAATTACTAAATAAATCATCTTACAGCAATCATAATGGTGTTATAAATCCATAACCTCATGTGTTTTTCAAAAAGTATACAAAATGTGCCATATAATTCTGAATTTCTCCAGCTCCTTTTCTCATACTCACATAGAGAATTAAGTATTTCAAGGTGGATGGTCACAAGTGTGACCTGAAT
Organism: Larus michahellis; assembly: GCF_964199755.1. Classification (NCBI taxonomy): domain Eukaryota; kingdom Metazoa; phylum Chordata; class Aves; order Charadriiformes; family Laridae; genus Larus; species Larus michahellis. The sequence goes on from NC_133896.1 coordinate 11,734,612, forward strand.
GATGATTATGACTTGAGTGAAATTAGTGTTTTCCAGAATCAAGTTTTCTTGTTCTCTTTAGGAATACAAAATTAGGCCTCATAGTCACCCCAAACAATAACATAGAGGTTGCCAATGTGCAGAATCATTAGTAATTTAGGTGATGGCCATCCTAATAGGATAATATAGTCCTAATATAGGACACTGCTGTTAGTGAGGAGAGCAAACGGGCTTTTGATCAAAACAATGGAAATAGTTTTTTTGAAAGGCTTCACTCACAGTCTTTTTTTTCCTGGAAAATGTCTGACGCTCTCAGCTGCCGCAGTCACAGTGTTTCCAACCAAGGATTCAGTCCCCTAAAACCAGTGTTTTGAATCCACTTTTTTTAAATTTGTCTAAAATTTATCTAAATATGTCTAAATAGATGTTCTTATTTAAGCACATCAGGAAAGCAGAAATGTGCTGTAAAGAGAGATGGACAGAACAAAGAATAGGTAAGTATGAAATGGTTAGTCCAGACATCAAAAGAAAGTTTTGAACTGCTAGCACAGTGAGATTTTATGATAACTTTAATAAGATTGAGGTGGCATGAAACGTGCCTATTTTTAATATGTTGATGGAAAGAACTGTATGATATTGTTTGTAATAAAAAAGCTCTGGGCTTGATGATCAAGGAAGTAAGAGCCTTGCGGCTCTATGCCCCATGGTTTGGACACGCCACTCCTATTCATTTTAATGGAAATTACATGCCCAATTACAAAGATAATTTTGAAAACATGTTTTGCTGTTTGAAAACTGTACAGGAAGTTCAGAGAATGTGTGTTGTGTTGACAAATAAATCTCCCTCTGAGTTAAACACCAATCAACAAGTGTGAAACTTTTGAACCAACATTTTCAAAACCAGATGGCTAGAACTAGATTCCTAGATTCATATTTAGGCACTTATTTGAATTACTTTTCAGTTAAGCACAAGCTTTTAAAATTATGATTTCAGTAACATGGGAAAAATTGGTAGATAGACATTAAAATGAAGAGCAGTCAGAAGTATCTGTGCCTCTGAAATCTGAATAGCAAGGTCCTTAACGTCATAGGCAGAATTCCTTAATATTAATGTAAAACTTCCACTTTTGTGTTACATGATATTTCTCATTATTTTCTCACTCAAAACCCTCTTCTGTTTTCCATTACATTGATGGAATTGATTAGCTTTCTTACACTCACATCATTAAGTGAGGGACTCGTTTGTGAAGCTGGTTGCTTCTGGTATGGATAGTCCAGAGGTTAAAGGTCTTTATCTCTTTCTTCCTTCTCGGTTGTTAATTCATCTTCGTTAAAATAAAACAGATTATTTTTTAATTCATATTTGCAATTAGTTTAACTATGTTGGGAGGGGGGATCCAAATGAGCAAACACTGATGAAACTAAGACAATGGAATGAATTATGAATATATAAGAGTTAGAGTTGCAAATGCTTCAAGTTTACAGTAAATAAAATAGGAAATTAATTAAGAAATATTGAACAAAAGATCTCTTTAGAAGGGTTTCTCAGCAAAGTTCAGACTTTTTTTTTTTAGCACAAGCATCAGACTGGGTATGCTGTAATGCACTATTATGTATTTAAGATTCACATTCCCTTTTCACCTCTTCTTCCTGTAGATGAGTGATGCTCAGTATCTTTCTTTAATTAGAGGAGGCAAATTAGGCTGCTTACTTTCACAATTGAACCTCCTATTTTATTTTATTTTTTGGCCAGCTGGCATGGCATGGGCAGTCTATCGCCATCTGCTCCCCATTCCAGGAAGACATCATTAACCCCACCACTATGGTAAGCTGAATGAAATAAAACATGGGAAAGAAGAAGTTCCTTTCAAATTCTTTTAAAAATCCCCTATGTCTGTGGAACAGACACGCTTTATTGAACAAGTTTCAGAGCAGTACATTGATATACTGCATTTTCAACTCAAACTAAGTCTACATTAAATCACCGATATATGTGATGTCAAGGTGAATGTAGAGATGGAAAGAAAATAAGAACATATAGATATTTTAGGGATTTAAAGCTAAGGGATTTAGGCATATGCAGTGGCAAATCACCTTTAGAAGTTATTTTTTGGTAGTTTCCAGCTTTTGGAGTCTGCAATAGGTGAACTTTCCATGGACACAAATGAAGAAAGTCTGCCTTATCCTCCAGCCAATACTGGCCTTCTAAGCAGCCTGGACATCATTCCAGTAAGACCCACCACAAGACAGTGTTCTGCCTTCTTCTACAAGTGATTATTTTTATTTTATTTTATTTTTCAGTCTCAGAGTTAACCTGGATTTTGGGTGAACATATAGAGTGCGACTCATCAGCGAATGACAGAATCACTTATGATTCATACTTGCATGCCTATTGGGAATTCATCTTTGGCAATTACTTACAGACAAGAGAAGAGAAAGAAAAGTCCTCCTTCCTGGATAGCATGTATTTCTGAGATATGAGTTGGCAGTGATACCAGGTTGTGAAGCAGAAAGGCAGATTTTGTTAAAGAAAAGGAAAACAGGAACATCTAGCTCTACCTCAGCCCTCTGATTCAGTAGAGAGTTGTCCTATGGCTGCCTGTTAGTTGCTTTTGGACACTCCTGCACAGGTTGGTTACATTTTCTGTCATAATTACCAACTGAATTTGGGGCAAAGAGAAGCTAAACCGTGTCTGGCCTTCTTTCACTTTATCAGTCATTTGGGTTTCTTGAAAGGTCTTTATTCAGAAAATAAGGTCTTGGAGGAAGCGACAGTTATTTATATCTGTATAGTTGTTGCTAGTGAACAATGCCAATACAGGGTTAAGTTATAAAGATAAGATTTTTATCAGTAAATATTAGTGTAGCTATCTACATCAGAAATTATCGCTCCATGCGTCTTTTATAAATACAGGAAAATGGGCACATTTCTCTGATCTGTTTTAGATATCTGACCTATGATGAAATGAATAGTGACTCTGACATGACTGCTTCTTGCCACTGACTGTCACAGGGGCCTTGATAACTAGCTTAGATGCAGTCATCAACATTTAGTCAAATCAATGACGTTTAGGTTTCTTAACACCTTGTATTCTTACTCTGTCAAAAAGCAGCCTCTGTAATTTATGCACACCATAAATAAAAGAGACGAGCAAAAAAACAAGTGGGCACATGTGAAGCAATGGTAGTTTTAACAGTCTAAGTAGCAGAAATTTCTAATAGAGATGTTTACTCTTCATCCTTGAAAAGCAATATTTGCTACATTGCTGTTGGATCTGTTAGACATAGAAAATAAAAACACATTACAATTTTCTAACCAAAAGAAAAAGAACAGGAACTGAACTCCTCAGAGAACAATAGTTGTAGTTTCTGAAGGTGACGTTGAGTCATCAACAACATTCTGCCTCTGGAAGAATGTTTAGGAAGTGAAAGTGCAGTCTTGGGTATTGCAGCCATCCAGAATAACAACCAGACAAGATCAAGTGATATGATCTGACTATGTCTGTGTCTTTTCAAAAGAGAGTAGGATTTTTTCTTTTTTTTTTTTTTCCCCTCTTCTCCCTGTAGTGATTGTCCTTAAGAATTTATGACTGTTTTAGATGGATCAGTGAAGGGATCCCCACTACATAGCAGAGGTGCCACCTCAGCCAACATTCTACCAATTTATTCAGAACTTTCACTTGAGTCTCTAGAAATAATTTTGTCTTTTAAGGATAAAAACACAAAAATTGCCTTTATTATTGTTATCCATTCTGTGGCCAGGAATTTGCTAGGATTGCCACAAAAATTATTCAAAGAATATGTCATTTACACTCACTATGTCACAAGCCAGAAACTCACGAGGGGAGAGGAAAGCATGACAATGAGATCATACAATTATCCAACAGAAGAACTTATAAAAATGGTCCTGGATTTTTCTCATTTTTATTTCACAATTTCTTTCTTCTGTCACTATTTTTTGGTTTGCTATCATTTCTTTTTTTTTTCTTTGTAGGTGAGAATTTTAAAAGTGATTACGTGAAACCAGGCGGTTAGTCTGGTTTGCCAACAATATGTCTATGAACTCAAGGAATAAGCATGGGGTCAGTGAATAGGGATGAAAAAATATAAAGACTGATAAGAAATCAATAAGGAACATATACTTTGAAAGAGAGGCTGGCAAAGGCTATATCACATAGTAGGCTATATCACCGTAAAGTAGGAAGAGATACTGGAATGATACGCTGGATGCATCATCAGAGGAAATGGTTACTGCAGAAACTTTGGGGCGGCTTATAAAACCTAAAAAATCTGCATTAAAATGCATATAGATGATAGGAAGAGAAAGGGCTAGAGTTAGAGTTCTGTGGAGAAAAGAAGGCCTGGATTTGCTCCAGCCTGGATGATGGTGGATTTAGAAAAAGGTCTTAAATTATTTTAAACTACACTTGTATGGGGGTCAAGTAATACAAGAGCATGGTTAGCTGTGATTATTAAAGGAAATTGTGTAGACAACTTGCCTTAATTATGTTGGATTTAACAGACAAGTTATTCTAGATGGCCTGTTCTAGATGAGAAGAGTGTGAGGGAGATCATAACTCTAAAAGCTCCAGAGCATAGAAGTATAAATTCTAAGTAGCTAGTCTAGGTATGGCAGACAAAAATTCATATAAAAAAATAAGGAAGTAAACATAGAAAAGGGGCAGTCCTGATGTGATGGCTGATAATGCGGAAACAGAGCTGCCAGTGGGGCTGCTGACAGAGCAGTTAGAGAAATGAGCAGTGAAGAACAAGCATGGGGTCCAGGGAGAAACTGGCTGCCAAGAAGAAGGGAAATGACTAAATGCATTAAGGACAACAGGAAGATCAAATAGGCTTTGAGCCAGGCCAGAAAAGGAAAGTCAGAGGGAAGCTACCATGGCTCATGTGCTGGATTGAATGGTTATTCTGCAGTAAAAGCAATAACGGAGATGTTAAAGCACTCTAAAATTTAGAAGGAAAGATAGAGATAAGACAGATCCCATAAAACTTCTTATGCAAGAGAACAGAGCTTCATCAAATTTCAGTGACTTTTCATCATTACCTTTGATATTTGTTTGCAAATTTTCTTCTCCAGACCTGTGCACTACTGATTTGCTGTACAGGGATTCTCTGTTCCAGCAGTTTCTCATCACAATGTGAAAGGTTCATCTCATTCCGTGATGGTAGCTTTTTATGCTTGTAGCAATTCTCTTGGGTTCCTAAAGGATCATTTACACATCTGAGAATGTTGTTAAGAAGCTCCTGAGGTAGAATGGGATTCCAGCTGTAGCAGCTACCTACTGCTCTTATTTCTTGTGGCAGGCTCCTGAGAGTTGCACAACTGCCTATTAGCAAGTTGATGATGGATGGAACAGCTGTAAATTTACAAGTAATGATAAGCTTGAGACTCCTAAATTAGTTAGAGAACAGCAATTTGCAAATTTTAAAACAGACCTTGAACCAGGATCTTTTTACAGGATAATGCCACCACCAAGACAACAGGTCAGTGGTTGAAAGATATAAGCATTCCACTGTCCTTTCTTGCAGTTATCCATCTTTGTTGAAAATAGATAATCCAAATCTCAGGCCAATTTAACACACCGGTTCAGGTATGGGCATTAATTTTTCTATTGATCTGCTGGACGGTCTTCAGGAAGTTATATGTTCCTCTCCAATTCACTGGAATATGTAGCTATTTTCTTCTGCAAAGTCACTTAAATTCACTTGGTCTGCAAAGTAAGTGAAAAGTAAAAGGAATTAATATAGTAAGGAGGCAAAATAAGAATAGTCAGTCAGGGATGGTGACAAAGAAGAAACAACAGAATGAGGAGGAAGGAAGAATAAGGCAGCTGGTTCAGCAGATGGAAAAGAGAAAGCATCATACCCATGGTGATTCTGTGAAGCTCTTGAAAACACATGAAAGTGAAGAGAACACTCTAGGAAAGGAAAAAAACAAGAGAATGAAAAAGATGCAGACAATGCACAGGAAGTGAAACCTCATTTTCCTTGTAGTCTTTGACAGAAAGCCAGGAATATACCTGAAAGGTCAGAGAGATGGCTACTGAAGAGGACATGAACAACTTTCCTGAAAAGAGAAAACTGTGTTGTTCCAATCATCCTTAAAAGAGTGAAAGGAACAGAATGAAAAGTGAGCTTTTTTTCCTTCAGTTTAATCTGCTGGGCTAATAGGTGGGTTTGACCTCATCTAACTTCAGAAGTATTTGTCTGAGTTATTTTTTAGCACATATAGAGTTAGAGTGCTTCTAGCATTTATTCACTACCAGGTAAGTAATCTGCATCCACATTGTTAGGACCCTAGGGAACTCTGGACACAAAGAAAGGGCACTTGAAGATTCTTTTCACTAAAAAAGCTGTATCCACACTAATTGAGTTTTAGTGTCAGTTTTGATGTATCTCTGGACCTGTTCTACATTTAATAATGAATCAAGTAGAAGGCCTAACGAATTTCAAATATTTCTTCCTTTTGGATTTAAAAAAAATCTTTGAAAGGATTTCTTGTAATGGTGACTTAGTCTAAAAATACTGATGTCTTATGTGCTTCATGCCAGGAAACAGGAACAAAAAATTGAATTTTAAAATGCACACAAAGAAAGAACTCAGAGGAGAGCAATATAAATTTAGTAGTCCCATTTTCATCTTCAACAACCATCAGTACTGATTGTTAATTGCTCTGAACAGACAGATGATTAGTGAAGGAGTACACAGAGTACTTGTTTCATTTAATACTCAAGTTATTGTTTTTTTTATAGAACTAAAGTTTATATGAAAATGTAGAACATGGCACAAGGGCTAAATGGTATTAGTAGGCACTTTTTATTAACGTCCAGGGCCTTATATTTGGTGTTCAATGGTATTACTACATGAAAATAAGCTTGCAGCATCTAGATTGTAGCAGCTTAACAAGAGCAAAGTGAGAGAGTTAAAATGGCGTTAACCTGGTGCTCACAAAGCCAATTTCTATTCTTGGAGTGTTTTTGTTACTACCAGCTGTGCAATCTCTACTTCCCTTCTTTCAGGTATATAGAGTGCAAAACTTAGAAAGCAGGTACCGTCACTCACTCTCTATTTGTACGGTCTGTAGTCTCTCAGACTTTGTCTGAGGTCTGTGTAGAATATTATAATATTGAAAAGTGTGCTCCCGTCACACAGTGATGGAAGTTCAGCCCATCTCTCCCAGAGACCTCGGTGCCTGACTTCTCTATCCCAATTATTCACATTATTCAAAGAGGTACCTGAGTAAATTTTGATAGAACTGCTTACATGCTTAAACATTAGGCAAATGCTTTAATAATATCCGAGTTAGGCCTCTGTTCAATTGCTTTTCTGTTTTGTTCAGCAATTATGTGTAAAACATTTCTCATACAATTCAATTACAGGAATAATCTCATAGTGTATATGAAAAAGGAGAGAAAAAGACCTCCAAGGGAAATTAGAATACCAAGGTACTCCTTTTCCTTTGGTACTTTTTTGCTATGAAGCCTGTATTTGGATTGATGGCTTGTTGTACCCCTTTATTGCTTGGTTTGGATCATCTCTGCGGTACTTTCCAAATTTAAAAATGAAATGTGTGACTCTTTTTTTTGTTGTCCCCCCCTTAAAAAAAGTGACTGAACTTTCTTGTCTGACATCAGCAGTGTCCCTTAGAGAGATGATTCATGAGATACCATGTCACGGGGAAAATTAAAGGGTAAAAGGGCACGCTGAATCCTATTGCTTTTATTTGTCTGTTGATTTGAGTTTTTTTGAAATGGGTGGTCTTTTACTAGTTCTCTATCTGGTTTTATGATTTCTGCTAGTCTTTGTGTTCTTACAATAAAGTAGTGGCACAATCACTGAAAAGGGAAAAATAATCATAACAGCTAAAATGCTACTTCAGTTTCACTCAGAAATATCACAACCATGGCTTTCCTGGAAGAGTGAAGAATGCTGCCAAACTCGAGCAGTATCGCCTACGAGCAAAGCACAAATGGCTAATGTGCCACATTGTCACAGCTATTGTAACACATCACTGTGGCTGCTTTTAGATCAAACCATAGAATATACAGATGTGTTTAAGTAAATATCTTGCCTAAGAAAAATTTTTCAGTTGTGAAACAAAGTCTAGAATGGAAATTTACTGACAGGCTATAATACAACGTTTAATTGGAACAGTTGGCTTTCAAAGCAAATATACACTCCTATGCTGTTCAGAATATCTGTCTAATAACTTTACTAGTATTTACTTGTAGACTGCTTTTTGATGCCACTGCACAAAAAAAACCCAACAGGCCTGTTTTCTTAAATGTAGTGAAATTTTGCCCTTAAGAGTACGTGGCGCACCACTATTCCTACATAATTTTAACTGTGAACATAGTCCTTGCATTTTGATTAACAGACATAAATAGAAATACATAGCATGCCCACAGAAAGAATGTCTCTTAATAATGCCTTTTTAATCTTGATTTAAGTATTGTTTACTTTACCGATGTCACAAGAACATGAATTTAAACACTAATGTTGAAAATGAAGATCAAAGAAAAAATGCAATCTTCACACTTAACAATTCTTGACATGGTGAATCATTTTATTTTATTTTTTTAATAATGCAATTACAAATGTGATTAATGACATACGTAGTGGCCTCAGGAGAATATCTGTCTACCTATGTTTTCATAAATATGAGAATAAGACATCAATGAAACGCTGTCTGCAGTCTGCCTCCAAAACAACTAATTTTCCAGCTCCAGCCCACTCCAGCTATGGAAAAAAAAAATAATTGTGATTTCCTCCACTCTTGCACAACGTTGATACAAATCTTAGTGCCACTTTGTTTATCCATTAAGGGAATGTTATTATTCCTCAGAATGATCATAGTCGTCCTTAAGATTCAACATGTGAGTATATATTATTTAGCAAAGCAGAGATTTTTGCATGCTCTATGGTCTGCTTGGGAATGCCTTATTGAATGAACTGTTTTCCTTGATTAAATATTCCACGGTATAATGGGCACCAGAATTTGGTCCAGTTGTTCAGATTTTGGGATGGAACTGTTAAAAAAATTCAACCATAACAACATGTCTCTTCTGGGACACGAACTGCTGACACAATTTTTTGTTTTGTGAATCAGTGTGATAACTGGGTCAGGAAAACACTTTCTGTTAATGTGAAAGTAGTCACAAATATGTCATCTTCTCATACCTTTATGGAAAACCAGTACAACTTAGCATTCCTGTCTGTCTTCAGCAAGACTAATTAGCAGACTAATGAGGGTAGCAGACTGCATGTTTTCCTTTGGGTTTTCAAAGGATTCAAGAGAAAAGTCAGTGTGATTTGAATATCGCTACTTTTTTCCTTTTTACTCTTTTGAAAATTTGATAATAAAATGTAGACTTACAAACATACATGTACAACAATCAGAATATAGATCATATGTAGGTAAATACAATATTTGCTTTGAGAGTTGCCTTGTAAGCTCATATTTTTTTTATTACAAATTCCTCAACTATAAAAGAACATTTTTGCCTTTAATCCTTCTGATATATATATGCATAGTATTTTCTTACTTGTGTATTTTTGTATTCTTACTCTAACTTCATTTTCATCCTGGGTTTCCAGTAATATGGAGTATTTATTGTAGAAGTTTTGGTCTTTCTCACATCAATATATCACTGTGTGTAATGTGGTTAGGTCCAATTTGGTTGAGTTTCCATTTGCACACATTTTTAATGATCCAACATAGCATTTCTCTTAAGCATAAGATCATGTAACTATCTGCATGTATTTGACTGTACAGAGTTTGGTCTTTACAGATTTTCAGATTACATACAAGGTCTATATCTTGTATTACACACACTAGAAAACACTTTTCGATATTCATTATTGCTAGTTCTTGTTGGAAAGTTCTTCCTCTTTTTAAAAAAGTGTATAAGTTAGAATTTACTTTTAGAAACTGCAGTTGTACACAACAGATAGGAAAGATTTTTAAGATAAGGAAATTTCAAACTGTTTTTTCCTCATTGTATTGTGTAAAAATGAACATTACCCAATAAAACATTTTAATAGTAAGAATGTCCATAGTTTATATGTTACTGAAATATGTCTTAGTGATGAATTAGTTTTGACTTAATATTATGATTTGGTTCCTTTTCTTACAAAGCTTGTTGAAAACACACTGGTTTATTATCTCCCAGTTTAATTTCATTCTGCACAAGTATATCTAAGACTGTGTAAAATGAACTGGAAACAGAATAAAGTCCTAAACAAGTTAATAAAAAAAAGAGAACCTCAGTCCTAAGAGTGCTCATCAGGCAATTTTCAAATCATGTATCTGGTTTTGTCTGGAACAAGACTGTACATTGCAGTACAGTGTCAACTATTTCCATGTCATGTTGAAACTTTTAAACCTCAGCTATTTCTTGGGCTGACCTTTTTTAAGAAAGGCACAAGATGTGGAAATTTTTTAATACAGGGAAAAAAATTGTATGTATATGCATTTTCATTCTAGTCAAGACCTCACTTGTATTGACCATAAAATCTTGCTTTTGGAGCTCAGAACAATTATAGTGTAAGAGGTGGGAAACTGTATCCAAGAGGATGATGTTCCATTAAACTAAGATGATCTGAACAGTAAATATCATAACTGATGTAATTTTGAAACTAATTACTTTCTGCAGTGTGTTTAAGAAAAGAAAGGAGATATCATCTTGGGTGTTTTGAGTTGTTGGTTTTTTTCTTTTCTTTTTTCCCCCAGAACAATACTTCTGATCTACTTAGCTAATATGTTAGAAGAAGAATCCCCATCAAGTCAGGCTGTCCTCAACATGTATATTTTGCCTCCTATAAATGTTCTGTCTCTGACATGCCATCAAATAATATAATTTTTTTGCCAGAAACACCCTTTCTTTGCATTTGAGGTGTAGAATAGGTGTTGGGGTAAAGGTCTGATGGCAGATTTCGCAGTTCCATCTGCTAAGGTGCTGAACATATGAGTTTAAGGTTTGGTCTGGACTTGCACTTACACCTTAACTGTATAAGGTTATTGGGAAGGAGTCAAAGGTGATAATCACATCAATCTTTGTTTTCCCATAGATGCAGGATCTGGTGCCCTATTACTACCCTGGCCTGGTAGGCGACCTATCCTAGTATGGCCTTTGCCTTCTGTTTGATGTAGCAGAAAGGAAGGTCTTGGGTTTTGGATAAAGTGTGCTACATCCTCATGGGTGTTTCAGATTTCTTTGTAGGTATTTGATACAGTGCAAAATAACAAGGAACCACATTGGCTCCTTCTTGGTTTCCCAAGTACTACATAGTTCCAGAGGAAGAAAAATACTCGAACAACCCTGAACCTCTTCTGATTCCATCAATATGGAGATACGCTAGATTTCTTCATTTAAACCAATACCAGAAAGAAGTCAGTTGGACTGTGAACTTTCTCTTTTTTTTCCTTATTAGAAAGTTCTCCCCTTTTCTCCTCTGCCATGCCTTACGGTTCCAACAAAGGAGGAAGTATGAGAAAAAACTCATAACACCTGCTGGAGACAGCAAAGCACAGATAATTTTGTACCTTTCGTGTAACACCTTCTGTCATGTAACCCATACTGTCTAAGGATTTTTTTATTTCCAATTGCACATAATTCTTCTTATAGGTTTCTATTGCTAATGATTGATAGCAACAGAGTAAGCGCATGAGTTCAGGAGGAAAAAACTACAGTTTGTGACGAGGAAATTGTTTAAACAGTATGAAACTGCCAATCTAAATTTAAATGTGCCCTTTAAAAAAATCCATTCTCTCTACCTTTCCTTTGCAACTGCTGTAAATGTGTCACTTCTGTTTTCTGTAGTTTCAGACTCTTCTTATCTCTTGAGTCTGATGGAAGTATCCCACTAGCTCTTTTCCCCTTTTTCAACATGTCCAATGAAGTAGGGTTACGAAAAAAAGGGCAACACTGAAAACCTGCTATTTTCATTATCATATCTCTTGCCAATTTTCACTTCTGCTCTTAATTTATTCCTCACAGCTTATTTTAATAACAATGACAAAATTTTTGATATGCACAGTATGTTTTTTTGAAACCCTTTTCAAAGATGTAGGCTAAAAATTTCCAAAGGCAGCTTTTAATTCCTGGTGCAGTGATGATTTAAGCAGCCAAATTAAGACAAGTGAGAGCCTATTTTAGAGGTGCTGAGCATCAGCAACTCTGAGTTCTAGAGTTTTAAAGCTTAGCACAGTCAAAGGATCAAGCAGGCACATACAAGAAACTCCAAATCAGAGACTGCTTTTGGAAAATTTAGCCTTGTTTCTTAAGGGTGAAATCTCGGCCCTTCAAAGTCAATTACAAATCTCCCAATGACTTCAATAGGCTAGGATTTCACCCTTTATATTTTATAGGAAAAAACAAGCAACATCATACAGAAGTTTCTCTTTTATGATTTTCTTGATGTTTGCTCAACCCTGGCTTCCCTTTAGGTAGGAAAAATCATGGTTTTAATTTAAACTCCATAAAAACAAATAAACAGTAGCTTAATTACAAGGGTGGATGGGATGTTTCACAATGCTTAAGCTAATGTAGTAAAACACCAAGTGTTTGAAAAAACATTTTTAAAGCTCAGAAAACTTCAAACTGTAGTGTGTTTTCTCCTCCCTGTTCCCAACAATGCTGGAGTTGCTAATTTTACAGCACAAATGAGAAACTGATGACAATTTCTAGTAAAGTAGGTTCCATTTATTTTGGCAGATGCCAACAGCAGCACTATAGGATAACACTTTTAACTGCTTTATCTGTATTGTTTTTTAGGCACTCCAGCGTATGCCTGTAAGACACACTGTGTCTCTGCTCCAACTGTATGATATTGATCTTTTCACTATCACTTAGGTATCTCATGTTCATAAATGTCTTATGTTTTTATAGAACACATTTCTCTGCCTATTATTGACCACATTAGGACAATAATTTATAAAATACTTTTACCAGTTGTCATCCTTAAACATCCTTACCGATGATTCGGATATGTAAAGTATTGCAGTATAAAAACTGAAACACAAACACTGTATAATTTTTTAATTCATAGACTATCTGCTGGTCTTGAGTCACTCTGGTCAGGTGACAATGGACAACGTGCTAAATAAACCTTAGATCCTATGAAATGTCCAGTAAGATTTAAATATTCTTCTGTTCTACAGCTATGATGTACTTAAAAATTTTATGGTTCTGTCAGTTCAAAGACTGATTGTATGGTTTGGCTATTGCAGTCTTTCCACTAGACCATTTCTTCAGGTATTTGCAAAACAAGGATTGGCCATGATAGGATTTATTAACATACAAAAGATGACTCTCTATTTTGTCTATGTACATGTCCCATCTATGTTGACATATTCTCCATAATAAGATTAGATACAGAATGGATTTATCTGATGACTCCCTGACCATTCCCTTTAAGGTCTAGAGAAGGACCAAAAACATTGTTGGTTCATATATATACAGAAGAAGGCCTTGAGAAAAACTGCAGTTCAACAGCTATTCTTTAGAGGAGTAGGATAAGGATCACTCTTTTCTTTGAAAATGATACTACTCATCTTCTACAGCTAGCAAAAATAAAATATCAAGAATACAGAAAAGACTTTTTCCTTACTGTGTGCTTAGAGGTCATGTTTTCATCTGAGCTCCCCAGAGTCTCAAATTGCATTTTTGTAAAGTACACTTATTGCCATTCAATAACAATGTTAAATTTGAGTCGTCCTGTTACAATTTTTTACTGGATTTTTAACCAACCAAAATTCTAACAGATGTTTCAATAAAGGACAGCACTGGCCTAGTGTGTTTAAGCTGGATCTGCTTTTGGACACCGTAAGCTTGTTTCCAGGATTTTTAAAGTCTCTTAATAGACAGGGTGCATCCTTACCTACCCACCTATCAATTCTGTGTATATAATGTGCTTAGAAAACATGCTGCACTAGTCCGCTTTTTACCTTTTGCCTGGCAATGCTCCTGAGGCATCTGTTCTCAGATCAAGGGAACATTGAAAGGCTTTAAATCTGATCTCCCAGACAGCTGCTCTAATTTAACTAAAGGGGCTACAAGAGGGGATGGAGAGAAATCTATAAAATATTTGGCTGACATTTGAAAAAAGAGATAGGATGTTTTCTTGTTAACCTTTAGAGCAGCCCATTACATAAATTGTGACAATGTTCTCAGATTAAATGAGACTGTATTCTGGTTTAGCTCTAGATTTATCACTCCAGCAAATGAATTCTACTGTAAAGTCTGGCAATATATCTTTTAAAGAATGCTGTTTATCTCACTGGGGAAGCAGAGTGCTGATAAATAAGGAGCACAGCGTTTTGGATGGAACATGGTAAAGATGGATTAGAAAGAAGATTCAAGAGCATTATTTTCCTTCTTCAGTGTAGGAATGTTCCATGGTACATATCTGATTAAAATTAGAGATTTCTCATAGAACTTCTGTAAGTTTTAACATGATAAACAAAAGGATCTAAGAAATGTTGCTTTCTCACAACATTTGATCGTATGAATTCTAATTACATAAGAAAAGCGTTTGAATTTGGTTGTTCAGTAGTAGCTTCAATTCCTAGTTATGTTTCCATTTAGTCTGAATGAATAAATTTCACCAATTTAAATCTACAACAGAAGGTTGAACACTGACATTTTAAATAATTTTATTTTGAAATCTCCTAAAATTAAAACAACTTCAATAAAAATTTTTGATTTCTCAGATACTAAAACTAAATCCTGCACTAGTTTGTAAGCAGTGAAAATTTCTTTGTATCTGTTCAAACTCTGAGTAATATCAGAAGCTGAAACACAGAGCTCTTACAAAAATCTAAAAGGCCTATGTGCATCTTTAGGAAGAAAGCAGGAAAGTTTGAAAAATTATCTTAGATTAACATATGAAAATACTATGTAACAGTATGAAATATTATCAGAGGCAGTCAGTTTATAAAGAACTGCTTTCTGGAAATTAATTATTCAATTTCTGTAACAAAATTATTTTAAAAGACCTAGAAATTAGCTATTAATAAGCCAAGGGTAATGAACACGAACCTTGATTCCAATAGGATGAATTTTTGAAATCTAAAACCAACCCATTTTCAGTGTTAGTTCCTAAACTGTACTGAGAAAGATGTTGTGAATTGCTTAAACTTTCAGAGGCAGGAGGTTACACATGAACACTACATTGTAGTGTTCATAAATAAAGAGCCTGATTATTCAATGTGTATAATATCAGAATTGTTATAGACTGTAAGTTTCAAACTGTAATTGTGTTACTCATGAAAGTAAAGCCTACTTGCCTGAATAAAGCAAAGGATGGTTCTTCCTTATAGGGTAAAATTTATTTTCAGTAAGATTTTGTGTTCTGGGGGAATTGAACATAGCTGACCAAAAAGCAGAAGTATATAATCCTACCAGTCCCACACACTAATTTTGTTGAAGGTTGCAGTGTTTCTTTATTTTATCTTTATTTACTGTAGAAAGTTTGTTGGGCGATGGTGACTAATAGCCGAACATCTGGATGCAGTGACCTTTAAAAGCCTTTAGTCATTACTGTGCCCAATTAAACTCAATATCAACAGAAGTGCTTGCATTTTGACTGGACTAGTATAAATCACTTTGCAAATACATTGTGCAAACAGGGGGAAGTATTACCATCCTGGGCTCATTCCCCTCTAAATGACTTCAGCAGGATGGGTCAGGAGCTAAGGATTTGTTTTGTTTTTTGTTTCCAAAGAACAAGCTTTGACAATTAAGAAAGTTAATTAATGAAGTTAACAGGACTAAATAGCTCAAAAACTTCAGTAGGGAACAATACTGGAAGTCAAATGTACAAAAACTATCTGGGACTCACATCTCATCCAGAGAGAAAAAAACTTCTAAGAAAGCTTTTTAAAGGCCTAACTGGATAAACAACCATCTCGTAAAAAGGATATTAGAAATAAACAGGGAGCCTATCTGGAATGGGAAAAGGACTGATAATTAAAGGAAGCTATACTTCAAAGGTTAAAAAGTGCAAGCACAAAGTGACAATTTCGAAAAATCAAGCTGGGTTTGCCTTTATGAAAATAAAACAAGTGTGCAAATGGCTCTTCTAATAATGTCTAAAACTTGGAAGTCTGACTCCTGTTCAGTGAAGGGTAAAGATAAAATACAATCTAATGTGGCCCTGATATTCATCAGTAACTGTTGGAATGAGGAGACAGAAAAAAAAGTGCCACATCTATAAGGGAAGTAAAGCCCAGATCCAAAATCTGTCAGGGCGTTCTGTGGGCCAGGGCTGGTGGTTTCCTGGGCCTGGGGCTGGGGGTGTCAGGGGCTCCTGGGGGTGGCTGGGCAGGGCCTGGCAGCCATGGCCTGTCCCATCCAGCCAGGGCAGGGCAGGCCGGGGAGCAGCCAGGGCAGGCCCAGCCCCGGGCATCGGGCACCTCCTTGGGGATGGGCACAGGCCAATGCCGGGCCGGGCCTTTGGCCTGCAGTTGGGCCATGGATCCAGGCCAATGAGGGGAACCAGGGTCAGACCCAGCCCGGGATGCCCGGGCAGGGTCCTGGAGACAGGGATGGGTGGAGGTGGGTTGGGCTCAGCTGAGCAGGGCCCATGGACAGGCGGGAGAGGGTTGTGGCAGGGCTGGAGACGGTTTCCTACAGCCCCTCTGGGGCAGGGAATGATGGCCCCGGGGCTGGAATGGCATCCTGGGCCATGGGCAGGGCAGGGGGAGCCCTGGGGCAGGCAGGAACATTGGGGCCCCTGAGTGCATTCAGGGCCTGGCAGAGTTTCCTCAGTGTTACGCACTTAAGCACAGCAACCAGAAGCCTGTTTTCCCCACATGCCTTTAAAATCAATGGAAAAAAGCCTCTATAAACAGCAATTCGAACTCTCCATGATCTAAATTGGTACCTGAAAATCCCCGTCTCTCCATTGATGAGTAGGAGGTTTTCAGGCGGTGCCCGCGTTTGTGCGTTGTGAAGTTATATGCTGGATTTGGGAGGGCTGGTAAGCAGCATTTCAGATCTTTAAGAAAACGGACTCATGAAATGTAGCAAGAAATAATAAAACATTTGTCAAGTTGAAGACTGTCCTTCATAACTAGAAGCTATACAATGCAGAATTTGTATTTAAAAGAAGAAAAATGAGATCTTGGGTGGCTGAGGAACAATAGTTTAATCTTTGTAATATGGAACACCTGGAGGAAAGAGTAATTGAAGATTTCACAATAAACAGAAAATGACATAATACACAATGAGTTTATCAAAGTTAACCATGTCATGCTAACAGAAACCTTTCGATATCGCTGTTTTCTAGAGAGTGCATGTATCCAAAAAGCATTTGATATTATGTCACAGAGGAAACTATTAATTTTACTACAATAAAATAAATTATGAATTTATGAAGGTGAGATAACAACAGATTGTGATGAAGGTAACTATCAGGGTAGAGACAGTGCAATTCTTCAGAGTTAGTGTTGTTTATTTTTTCTAATTAGTGACTACAAAATAAAAAGTAGACATGTTTCCGTAGAGCTTGTTAATGGTGGCACGTTAGGAGACAGTTGGTTTATTTAGACTGGGTGTCACATTACACTACATAGCTACCAAAAGTCCCAGTTCATGAATTTTTTGCATTGATGACCTACCTGGAACATATCACAGTTCCCTTCTGGTCCAGATATACGAGTCTCTTTCTTCTGTATATTGAAGCTTGGCAGAGGGGAGGTTGCTGTGTGCCTAGATCTTGCCCTGAGGTAGAGTCAGGAGAACTCTTAACATTAAGCAGGTTAAGTATAAACATTGTCAATGTAAGAATGATGACGTAGAGGACTGAACAGGAATAAGAAGAAATTCAGCAGTACAATGTGCTCAGACTTACATGTGGATCTCATAACAGAGAACTATCCTATATTTCATTAGTCATAAAAGCAGGAACACAGAAGGATCAGGTACCTAAATTTAAGCTCTATGAACACTGCTTGAAAGAACTCAGTCCATTTTTCCTGGTAAAAGGCAGAGAGATATTACTGTTCTCTGGTAATGCATCTCTATTTATAACAGGAAAGAAGAAAAGTATTTTGAGATAAGCTGCATTTCAAGCACAAGGAAATGGCTATAAGCACCCTTAGCATGAAACCAAAATGCTAACAGTATAAAGATTTCTAAGCATCAGAGCAATAACTTTCTGGAAAGTCTTTCCAATGGAACAATCATAAGGTGAAGATTTATACATTTATCAATATATTTCTTTATATATCTTCAATATTTTCGTTTTTTCATAATTCTTATATTGAAAGATATTGAGATGCGACTTCCTAAAAACTTTAAGAACACAGACTTACTGTAAATTCCTACAGTGATGAAGTTTGTAGAGTGATGCCCTTCCTTCAGGCACTTTTTCTCTATGTTGAAATGGGTGCCCTCAGGATACGCCAAAGTAACCCTCTTATTTCTTCATAGTGCAGGTCACTTCTCTGAAGAGAATGATGTCCTTTGCATTGCATTACTTACTATTCTTTTGATATGAAAAAATCATGTAAAGGTAGATTATCTGAAGATGAAAACTAGATTGTTTCAGTCTTCAGGAAGAAGAGGAAACCCATAGCAGATATATATAGGTTGATTTTTAAGTATTTATGCATGATAAATCTGGGTGAAACTCATGATTCTTTTAATCTGGCTACAGTATTAAGTAGTATTAATGCAAATGAAAATAATAATGCATTCAGTCTGCTGTCTTTGGCAGCAGAAAAATCATAACAGGATGAAAGAATTCAAATGCAAAATGTCTCAAAAGATTAAATTACTAAAGAAGAAAACAAGAATTAAAAATGTGCAAGCTGGCAAAATAAAACGTAATTTGGGGTCCTTGACCCCAAGTTGGAAACTCTATCAGGGAGAATTATTTAGAAAAATGCAAAGGCTTCACAATAAAAAGTCCTGTTATTCAAAACTAAAACCTGACTTTCTTACGAACCCAACTTTTAGGCAATGTGTAGCTGAATAACTCAACATCTGATTAGCCCTAATATTGATAATGTAAATTTGAGTGCCACATTCTGCATTTCAGTTTTACTTTCTGCTTCTGGCTCTTCTGAGAAAGATGTATTAACCTACCCATAGCAGGCGTACTGTCCTATCACAAGGTAGCACAGCTTTTCTGTGTCATGTGTTGATGAGTAACATTTTTATCTCATTTCTTCTCTTCTTCCCTCTCCCTTCTCTTTACAGTATTGGCAGGTTACAGTGAACAGTTATAGAAGTCTCACAGGTTGTGTCTAAACTAATCTGTGAATGCGAATGTAATGTGAGTCAAAATCTTGATTCCTGGTAATTCAGATCAGGGAGCAGGGCTGGACAGTTGCTCTGACCTGATCCAGTTTCTGGTGTGTTATTATCGGCAAACCAGGAACTGAGGGAAGAAGGGAATATGATTTCTACCCGTCATGGAATGAATGCTAATTAAACTGAAGGAAGCAAGTGTTCCATTATTTGGGTGGTATCTAGTTTTATGAATTGTCTGTGAGTCTTATTTTCCCTGTGAGTTTTCCCCTACATTTCATTCAAAAATGCACGAAGAATGTTGTGTTTTTTTCTAATTTCTAAAATATTTGTATGGTATGCATTTGAAAAATAAGAAAACCTTTAAAGAGTAATTTTCAATTTTATTTTTTTTTAAATAGTGTAATGTGTTTATTGTGTTACATGCAATAAACCAAACTTTTGCTAGCATTTTTATCTAACGAAAGTTTGACGTTCACGAAGAAACTCAATTCAAGATTCAGATACCTAAATTTAGTGGTCTATGATATGGATGCCTGTCTATGAGCTATATGTGCAAGATCCCATTACCATCACTGGAGGTCTGCACTCACATCACTCAAATGCAGACACTAAATTTGATTAGCTGACTGGGTTTTTTTGACTCTATTGACTATGCTGCCCCAGGACTTGATTCAATTGCATATACATAGGTGGCTAGTGTAATCTGAGATGCTGCGAAGTGGCTGAAACCATTACATAGGAGTAGAAGATATCACAAAAGATTTATGGGAGATCTATACTCTAATGTATCAGCAGTGGGAGATCAGGTATTTTACCCTAGGGAATCCCAACCAATGTTGATAGCTACCTGTATTTAGAAACATTATGTAGTTTGTCCCCTACATTTGTGGAGATTAACCCCTACATTTGCAGAGATTATAATGATTTCAGTTGTATGCACATATTTACAAGTAGACACACAAATTCATGTGTCTAAATCTGTATTGGAATTCTACTTATCTGGATAAATTTCAGGTCTGAAAGTATGAATCATGGATTTTCCTCCTGGAGACAAATTGAAAAGATTTTGGCCTCTTCAAGGATCTGCTTGGTAGAGTGCCATGGGATAAGGTCCTGGAGGGAAGAGGGGCCCAAGAAACCTGGTTGTTATTCAAGGATCACCTCCTTCAAGCACAGAAGGAGTCCATCCCAACAAGCAGGAAGCCAGGCAAAAGTGCCAGGAGGCCTGCATGGATGAACAGGGAGCTTCTGGTAAAACTCAAACACAAAGCAGAAGCATAGAGAAGGTAGAAGCAGGGACAGGTAACCAGCAAGGAATACAGACATGTGGTCTAAGCATGCAGAGTTGCAGCTAGGAAAGCTAAAGCCCACCTGGTATTGAATCTGGCAAAGAAAGTCAAAGGCAACAAGAAAGGCTTCTCGATGTACATAGGTGACAAATGCAAGACTAGGGAAAAAATGTGAGCCCACTAGTGAATGAAACACGGCACCTCATGACACAGGACATGGAAAAAGTTTCTACACCTCAATCTTTACTAGCAAGACTGGCCTTCAGGAATTCCAGGTCCCAGAAACTAGGAAAAGTCTGGAGAAAAGGAATATTTACTCTTGGTGGAAAAGGATCAGGTCAAAGAATACTTAAGCAAACTGGACATATAAAATAAGTCCACGGGGCCTGATGGGATGCACTTATGAGTGCTGAGAAAACTGGCTGATATCATTGCAAAGCCATCCTCAATTATCATTGAAAGTCATGGCAATTGGGAGAGATGCCTGAGGAATGGAGGAAAGTTAACATCACTCCTGTCTTCAAGAAGGGCAAGAAGGAGAACTACAAGATGGTCAGCTTTACCTCAAGGTGCTATAGCAACTAATCCTGGAATCCTTTTCCAGGTCGATGAAGTACAAGGTCATCATGAATAGTAAACACAATTTCCTCAAGGGAAAGCCATGCTTGACCAATGTGTGATAACCTTCTATAAGGAAATGACTGGCTTGGTAGATGAGAGGAGAACAATGGATATTGTCTACCTAGACTTCAGTAAGGCTTTCTATACTGTTTCTTTTTAGATGTTTGTGGAGAAGCTGATGAAGTATGGGTCAGATGAGCAGACAGTGAGGTGGGTTCAAAACTGGCTGAATGTCCAGGCCCAGAGGGTGCTGGTGAATGGCATGGAATCTAGTTAGAGGCTTGTAGCCAGTGGTGTACTCCAGCGGTTAGAACAAGGTCCAATTCTGTTTAACATCTTCATTAATGATATGGATTTTGGGGCAGAGTGTACTTTCAGAAAGTTTGCTGATAAATCTGAGAGCAGTGGTAGATACACCTGGGGGTTCTGCATCCATCTGGAGGGACCTTAGCAGGCTGGAGAAATGGCCTAACAAGAACAGGGGAAGTGCAAACTCCTGCACCTGGGGAGGAACATCCCTCAGCACCAGTATAGGTTGGGGGCTGCCCAGCTGGAAAGCAGCTTTGCAAAAAAAGACCTAGGGGTCCTGCTGGACACCTAGATGAACATGAGCCAGCAATATGCCCTTGCGGCAAAAAAGGGAAATGGTATCCTGGGCTGCCTTAGGAGGAATGATGCCAACTGGTTAAGGGAGGTGATCTTTCCTCTCTACTTAGTACTGGTGAGTCCACACCTGGAGTCCTCTGTCCACTTCTGGGCTCCTCTGTACAAGAGAGACACAGACATACTGGAGAGAGTCCAACAAAGGGTCACAAAGATGATGAAGGAACTGGAGCATGTCTCATAGAAGGAAAGGCTGAGAGAGTTGGGATGGATTAGCCTGGAGAAGGGAAGGCTCGGGGAGATTTTATCAATCTATATAAATATGAGGAAGAAGAAGACAGAGCCAAGCTCTTTTCATCACTGCTCAGTGACAGGAAAAGAGACAATAGGCACAAACTGAAACACAGGAGGTTCTGTCTGAACTTAAGGAAAGATGTTTTTACTGTCAGGGTCACTGAGCGCTGGCACAGGTTGCTCAAAGAGGTTGTGGAGTCTCCATCCTTGGAGATATTAAAAAGCCTTCTGTATATTAATTAATGCTTTGGGGTTTATTTCAATATTCCTGAGAATATGGGTTTCAGAAGTCCTTAGTGCAGATGACTAATCTTCTTATTTAAGAGCACTAATGGACACTTTTAAAAATAAATACCTTCTAGAATTTCCGTTGAATAGACCATAAGTAAGAGAATTAACCCACACCACCCACCAAAATAAATAAATAAAAAAGGAGCAAAACACCACCTTAAACATTTACAAGCCATATGGCTTCCATTCACAGTCAAGTACTATTTAAATAATAAATATTTCACAATTTTACCTGATGTATTTCCCTTCTGAAGAAAAAAATTGTCAAGGAAATCTCTGAGGTGAGGTATAAGAAGATAGGGATTACTTTCCTGAAAACAAGACAAGTCCTGAAGTTCAAAGTTAGGCTTTGTGGATTTTTTCCCAGAACTACAATTCTACCTCAAATAAACAAATTTAGGGACTTTGATGGAGGAGATAAATGACATAGTGCCACAAATAAAGTGACTATAAGGAACACATACATAAAATAATCCCTTAATCATTAGCGAGTGTTTCCAATCAAGAAGAAAAGGCTGCGAGAAAAAAAAAAAGTAATTAAGAAAGTAGTAGTAGGAAAAGACATGGAGCAATATCCTCTCACAACAGACAAAAATTACAAGCACTTACAGAGTGTCAGATTTCCTTTTAACTTTAAGCCTCCATAAAATGTTATGGTATGTGAGGTTAAAATTTGTCTTCAACTTTAAATCTGGTTCAAGAGTGACAGATGAAGGAACATATTCAACCACTTAATTCATTAAGTTAGACCTGTAAGCAAAACTAAATAGGCATCTAACTTGACTTTTAAATATTATTGGCAAATATGTACATTAAAATTAAATTCATGTTTTCCTCTTATCTTGTCTTTCTTATAAAAAGTACTGGAAATAAAATGAACTGAAATGATTACTGACCTAACCATGTAGGTATCCACGTAGCAGCCACTTTCACAGACTTTGCCTTGCTCAAACTAGAACTACTAAGCCTTCTTCTCCACTGCCTTCCAAAGGACCATCTGGAGTCATTCTTCCTTTTTTTCTCCCTCCTTTAGTTTTTATGGTCTTATTCCAGAGACAATTTGGCAGTAAATATCTGATTTCTTTTTCACCTGGTCTGTGACTTCCCCACTTCAGATACTCCCAGGACACCTGTGAAAATAAAAGAATGTGCCATTATTGAATTTGATACTGAAAGAGCTGAACCCTGTAAGTGATCTTAAGTTGGTGAGAAAAATTGCACATCAAACTAGTATTATCACAAGATAAAATAGGATAAAGAAATAGAAATCTGACCATTTGCTGTTTTCGAATGATGTTGCTTCGTATGCTGCAGAGAAGTGACCACATTTGTACCCTCCTGAATAGAATAGAATAGAATAGAATAGAATAGAATAGAATAGAACAGAACAGAACAGAATAGAATAGAATAGAATAGTATATTTCAGTTGGAAGGGACCTACAATGATTACCTAGTCCAACTGTCTGACCACTTCACGGCTGACAGGAAGTTGACTGTGAAACTATTTCTATGTGAATCCAATCTCTGCAAAGGATCTCTATATATGTTTATATAAGTTACATAGGTAAGGCACAGCATAAATCTGTGTTGTTGAGGACACTCAAGAGAGACAAGACATCAAGACATGCAACCCATTGGTTTAAAGTCACGTTTTCAGAGGTGGCTGGAAGGTGTCTCAGTGTAGAACTCAAAGCATTCTGCCTCAGGAAGCCCCACAAATTAACATACTGCTGGACACGTCCAGACAGGCCCTCCATGAGGCAGCTTTGTGGATGGTGAGGAATAGGACCTGCCTTTCCCATGGAAAGGAAGCACTCTTTAAGAAAGGTGCAAACATCACTATAGACTCAGAAAGCAATTCAAGGTTTCAAATGAAAGAGAAAGCTGCAGGCAGTGAAACGGAATGGACCTCACTCTCACATATATAGTCTAAGTTGTTAAAGGTGGTATTTTTAATAGCCCTTGCAACTGTTCAAGATAAAATCAATTGGCAGGTTTTACCCTATACAATGAGGCAGAAACAGGTTAGCACTGACAGCGGCAGTGATAACATCAAAAACCAAAAAGAAATCTTTCTGGGATGGCCCTCTCTGCAATGCCTGGATTACCACACATTCCTGAAAAAGTCTGTGGTAATTTGCTATGACTACAAGGAATTGTGTTCCCATTTACTGCATGTTTCAGCAACGGGGACCACTCGGATCTTTTATTTTATGTCTTTGTTATTGCCTGCCTTGTAGGTTACACTCGAAGAAAGAAAGAGCATGTAATAAAAGACTATGCATTATTAGCGATGACGACAGCAAATACAAACTGCAAGGCGCTATGATGTATTTACCTTTGACTGCAAGATCCTCTGTTTGGATTTAACAAATTAGCTTCTCAGAAACTTGCTCATCTGAAGAGCAGCTGTTTGCCATATGGATCAAAACTGCACTTGACAAATGGAATCATTTCCTCATGCCCATCTGATTTTCATGTACAGTCATATATCTGAATGTTAAGGGAGGAGTTTGTTGGTCTACCAAGGGCGGTTCAGCTGAGAAGTGTTTATTTTGAATCCCAGTTTTCTTTTGCTGTTTTTTTCTTTTTCCCAGAAAGTTCTTCTTCTGCAGAAAACTTTAAACAAAACAAAACATAAAGCCCTAAACGCAAAATTAAATAAAGTAATCTGAGGAAAACGAAAGGCAGTGGAAAAGTGAGGGAGGAGTATTTTTTAATCTTAACAAAATAAGCCAAATAAAATATTCTGGGTGCAATTCTGTCTCCAAAGAAGTACAAAGAAATACATCTCCAAAGATGTATTTCTTGCATCTTCTAAATATTTGATTACTTTCAGTAAAACCAATAATTTAATTAAAGAATAAATGAAGATGATGACCACCAGTTATAATATTAGTTTAAGAAACATTAGTAGTAGTAATACTTAAAAATTTCCCAATTTACCTAATTATGACAGAAGCCTATTAAAGAGGATTACACAAATATAAAGAAGAAATACCCTTTCCCTGTATGGGTTATAATCCTATGAGCACAAGATTTTTTTTTTAGTTATAAACTTCTAGCACTGCTGATGCAAAGCTATCACAGCAGATTTCATACTTCTAATGAATGAACAGAGCCTCACAACACCTTCTGGATATTATGGGTAAGAATTGTTGCAACCAGTAACTGAAGCGAGCGAGATTAAGAAATTTATTCATGAACATAATGCATACCCAGATTTACATATTATGTTCACATGTTCCCATATGGATTTCTACACTAACAACACAAATCAAAGAACATCAGAGAGATAATAAATACAGAAAAATTAGGCAATGTATAATTGTGGATTCATTTATGACTTCGGTGCGCTGTCCTCATGACCAGAACACTGGTTTCTTTGACCTCTTGAGCTGTTGACTCATGACTTACTTAATCAGAACCATAGCTACACAGGAAATTACTTTGTATTATCATAAGAATTTATTTTTTTTTTACTTTTCTAGGTTTTTCCTGTCTTTGATGAAATGTCAAAATCTGATATTTTGGGGAACTACTATTAAAAATGTATTAAATTACAGGAATTAAAAGGGTTCATTCTATTTTAATTCCATTTTATTTTATAGTTCTATCTGTTGCACATTAATTCTTATTTTAATTTGAAATATCTAGAAACTTCTGCGAACTGGAGAATGTAATTTTAAATTTTGATATCTGTCCAAAAGTTCAGATTGTTTTGTAATTTCAGAGCTCCTTTTAAATAAAGAGATTTGTAGAATATACCCGCTCTTCAGTTTTATTTTTAACTTCATTCTGATTTTAAAATATCTGACCCACAAATTCCTAGTCAGTTTCAATTAATGTTCAGGATTCAGTAAGCAGTTTGATGTAGCTTCTATATACACTATGCATATTAGTAGTAGACATAATTTATTTATTGATCGTGTTCTGGAAGTTTAATGCATTCAAAATAACCTTCTCAATTAATCGTATAATTTTTTCAAATCTCCTAGAAGATTTTATCATTCTCTTGTTGGAGCTCCATTCACCTCTGCGGTCCTCAGTTGTGATAAATTCTACAAAGAACATAAAAGGCTAAAAACCTAGTCCCCTAAAAGGAATCTATAACCCAGAGTTGGATGCCTGAACTACTTAGGTAAATCTAAAAAGTTGAATCATATTCCAAATTGCAAATATTCCCTTAGCTACCTTTGATCATGTTGTTACATTCACATAACAGAATAGGACAATTCAGAGGTACTGCCTTTGCTCCTGAGGAATGCCTGCGTGCTACCATGCTGCTATGCCTAACAGCCTTAACTTGATCTCAGAAAGTGTAATTAGCTCAAATCCAACACAGGAATGCTATGCCTCTCCTGTATCTAGTTCTAGAAACAGATAGGTGCAATCTTGGAGTTAGCTTTGCATATGTCAGTAAAGATATAGCATACAAAGAAGTGAACTGGAATAGCTTAACTATGGGGATAAATCCATGTTTTTCTCCAGAGTTAAATTCTTGTTTCAGGGTTTCTTTTAAGTGTCAGGGAATTAGAACCCTTAGCTGAAACAATAGACATTTAAAACAAGTATTGAAATACTGCAGTTAGGGTCTTTCTTTTCTACTGTTGTGGTGTGCCTGGAAGAACACTCAGGAAACGCAAGTTAAGAGTTCACTGTCCTGCCAAATTGTTATTGACAATTTAAGTCTTAAGAAATCTTCCTTTCAGCTTGCTGAGCTGCAAGCAGGACTCAAGCCTGGATGCTCTACTGAGCCATTGTCTTACCTGTCTTTCAAACAAAAATCTGAAGTCCAGAGTAAATTTTCTACAAATTCCTGAGGATTCTATCTTACATCACAATCATATGAACATGGCAGTTTCATGTGAGTCCACTGGTTTCAGGATGGTTTTGGAACTCATTAGAACACTTCTGGTGCACTAGAAAAGCATAGTTTCTGCCCTTTACCTACCTTTTCCCTCACTGTATGTATTTCCTTAATTCTTAGCATTTTTTTCCTATTGTCCTCATCTGTTAATTTATCCTCAATCTGTTAATTATCTTCTTGCAATGAGCAAATTTCAGCTAAAAGGAGTTATGTTGAAGACACTAGAAAGGTAGGCATCTGACTGAGAGGAAGTCAATACTTCCAGGATACTTTGAGGGCAACCTGAAAGTTGCCCTGAAAGTTTATTCTATCCAGTCAGATTAATGGTGCTCCCAAATGCCTATTTATTTCTAAAAATGCTACACTGAAAGCTAAGTGATTACCTCAGACATAATTGCAAATAACATAGATATCTAGCATTGGATTAAATTAATGCCACCCAAAATGAATAGCTAGGTAAAGTGAGAGGCGCATTTGCAAAAGAGCCATTAGCAGGGAGTCATTATATGTTTTATTAAGTTTGTTTGAGATGTCAAAATGACACATGTGCTTTTCAGAGTCCACCACTGAACTTGCTGCCTCCAGCCCAGGCTGTGGGATGTGGCAGGTGGCTGAAGGCAGCACAGGGACAAACAGATAGATGTATTCTCAGGAGGAGACATGAGCACCCAGAAAGCTGGGCTTCCTTACTTAAGACTGGAAGACTACAAGACAGAAATATGTAGGAAATACAGGGTATAACGTGGCAGAAATACAGTGTGACTCAAGCAGAAATATATGTTTTCCCATCTATTTATGACAGAATCACAGGTGTCAATGATTTGCCTCCCTTCTTGTGATATTTTTACAGACTTTCTGGACTCTAGAATGTATCTGAAAGTTTTCTTATGTTTCTTACTTTCACTTTTGGTTCCCTGGTGTGTACATAAAAATGACTTTTTAAATGGATTTGTGGGTAGGCAACCTTCCATTCCAAACACAGATGGTACATCTGCATTTATTATTTAGACATGCTAAGTGGAGCACTTTTTTAAAACCTATTGTAACTATACTTTTTTCTCTCTGACTTACTAAATTTGGATATGAGACAGTGCTTCTTTTATTCAAACCAGAACATTTGTGCTCTATTACCTAGTTAAAAAATGAATAAACAAACTGCTATATCCCTTCGCCGCAGTTGCTATTCCACAGCCTTCTCGTCTGCAGAGATTTTACCTACAAAGATGGCTGCGTCATTGCCTTGTTGTTCATCAAGTATGTGATCAGTCTTGGCTTAAATGGTGTGATGCACTGCTGAAAAATGCTCTTCCTTCCTGTTACTGTTATGGCATGTTTGATTGAATACTCATTTCATCATGGTTGCTACTTCACTGGAATTTTTGCTGGCCAGATGACCTATGATTCTCTGTTTGAATGTGTATGTTTCTGTCCTGACATTCTCTTCTTTGAATTACATCAAAAAAGTTAGCTGTTCATTCAAGTCTTGATTTTACAAGGCTGAGGTTTATATTTAATCAATTGTGTTGTGTTTTGGCACAGGACAAAATTAAATGGGTTTTCCACTTCACTCTATGAGTTTTTGATCAGCAGTTTGTGAAGTCAAAGTCCTTTGAAGCACCTTCTCCATTTTCATAAAAACAGTCCCATATGCCTAGACCCAAGAAAGTTCTTTTGAATACATATCTAAAAACATGAGTAGTCCCATAGATATAAATAGGAGATAACAGAGTATTTAAATTTGTAGGCGTGCTTTATTACCTCTTTGAAGGTGTCACACAGAACAACAGCTAGTTTAGATTACTGACAATGAAGAATGAAGTTTAGGGCAACCCTAAACTTCACTTGTCTCATAACTTTTCGAATACGTAGTGGAATGTCTAATACATAGTGGAATGACCATTTGTGGAAATTAGGACATCAAGTAGATTTTTACATGCGTTCCTGAATGTAAACTTCTGTGTAAAAGAGAGAATGGCTATAAGAAAAATCTATAAAACTTTGGAGTTGCAGCAATTGTTACAACAGTTTCTGCTTTTTGGCCTGCAGAGTGCTGCAAAGCTTATACAGTATCACAGACTGGGGGACATATTTCTGATGTGTCCCTCTGTAATGCCTGCTCCCAACTGTAACACCTTCAGATGTGATCTTTTTGATCAGTATAAAAGCTGATCTCCGCTGTTAACCTCCATCTTTTAGCTTCCCTGTAACAAGAGAGCCTTGGAAATAAAGATTTAATATGCTGCTGTTTATTGTGCTAGTACTTTATCTGGGCTAGAAGAATGGTCTGGTGTAAGTGATAGAACATTTCAAGCTGTTATTATCCCTTTACCTCTTTAAAAATTTTCTCTGAAAATCTATTGCATTTTGAAGAAGTTCTATTGTAATTTCATGTTTCAGCAGTCGCTCTGGTGTCTGCAAAGTCGTGAAAGAAGACAGTAAAGAGGATGGCAGTTAGCATATCACACTATGCCACCTAAAATGCCTAACTAGGTGTAGTTGCTAAATTTTGCCCCTAGATTCATAATAATTTGTAAACTTTCCTTAAAGCATTTGTTTAATAGGCCAAAAATTAATTCATAAATCTTAGACCATATAACTCTATTTTTAAATTGACAATAGACAGGAAGACTTCTGCAACTGTGTAGGGTTTCAATAAAACTTTTAGTAGAGAGAAAGAGACAGAGGAAGAGAAAAAGAATGACAAAAGAAAAGCAGAAAGGCAGGGAGAAAATTAAAGGGAGAGGCTGATGGAGAGAGAGAGACAAGGAGAAAAAGATAAATAGAAAGAGAGTGAGAAAAATAAAAAGAGGAAGAGGAAAGGAGAAAAAGTGAAAAAGAGAAAGAATGAGAAAGTGAAAGAAAGAGAAAGAAAGTGAAAGAGAAAGAAAACAAAAGAGAGAAATAAAGAAAAAGAAAGTAAAGGGATGAAAAGATTAAATTCCATATACACTGTCAGCTACTGGCAATGAGGCATATAAGTGGTTTACCAGAGTAATTAATGCTTGAAGTTTTTTTAAAATGTGATATACAACACTGAAAATTTTGGTTAATTATGCCTCCCATTAAAAATTGGGAGATTATTTCCAGATATAGTCAGTGTTCTAAACCAGTCCTTTCAATGGGACTATATCAGACATCCTTGTCATATAATACAGATTAATTGTAGATAGTGTGCTTGCTATTTTAATCTTGGGAAACAAATACCAGATTTTTTTTTTTTCCTGGAGAAACTATAAGAAAAGTAGTTTAAATGTTGTTCATCTCAAGCTGAGTGACATAGCCCTCTATTTCCTGTGGGTGCTCAATGCACATTCTCAGTGGTTTATTTGAAGTGCTTCCATCACTGAAGGACATGTGCATAAAATAATCTTAGGCAAAAATACAGGCAGTTTGTTGCCATTGCTCTTTAATATGTGAATTGAAACCACATTGTTTTATCTACTGGGAATAAATGAAGAAATACAGTGGAATGGTAAAAAAATAGCTGATCAGAAATGTGGCATGTAAATCTACATATTTTCAGAATTGATGGTTTTATTTTCTTATTAAAAATTGTTTAGTCAAGTGTTTACATGAAAATCTAGTAAATGACGGAGAGGTTCTTGGGTTTTGGTTTGTTTTGTTAGGCTTTTTTTTCTTAAGGAAAAGAAATAAAATTCTAACGCTGAATGTTTATTGTTCCATAGCATATGAAAAACGTAATACTTTTCAGGATTTTATATGTGAAACATTTGGTACCAGAAGTAAAAAGCAACTTACAAAATTGTATATTTGAAAGTTACTTGTCCGGCCGATGTATCTCATATTGTTGTTTAGATATTTGCATCGGAACCCTGGTAAGATGCATAAAGAGAGAAAAAAGGTCATAAATCACTGTGAAGATAATTAATTTCATAGCACTAAAAACTGGATGACCATCAAACGTTGGCAGGTTGGAAAACATTTTAAGGAAGTATCACTGCAAACTTGTTCTGTTTTTATACTTTTCCCTAGACAACCTTCATTGATTACTGTCAGATAAAATTTCTAGTCTATGTGGACTTGTCCTTCAACCCAATCTCTAGGTTCTTAAATTAAAAACTAGTGTTACTAATCTGTGGAGTTAGATATACATTGAGTATTAATCTATATATCACTATTTTAAAAAAGATTTTAAAAAAAAAAACAACTTGCAGTAATAATACAAAGCCAAAAATAACGTGTCTCAGTTTAAGATACATCACAATTGCTATTCAGCAGGAAAAAAAAAATACTTTTCCATAAAGTTTTTTCTGTGCCAGTATCATAAATGCATTCATTGCTTTATGTCTATTCATACCAGTCTGACTTTATTGAGAAGAAAATTTTATTTAATAACCTGATTAAAAATATTGAAATAGACCATCATACCAGCTTGCTTAGCAGTAGTGTTCCAAATTCAAAAACTTACTCTTTAATCTAGAAGTTTCATTTTGGATGTGAAGAATAGGATCAAAACTTCGGGAAAGCTGAGCAACACTGATGCACGTGAACAAGATTTAGAATTGAAACTTCAGACCAGAGACACCTAAATTGTGTTTCAATCTTATTTTTACTACAGAAGTTGGCAGCAAGATTCTCAGCAAAAGAATATGCTAAGGCAAGAATATACTGTGTCACTGCTTAACGTGCAGTGAACCCTAATCATCCATGCTCAAATTTCACCTACAAGAAAAAAGCTTGGCAACAATTAATCTCTATGAAAAGTGGGGACTAGGTACTTTGTAAAAATAGGCTCCGTAGCGTTGAGGTGTGGAATACTAAAAATAGCATAGAGAAAAAGTGTCTGTGTTTTATTGGCATAGCAAATGTAGGGCAATCACACTGTTATCAGTGTCATTTCAGTACCAGCATTGAAATACCTGTGATAAGATCTTTAAGGGACAAAACTATACTGAAAAATGCTTCTCTTTACTATATAAAGAAATGGAAACAGCAGAGAAATTTAACAGTTTGCCTAGTCTTCCTTTGAGAGTTCCTGTCCTGATTCTGCAGCCACGTCTCTTTTCCCTACTTGACTATTTTCCAGTAGCTGCATTACAAAGCTCATATCCCAAACAAGGAGACTTTGATTCGAATAAAGTACCCAAAGCTTCTTCTTGAAAAGAATTCAAGCTGAGATTTCTCCTCTGATAACATCTTTTCTGATGTCTTGGCAAGCTTTCTGTCTCTGGGGTTACAAACCTTAAACCAGGAAAGATCAGTGCTTTATGGCCATCAGTTGTGAGTTCTTTTTTTGTTTGTGTTTTTTCTGAGCTGCTGTTAATACTTCCTCATGTCTGAGATATTGCTAGGAAAGTGATGAATCCACGTTTTAGGTTTGTTTCTAAAATCTTTAACAGCACCATAGGTAGAAATTCTCCTCTTTGATATGAAATCCTAGAGAATTTACTCCTGACAAGCCAGTTCTGGAAGTCTTCACTCTCTGGAATTCAAAGGGCTAACGCTTTTGTCTCTGGATTTTTGAATTGCCGAAGTTATTCTATAATGTATAATCCACAGTCAAAGTCCATCATAATTTTATTCTTTGTTACTCTAAACATCTTGAAAATACATTTTAAAATGTCAACCAGTCTGAGAGATATTAATAGCATTTTTATAGCAATACTTGATTTTTTGAAACCTCTGCACATTAATTTTTTGTAGCTGGTCTTTCAGCATCAGTTTTGGTAGGGTTTTCTCAGCATCTCTCTCAATGATTTTTCTTTTACAGAAGTGCCATATTAGAAATAAGGACTCTTTGCTGTCTACCAACTATTTTACCTCCTCTAGAGGTAAAATGTATAATGCAGAGAACCTGTTGTAAACTTTTCCCAACTGAAAAGCACAAGTTTAAGTTGAACAAAACAATACATGGGCTTGTATTAACATCTCTGTATTGGTTTTGTCAAAATTTTCCTGGAAATCCTTTGTGTTTGTTTATTTGTTTGTTTTGGTTTTTTATACACTAATTATTTCATAATTTATAAGTAAAAAATATGTCCTGATTTGAAATCCTTTGAAAGTTTATTTTTAAAATTAGAGCAATTACTTAAAATAAAAAATGCTCTAGAAAACCCAAAAATTGTTCTCCAGGTTGGGTATTTGACACATAAAAAGGTCTTAGAAAAACTACCTTCAGTTTGATGGTTTAACCAGTTAAACAAACAAAAAATAAAAATCAGGCAGGTATGTTCTGTGGCTTTACTGAAGTACACTCTTGGTTTTCACTGACTTGAAAAATGCAGAGGGAGAAGTGAATTATCTAAACATAGAAAAGTTTCAGAGTAAGCATTACTGTATTGTCAAAATCACATACATACACACACCTTAGCTCAGGCACTAAAGTCATTAAACTGCTTTAAAAAGCAGGTGATTTTAAAATCAATGTGATTTGGGGATTTCCTTAGTGGTTGAATATTTTGGGCTGCTATTTTCAAGATTTTCAACAATACAAAATAATAGAAATGTACTTAAAATGTGTATATCTACAAATGTAGTTCTCCTTGAACGTGATTGAGCTTTGTAATTTACATAAATATGCAAAGGAATGAAGGCTTTCGGAATCAAAAAAGAACAACAACTGGGAAAAGGGAGGTCTGAAGACTGGGCAATATCTACAGATTAATTTGGCCAAACCTTTGACTTGGCTACTTTATCCTAGAGAATGTATGTTCTAGGAAGCATGAAAAAATACTTCTCTATTTGCTAAAAATGAAAAACGTATGGAGAAGCATAAATGCATGCATATTTGAATGGTTAAATAGTATAGAGAGTAACTATCCTCAGAGAAGTAACTCAGTAACTATGGCATGTAAATTAAGGGCTTTGGGGATGTTGCTTCATATCAAATATATTCAGCCTCTGTTTGTTTTTCCAATGGCCAGTACCACAACTTCATTTTAATAGACAAAGGTCAAAGAGAGGTTCATTTTTTTCTTACATTCTTGCACAAAACCCCCCATCTATTGTAAAGGTTTTGCACATCAAATTAGGCCCTGAGTAATAGAGGCAAAGTACATTAGAATCTATTCAACAGTACTGCCAATGGCTGTTATCCTTCCCAGACTTTCTTGGTGCTGCAGAGACTAATAGAAGAGGAAACAATCATATTTAAACAAAAAGTTTAATGTCCTCAGGCAATATACAAAAACTCTAACTACATACAAGAAACAATTCTGAGTGAGGCATTTTTTGCATTCCTAAAAGCCTATATCCACAATGCAGCACATTCCCAAAACCTTCAAATGGATATTACGGTGAATTTTTATGGAAATAACCATTTTGCACGCACATTTATTTGCAACATTTATCTCCTTGTAAATAAACCATTTAGGTGTGGAAATACCTAAATTTTTATCTGACAAATTTTGATCAGGTTTTTCCTACAAATGGAAGTGTGCTGCATATAGATTCTTGCATTTTTCTTTTATTATTTTTTTTTTCCCAAAATATTGGAAATAGTAATTTCCAAACTAATCTTGAAGGGCTGTATTATCATCAGCTGCCATTGGGCACCATGTCATAAATGGCTTAAATTGCTTGCACTCTAGAACTTAAAAATTGTTTTGTTATTCATCTTAACTATTCTTAGTTGGCATACAACGTATTTGTAAAAAACAGTTACAGTGTCTTATATAGGAAAACTTATGTTAATAACTAACTGTGGGGATGAACTCTGGATTACCTGCCTAGGGTTTAGGACCCAGACCTGGGAGTCTGGCTGTGGGGAGAGTTGTGAATTATATATGTTTGCATATTATGAATATACGGAAATTATAATGGGTGGAACCAAGCACAACCAAGTCACTTTGGAGCTCATGTTCCTTTTTAACCTCACCATCTTCACAACCACACTTTTCATTCCCCAGGAGCATCCCCATCATATATAAAATGATAATCTAGACTGCCTCATTTTTTGCATATGCCCTGCATTATTTTGCACAATTGTGCCATGAAGTGCCCAGTCAAGGTGTGAAGCTGCTTACACAAGTCTGTTCTGAGGTAGAGGAAAGTGCAACTGTATAGTTTCGAGCCAAATCATACCAAACCTTGTGCCTACAAAGCCATGTAATAGCTCCTGACTAATTTTTATTTGTAAGCTCTGACATGGGCTGAGGAATAAGAAGCATTTTAGAGCTAGA
This sequence comes from Larus michahellis, assembly GCF_964199755.1. Classification (NCBI taxonomy): domain Eukaryota; kingdom Metazoa; phylum Chordata; class Aves; order Charadriiformes; family Laridae; genus Larus; species Larus michahellis. Next base: position 11,769,980 of record NC_133896.1, read on the forward strand.
CAGTTCAGGTTATTAAGTACAGATGGAATTTAACCTGTGAGTGCCATGTTTGCAGAGGTGACTACCTCAGGACTGTATGTTAGTTCCTACATTGCAGAGGGAGGTGTGGCCCTTCATCCTTGGGTTTCCCTGGTGGCTAATCAAGAAGAAGCTTCATCTGAGGTGCCACACTCTCCAGCTTCACTGCATGGGGCTTTAAACACTTGACTGGTGTCATGAATTTGCCCTCTGGGACTAGCAATTCGGGTCTGCAGTGTTTAGTATGATGACATACAAAATCCTTTTGGCTGAATCTAAGATGATGGACTCAGGGGAGTTTCTGAGCTTCTGCTTTCAACTAGACATTAATCCCTGTGCTTGGATCTTGTTATCCCCTTCTTCCCACTCTTCCTTTCAGCCTTTCTGCGCCATTTGCCTTTTTATTTTTTCTGCAGGAAGAAGGCTTGGGGATGGGGCTGGAAGGTGCCATGTGTCCGGCTGGGGTTCTGGCTGAGGAGCCTCAGCAAGTGTTGATGCCTGGCATGGGCTGTAGCTCTGCTTAAACTCTGCATTTCCCAGCAGTGTGAAAACTTGCAGTTTGTACCTCAGTCTTTTCCCTTCCTAGTCTCAAGTTCAGTTTATAAAAAAAGACAATAAAAATTTATCCTGCTTCAAATGTGAAGCGCAATTGCTTGATTTAAACTACGCAGGCAGCCTGAGACTTTTTTATCAGTAAACTTGGTGTTGAACAATATTTACTACATGCACTTGCTTATTTTATTGGACTTATTATCCAATAGGACTTCAACAAAGTGATACCTACACTGGATAAATAAAAAAAATAAAAAAGTTGTTTTGAACACAAGAGGTGATTCATATGGCAGATGAGGGTTCATTTATAAAAGCTTTCCTTTAAAGCTAATTTTGAGTTGGTATTACTCTCTGCGCGCGAAGATTCCTGCCAAAACTGTGAATATCTAGCATTTCTGAATAGCAAGTTACATCTGAAAAACAGATCCAACCGTGGTTATGGTCAGAAAAGGGAATATAAAAATAGCAGCTTCGTTGTGTTTGGTCATGTCTGCTTACTTTTCCAACCAAAATAAAGGTTTTCAAACTTTTTTACTCATGTAGGCAGTCCAGAGCCAATATATCTTTGGTAAAGTGTGCAGTAACTCTTTTCTTTTTAGATATCTTCTACAGAAGTGTTCTGCTACTTTCCTAATACAGAGCTACACTGATTTGAAAGTCAGGTTATCAGGGCAAGTTTGCAAAGCTGCCAAAAAAAATAGAAGTATAAAAAAAAAGAAAACCCAAAATCCCCACTCCCAGCTAAGCCCCAAAACCAGAAAAAGAGGAAGAGATTTATAGGTCAGAAAACATGCCCTCAAAAGGTCAGAAAACAGAATACTCGTGCATAAAACCTACAACTTTTGATTATGATATTTAGGTCTTTAGTTTCTCTATACGCAGACCAAAACTTAACATGGAATTCATTTTGCAAACTTATGCATGAAATGCAATTTTTCCATCCTTCCTTCATATCAAACTTCATTTAAAGGTAAAATTTGATTGAACTGAACTAAAATATTATGCTTCAGTTGTAAAATACATGGGGCAAGAAGACACAGAAAAAAAGAACATAATACATTTCGCAGTACATGATGCAGGACCAAAGAGCATTTTCATTTCACAGATGCAGATGCAAAACTTTGTCTTGACTGCCTACAAACAGAGCACCTGAATATAGCATCTATGGGATCTTTCCTTTTCTAATCTCCCTTCTGTCCCTGTCCCTCCACTCCGCGTGCCCTAGTTTCCACTGAGGGCAAATATATAGATCTTCTGTAAAAGGCAGAGGTTCCCTCCAGCAAGTCCCCAAAACTGGACAAATGGAGAACCAGGACTATGGAATTGCACCTGCCCAGTATCATATGTGCAGCCAAAGAAGCTTATGCCCATGACTTGAGCTCTCAGGCAGAACTGCAGATACATCATCAATAATACATAACACTGTGTATTAATAATGGAAATCCATATAGCAAAATATTTTCTCCATTAAAGAGCGCCCTAGTCCTCAAGAGATGCAGCAGAAATCTTCCTAAAATTCAGGAGAGATCTGACCACAGGCCAAATACTCCCCTCAGGGAAGTCAGTGGCAAAAAAATCTGCTTGACTTTAATGGCACATGATTTTGTGCTTTATACAAAAAAAGGTCACTCATCACATGCATGGACAACAAGTCAAATACATCTGGTTAACAGAATGTAGCTATTCTGGGCTCAGCATGGTGCTACGGTTGTTTTTGTTGCTTATTGTTTATATTTATGTCTATCTTTAAGCACAGGGAGAAAAACAGAAAACAAACTCAGTGAGATATCCATGTTCTAACAGTTGCAGTGGACAAAGATTTCACACAAGGTCATTGGCCTGTGGAATACATTTTCTCTGTTCTCAGGTTATGTATCTTTAAGGTACTTCCATAAATTAACTTTTATTCTTGGGAGAAAAACAAGGACAGCAAAAAAAACCCAACAACCACCCTAGAAATAATTTTCATTCTGCAGATTTCAGAAAGTATTTTTTCTTTCTCACATAAATGTGTTTTTCCTGTAATGCCAAATGTTCAAAATATTTTCTTCACAGACTCACTCTCAACTCCTTTCTGTCCCCTTTCTTCCACTTACCGAGGCATTAATTCCCAAGTGGAAATTTTTTGGTTTACCACTGGGCATAAATTGGGTGAAAAGAAAAAAGCCAACAACTATGTTTTGGGAAAATAGGAAAAATAATAGTTAACAACGGACATTTACAGCTTGGAAAACAAACCGTTTTTAAGAAAAGCTGTTTCACTCAAAGGTGTTTATCAGCAGTATGGATAGTAAGTCTGGGAGAAGGAGTCTGGGCTGGAGAAGGAGACCTGTTTTCTGACGCACATGGCACGGGGCCACGTGCAGGTCTCCAGTTTATTTGCGGAAAATGGAGGGAAACGGTTTCCTGTGTTCTCACATACTCATGCTATAGACGGGAGGTGGGTGCATGGGAGAAAGGAACAGTTTAAATTAAGGGAGAACTTTTCCTGAAGTGTTTATTTTTAAACACTCGCGTGTCACGAAGGCCGGTCTCATGACTTTAAACAAAACCCAGTGCCATTGCTTCCGTGAGGTTAAAATGAAGCGCAATAGAAGAGTTACAAGCACTTTGCCTGCGACAGAAGGAAGGTCAGGCCTCACTTGGGTCTGAGGCTTGTCTCCACGGAGCGACGCCAGCCAGCTGATACTTGACCTTTAGATTCCCCAGAGTTGCCACAATTTTGGGGAAGTGGCATTTGTCAGATGGCCAAAGAGGGTGATGGAAAGGCCAGGCTGGTGGCCAGGGGCAGCTTGGAGGAAAGGTGTTTCCTACTGGGAAATTGGCCTTGCTTTATCCCCGGCCATGGGGTGGGGGCTATGGATGAGGGTGATGCCTGGGGATGGGGCTGAGGGGCAGGTGGAGAAAGGGGGAGGTTGTGAAAGGAAATGTCTGCAGGGAGGGAGAGTTTTGCTGTGGCTGCAGGTGGGAGGGCAAAGGGGGCAGTGGAGCCAGGATGGGCTGGGGGGAGGCTCCAGGGGGGCTGCGCGGCAGCAGACACCAGCCCCGGGGCAAGAGCTGGGCGCCCGGCCCGGCTGCTCCTCCTGAGCCCCTGAGGGATGGAGGGAGGGAGGCAGGGGGGAAGGAGGGAGGGAAGGGTGGAGGGAGGGAGGGATGCGGCGGTGGGAGCTCTCTCCCTGCGCTGGCTGCGGGGCGGGGGGGGGGGGGAGGCAGCTCCTGGGGAGGGGAGGAGAGGAGGCAGAGAGGGGATGTTGTTAAACAGTTTCTTACCGTAAGAGGGAGTTGGGACCCAGATCTTTCCAGTTAATCACACAACAAACTTAGATCATCGCAATAAAAAGCAGCTCGGCTCACTCTGCCTCCTCTAGTGACCGGCTGTGCACAGGGTCCTTCCGAGGAGCCATCTCCTCTTCTCCTCCCCGCCAGCCGCCGGGGGGGCCGCCAGCACCATGTGGGTCACCCAACTCCTGCCAGCCTTGCTGCTCCATCAGCTGCTGCTGCTTCCCATCACCGTCCCTGTGGCAGGTTAGTTTTTCTATCACTTACGCTAGTGACACCCCGCCGCCACCACCCTCCACCTCACAGCTCCATCAGTTTCCCTCTCCCTCTCTCCCCCGTGGCGAGGGTGGGTGCTTGGGGCGGTGCACCGGGGGCATCCCCCGCACCACCGCAGGTGGGACAGGCGGGGAGACCCCCGCCACCTCCGCCAGCTCCAACCCGCTCGGCGGGGCAGGCACCTGGCCCCGCGGCCGGGCGGGGGCTTAGGTGCGCTGGTGCCCGCCCAGCGCCTCCCGCGCCCGGGGAGGGATGCGGAGCGGAGCGGAGCGGTGCGGGACAAGCCGGGCTTTGCCCGCGGCAGGGTGTTGGCGGCCAGCGGCTTGGGGTGAGACACGGCAGGTTTGGGTGGTTTGCGGAGTGGTCGCTGCTTGTGCCGCCACCGCCTCCCCCGGTGAAGGGGCACTCGGGGCTCGCTTGGGACCGGGAGCCCTGGAGGGGCTGGGAGCGGGAGAAGGAAACCTCAGTTTTGTCCATAGGTGCTCGCGGCCGTTATCAGGACGTGAGGAAACATGTGTCCTCAATTTCCAAGCGGTAGAATAAATGTTAAGCAACAGAAGTTGACAAGGAATACCCAAAACACAGGATAGTACGTTGCTGAAAGGGAATATCCTTGCTGAAGTTCAGCAGCGTGAGCATGCTATTTCCAGACTTGTAATTTCATTAGATGTTCCCGATGAAATCCGGGAGGCGGAGGGGGGGAAGGAACGAACAATAAGTAATCAAGTGCTGGAAGCTCTTTAGCTGAATTTCTTTCCTGAAGTGTCCCCCTTGGACTGGATATCTGAAGAGCTCACTCTGTGTTTCTATTGGCCCTCTGGGGAGACGTTTAAGGAAAAAAAAGTTTGCAAAGGTTTCTACAAACCTTTCCTTCCTTCCTTCCGACAACATTGTTAGGGTCAGACCTTTGGACAGACAGAAACAAAAGACAGCCACAATTCAGGGAAAGGATCTGCCAGGAGTGGGCAGAGTGAGGGCAGGCACACTCTGCGCTCGGTCCTGGAGCAAGGTCTGAGGGCATCAGGCGACGTGTATGGCAAGTGATGTTGATGGCTTCCAAGACACAACTACATTTTCTAGTTAGAAAAACAAATAGTTTGAAATGTAATTTAAAAATGGACTACTTCGTGATCTGAGAGGGCAAGTAAAAAAAAAAAGACTGGTGGCATCACGTGCAGTAAAACCTGTCATTTTTCCCCTACAGTAGGAGTGTGGTTCTGTAGGATGCTGAACATCTCATCAGAGCTTCTGTGCTCAGTCTGCTCAGTGATGATTTTGTTTTTGTGGGCATTTTTAGCAAGTGACACAGAGATGCAAGCACTATGTTACTATACTTTTCTGAACTCCTTTTCCATGTACATTGCAATTTCCATGTTACGGACATGTGACCTCTCTCAAAAGTGATGACTAGAGCTGGCTAGGAATTTTCTGAGGAAATGTCTCTTTTTTTTTTTTTTTAAAAACTGGAAAATGCTGACCCATCAAAACTTTTCATAAAAATAATTCCTTTTAAGCATAAACTTTCTTTGGCTTGGTTCCCCCAAATCAAATAGAAGAGAAATTTGCAGCAGGAGATATTCACAATAACAGTGCACAACCTTCTGTTGAGAAACCCTCACCTATGGCAGAAACTCATCAACTGATGGGCTAGTTTGAAAAAAAAAGCTGAATAAACACTCCCCAGCTGCGTTCCATGGGCCAAAGATACTGAAACTGGTCTGCAGCCCAGTTCATAAGAAGCTAAGGTCACGCTTACTCTCTTGATATTTGGGATGCTTTTCTTGGATGAGAGGAAGTCCGTGTTCTCCCTGATTGTAGGCTCTTAGCGCTGGTCTGTAGTTTCCCAAGCTCAATGAATATTTAATCTACCTAATATTCCAACAGGAGAGATTGAGAGACAGCCTCAGCACTGTCCTGTCAGTAGGCTGACTCTTAGGGTTGTGCTCTAACCAATGGGCCCTCCAGTTTAGGAGTGGCTGGTTCATCTTGATGTGGAGGAAAATTAGATTTCCAAAACTTCAGAATTTTTCACAGAGTAGAACTTGTTTTCTGGCCAACTTTCACAGTGACAGTTTCTTGGCAACCCTCTCTTTCTTAACTTTTCTCCCCCACCCGCCTTTAATATTAATCAAACCTATTGTATGCCTTATGGGCAAGAATGAGGACTCTTACCATGCGCTGCCATTGTGCTTACTTTGCTTTTTAAAAATACGTGATCTTTAACAATAGTGTCTGGATTTTTACAATTTAGGCAAGGGGAAGTTGTGCCATTCCTCTCTGAAAATATATTGACTGCTTTCTAAACATACATGGTATCTTTGTACAGGATGTTGAATTCTTTTTACTGGGATGGTTTTAAGAAAGATATTTATTATTTTTATCTATATGAAAACAAGCTAAGTGGTGAAAACAAAATTTTAAAATAGGGAAAAAGGAAGTCTTTTGCTAATGCATGTCCATAGTCCATACTTTTTCGATTACAGTTCTGTCAAAGCTGATTTTAAATGTATGTAATGATGGGTGTTATTTCTTCTGTGAATGGATCTTTTAGGGTTGGAATCCCATGTCCTAAGTTCTGTGCGAAGACAAAGTCCTGTGTTGCCGAGTTTGCTGCCTAATACAGGTTGGGTTATATTAATGGGGAAAGAAAATGGAGGGTGAAGAAAACACTGAGAAATTTTCATGTCAGCAAGCTGTCCACACTATCAGTTTCTGAGTTTCTTTTTAATATATAAAAGATAAGAGGGTGATTGGTGAAAGATAAATGTGCAAGGTTCCTATAGACTACTTGCCTAGTCATTATCAATATTCTGTAAGTCTCTGTCACTTGCACAAAGAAATTAATCTGTAGCTAATAACTTTATCAGGGAATTTTCTTCCTTTTGCAGATATTATTCAGTATTCTTAGACAGTATCTCCTTAATAATGTTAATCTAGTGAAACTAAAAATAACTTTTTAATCAAAGCAAAAAGTAGACTGGTATATTGCTAAAGAGTGAATGTTAAAGATTTATTTCAATTAAATATATATTTTTCTGTGAAAAGACTGTTAGCCAAGTGTGTTTATTCAAATTTCACAGCACTTTCTGTAGTTTGGATCATCTGAAGCAGTTGTTAATGAAAATGTGGGACTTGCACTTAGTTTCTATAAATAACTATTGTTTAGAAAAAAATAAAATCAAATCCCGTAGCCATAATCGATGTTTGAATGTTGTGTATTCCTGTGGTCTGCATAGCTAAGTATATTTTAAAAATTTAACGTGATTTATACTTCCCCATCCCAGCTGTAGATAATCATTATGCTATATACTGTCAACAAAGCGAAATGATACTCTGCCAATTGGAAGACTGTATTCCTTCTGTTTAATGGAATCCTTTTGGTGCTCAGTGCCAGGGGCTGCTTGTTTTGCTCTCACATGTAATACAGCACTTGCCCTGCTTAACAGATTTTCTGTTTCTATTAATGCCATTTTCATAAGCAACGTAGCAGGAGAATACAGAGTTGAAAGACATGAGATTAAAATGTTGCATAAAACTCTGGAAAATTGTGCACTGAAGTCAAGGAAAGGAAAGCCTCTTATTGGAGGAGCTCATCTGTCATTATTGTAATACTTCAACTGAGGCCAGGGCTGGAAGGGAAATGTGCAGTCTCCCTCCGAGAACATAATATCTCCCCTTTGGATCTTTACGCTGAACATTAGTTTGCCACTTAAGCATTTCGAACTTTTCCAAGGAGATTTGAAAGCAGGATAACTGGGCCTCTTGATGGGTAAAAGCTTTATGTGGGGAGGAGAGGGTTGCCCTGAACATTGTGCAGTTACTTGTACTGGATGAGTGTTGGAATGTCACTCTCTCCCCATCAGTGTTGAGGTGGAGGGTTGAAGGGCAGAGGCTACAAGGCAGCAGGGAAGTGAGAAAGGATTGATCACGGAGGCGAGAAAGGATTGATCTCCATGCTTCGTTGGGAAGCATGACTGGTAGGAGAATTGGCACGATGTGAGCAATGCTTGCAGTGGGGAAGTATGGCAATGAAAAACAACTAGGAAGGGGTGAGAACATCCTCACTGTTACCCCATCTGTTTTCTGTAGGGTTTTTTGGCAGTGGCCCTTAAAGGACAATAGAGCTGTTCCCGAATGTGGTGAGTACCTACACGTAAAGCAGTGCTGCAGCGAAGCAGAGCTGGGAACACGCTCCAGATTAGTCAGATGTGTTGGCAAAATCTAGCTGCAGGAGTTTTCAATGGCTTGTGGGCCTCCACCCATGTTCTGTCTGATGAGCCCGGCCATGCCTGGCAGTTCTCGGTGCTGCTGGCCCAGCTGGGGACTGGCTGCTCCCTCCGTCTCCCCTCAGCTCCAGCTCTTCCTATGACTCCTGGCCTTGGCCAGCAGCACTGGTTTTATGTATACAACATGCAGCAAGGCTCTCATCACTCCTCACAGGGGCTGTTTTGCTGCCCTCAGCAGTCCATCACTCTTTGTTTTGCCCAAATTCCTACCCTGCCTGCCTATGCCTTTCTCTTTATCCTGCACTCCGTGCCTGGGCATCCTCAGTGGCAGCTGAGACGCCATCAAGACAGAAGCCCACAACGTGCTGGGTGCCCCAGAGGAGACACCAAACGCTTGTAAAGATTGTGGAATGCAATGCGAAATGGTGGGGATTTAATTCTTGTGCAAAATGCGTAAAAAGACAAATCTTACAAAGAAAAATCCTCTTAGTAATTTAGCCAGAGGTTAGATACAGCAAGTCAGAGTATAAACTGCAGAACATTTGTTTCTGCCAATGGGTCCCAGCATCCTGCTGAGCAGATAACCTTTTCTTGGAAGAAAAAGAGCTGTCCTTTTGCCTCTGCCATCCAATTTTAGAATATACTATCAGTTGTTAGCATTATCCTTAGCTTCTTGAGCTTTCTTGATGACTATAGGAGAGGGTTACAAAGGCAGGACTCAGCATAAACATGAAGTTGGGTTCCAAGTAACATGGCAATCTCTGCAGCTGCTAATAAGGGGTATGCGTGCACGGGGGTGGGTGTGTGAGTGGTAATATGCAATGTAAAGCCAAAAAGAAATATCTTTCTGCATTTCCTGAATCTGCTCAACAGCTAGACTGAAAGCCAATGTAAAAATAAGGAAAAAATTATCTTCTATATTATATATCTATGTTTCAAACTACTTTCTAAAAATTGTAGATTTTTTTTCCCATAGTGGCTCTTTTGCCAAGAAAATAAATTTCAGCAGCTAAAATAATCGCATCATCCTCCAGATACCTTTCTGAGAAACTGTTTAATTGTGACAAGCTAGAGATGCCTCCTTGGACAGCTGGTTTTATTTTGGTGACTTTCCATCTATACAGCAGTTTTTATGGGTATGGTTGGTAAACTTCTTTCACGCCAAATTATTGTCTTACATAAATAACCACATTAAACTTAATCTGGCATCTAAATCTATTCAATCTACAAAGTTCTTTTCTTGGGCACATTTCAGAGTTGTTTCAGTTTCTCATTATGTTGGTCTTTCTTTCTTTCTTTCTTTCTTCCTTCCTTCCTTCCTTTCTTTTTTTTTTTTTTTTTATTTTTCCAAATGAGAAGTCATTTGGAAAAGGTGTTCACTTTTTTGCATTCTAGCCAGGAATCTGGACATTTCTGATACTGAAACAGGCATAAGGAGAAGTCAAAGTAAATGAAAGTAAGTTAAAAGTAAGTTGAAAGTGCTGAGCATTAATTCTTTTTTATCCGAGTGACTCTGTTAGGACTTGTTTTAAGAGAGAAAACTGCATTGAATGTATTTCTTTGAAAAGGGCTTCCTAACTGTTCTCATAGATAACAATATTTTGATGCCTCTATTAATGGTTTTAGTATCAACATTCACCTTTAACATCTTTTCTTTTACTACTGTGACCATACTGTTAAATAAAGCATGTGGTGTCTGAAACCATTTAGTAACATCTACTTTCACCATCTGGTCAAGTTTTGTTGTGTGCTTTTTTTTTTTTTTAATTAATGAAGCCAGTATATTTACGTTGTCATACTGGGGCCTGCATCAATATGCAATTTACCCTTGATGTTTTATATCCTTTGAAAAGCATTGTCGTGGAAATACATCATTGAATTTAATTAAAAGTATCCCTTGAACCATGTTTAATTGACAAGTTAAACACCTCACTGCATTTGCATAATGTTCTTCAATGCCAGTATGCTGAGAAATGTTGCTTTATTTCAAACCCTACTCACTTACTTTTCTTCTTACACAAGCTTTACCAAATGCAATTTTATGCATATAATCTAGCATACTTTATTTTTTTGTTTTCATATTAAATTGTCACTATTTATACTGAGATAATAATTCAGCTTTTCTATCTATTATAAAAAGTGTTTTCTGACACTGTGATAACCCATCGTTTTGCAGATTTTTGCTTTGTACATTTTTTTGAGATCTAACTTTCGCTTGTTTCTTTTTTTTCCATTCAGATACATACTTATGAATATCTTTTCTTGGGTGTAACCATGCAATTTTTGTTGAGTATGATGTTCCCTGTTAAAATGTTTGTTTCATTTATTGTATTGAACTATGCTTTCGTGCATTTATTTCAGACATGTTTAGGGTTGGGCTTTTGTTTCAGGCTTTTGTTCTTTTTTTTTCCCCAAGAGTTTCAAGTCACGTGAAATTCGGCTCTCATATTTTTTATTTTTTTTTTCTAGCTCAATGGGGAAATCCAGTTTACTTTGGCTTGCAGTGATGATTGTTTGCAAAATTAAGTTAATAGCTAATCTCATTTTGACATTCTGACCTGGTTATCACTTATAACACAAATAATTCAATCTCTAATTAGTCCATCTGTTAACTGCTCAAGGTCAAGTGACTTCATTTCATTAAAAACACAATGCAAAACATTAAACAGAGAACTAAAATGCCAATTGATACTAAAGGGGCTATGTCTCTTCTATGTTTCTGAAATAAGTGTATCAGTTTATATGACCATTTTTCTTTACTGGAATATATTTTGAATCTTTGCTTCTCTGAGCTTCCTGCACAGTGTGTGGACAATTTCCCTCTTTCAGTTTTTCTCCCCAATGCCATCTTATTTTGCATTTCATTGCACTATTTGGAAGGACTGCTGTTGATTCCTGCAGTTCTCTGACAGTATCTTCCAGCCTAAGGAATTTAGATATCTTCATTTTCTTGATTTTTTTCCTCCTAAAGATTTAGTTTATCTCTGACATCTAACAAACATGATGAAGAATGGTTCTGTTATGTGACTGTCCATATTTTTTTCAAAACGGAAAATTATAAAAGACCTTTTTTCCATCCACGGTATGAAGACCTGTATCCAACTTACATACATCAGTAACTATGATAATAGAGAAAAAAAAATCATTACTGCAAACAATATGAAGTTTAGCACAACAAAGCAAATAACTACTTGGAAAAATGCTGAAGTTCTGCAAGTGTAAACACACAGAATAAGGAAATAAAACTCCATACCAAATCATCAAGATTTCATTAAGAATCTCATTTTAAATACAAAAATTCAATTCAAATGTATTTCTCTTCTCATTTGGAAAATTTTGTGTTGAGTTTTGATGTGTTTGTTCTGTGTAATAAAGTGGGGTGCAAAATTTGAAAGAAGTGAAATGAACGAGGCATCTCACGTTATCACAAGACTTCACAATGCGCTTCTTTAAGAAAGCACTAACTGTTGCATAGACTAGAGTGAAACTTGGAAACGCTGGAAGCCGACATGCCAAATGCATCATAACTCCTGTTTAATAAAAGCTTCGTAGAGTCTACGACAAGTCCATAAAAGTGGAGATTTTTCTCAGGGAGACAGCCAGTATGCTCCAGTTGTACTCTGTAAGGCTGTAATTCCTAAACCTAAGTATACATCTGCATTTGAAAAAGCTGGACTGGCAGAGGAAGGAGAAAGGGATTACCAATGAGGTAGATAAAGCTAGAAAAATTTCATTGTAAAATTTTTCTGTAGACAATACAAGTAGGGTTTTTGATCTCATTATAATGGGCAAAGGTGATCCTTAGGCCTGTTGATGTCCTGTATGTCATTTTGGTTACCACAACAATGGTATCATATTGGCTATATTAGTTTTTTACTACTAAACAGCTAATGCAAAACCAAATCCTTTTTGTGGTCCGACTAAGACCTGAGAGTCTGAAACTTGACTTGCTTAGGTATTTGAACTCTAAATGGCCTGCAACTAGATTTATACTGAATTTCTTGACTCTTGTATAGCTCACTATTAGACCTATTGTTTTCTGCAAGGTCTGAATTGTTATTTGAGATATAAAACATAATTAGATAGTTTCAGGACTAAATGGTGTGCTGGTATGGGAGCCTAAAGCCCTTTTTGATGTGGGACACAGGGACAGAAGAGAAAAAGGAAACTACTTTGCTGTCATTTTCCCATTAGTCCAACAGTTAGAAAATATCTGGAGAGTGGGAGAGATCAAAATACAAACACCTTTGCTGATTAAAACCTATTTCTCTTGTAAAGAAAGTGTCTTAATTTCTATGATATTGAAAATTATAGCATCCGTTACTCTCAGTACTTGCTGTTTTACTGGTTCTATTTTGTATAAATATAATTAAGATCGCATTTAAGTAGGTTCTAGAGTACAGGTACTGCAACCTCCTGGTGAGTTTTCTCACCAAAATGCTGCAGAATAATTTCTTTATCCTTGATGATTGGTTTGGATGTGGACTGGAACTATTCCAAGAAAAGATATTGCTGGAAATCTTTTCACCCAGATGCTCTATACTTTGAGCAGTCTCAGTTAATGCTTCATATCTGAGAAGTTTATACAGAAATCTCACATGAAAAAGGTCATAATGGAACGCAAAGTTGGGTTCTTGTAGTTCCCAAGTAAATATCTTTCACTGTAAGGAACACTTTTTTTTTAGTAAATATTTCAAGCATTTTATGAAAATGGAAGAACTCCAGTAGGGACACTGTGGAAATCCCAAATGAGATTATGGAGTCCTTGTCCAGTGCTGCATCCTACCAGAGCAAATGTGGTAGTTTCCATTTCCTTGGGCGCTGGCTGAGCACTTCTTTTTTCTGTTCAGACAAGGTTGCTACCATGTTAAGAAGTAGAAAGAAGAAACACTCTCACCTTTTTGAGGTTTTTTTTTAAGTTGACTGAAGAAATATTTTTAGTTAGTGGTTGCTTCTGTTGAAGAAAAAAAATGTTGATTCATATTTGACTGGATTCTTTTGTATTTGAATCAGCTGCTATTATTTTCAAATTTAAGTGGAATGTCAGACTTCCTTAGTAATATGATATTCAACTACAAGAAACATTAGAGGACACGACCCACAGAATAACCGAAGTCCTGATTAATCAAAGTTTAGGAAACTGGAATGAATGGCAATCACAAATTAAGAACATTAGTTAGAGCATATTGCATGATAACCTTTAATGTAGAACATTTCTAGGGCATTATTTGATTTAAGATTTTTATAATAAAAGCACCTAATTTGAAATAAAAAGGCTCAATTATTTTCATTTATTTTGTTTTTAGAGTTGTAAAAGTAATGCTTTGCGTTATTCTGATGGTTCTAACAGTCACACCACAGACGCCTTTGGCCCTTTGCCTTTTGGATTATAGGCAAGTCATAGAATGTTGTTGTTTGAAAGCTAAAGTAAATCAGGCTGTTATGAATTGCTAAAAGCAAGATCAAACCCATAATCCTCTTTGGACAACTGCTAGGAAAAGAAGAAAAAAAAAGCAGAACTGTGAACCATGTTTTTCAGGCAGAACAGAATTTCTTGATTTTTTGAATCATATTCTTGCATGTTAGCTGGTGAGTTTAAGAAGCTGTTATCATCGGGAATTAAGATAATGACACTTATCAGTAAATGGGAAATGTTATCATCAGGAACTGAAAGAAAATACTTTGATATTTCTGTACAGATAGATTCTTACCTCCATTTGACATAAAAGTCTTGGCTGAGACAATTTAGAACTAACAAATACGTCTTGTAAGATAATAGATTGAGAGATTTACCACAAAAGCTTTATAGAAGACTTGTTTTTCTGTGGTTGTCTTAAAGAGCAGATGCAATCCTTTATGCATCCCTTCAGCTCTATCACAGGTACAACAAAAAATAAAGCAGTTTCAGTGTAGACACAATGGCTTCCAGTAACCGAGTGCCGGTACTTAAGGCAAGAGTATCCTCACAGCATTTCCCTAAACATAATGATTCATTTTGGGTGGGTGTGCACTGCACTAACACAAGGGCTGAAAATGCTTAAGAGAGCTAATAGGAGTCCCTAACACAGCACCAAAAGTATTAACATTTGATCTTTTCATCAAAAGCTTCTTCATATAATAATAACACGGATGTGCAAGTAAATAAATACTTTTTTGCTGAAAATGGTTGTAGCTGGAATTAAAATCGTGGGCTATTAGATGCAGGGGAATAACAGAGTTCACCTTCATCAGTTCAAAAAGAAGGAGAGTAGGATGGGGTGAAGATTATTTTATAGGGACATCACAGCAGAGATATTCTACTCCTTTGATTTTCTTATTTTTAAAGGCTGAAGCTTGATGAAATCTAATTTAAATGCCTTTGGTGTATTTTTAGGTGTCTTAGGGATAACTCACCACTGAGAGGTGTGATTTAGCTGAATCCAGTGAAAATGTGAGCTCGCTTAATGATCAGGATGGAAGTTCTGCAAAGGGAACACCCTTAAGCCCTCTTTGGCTTTACAGTATGTGGAGCTGGCAGTAACTCCTTCAGAGCCTCAGCTATTGTAATTTACAGAGTTATTCTGAGCTTCTGCACAGAATGCACCAAGCAAAAATCCACTGGCCTAAGCACACTCTGCACTTGCATGAGGAATTATCTATTCAGGATAATTGAGCACTAGGGTGAGGCTTCATATATTTGAAAGACTGGCAAATTTTAATAAATTGATGCTTAGCATTCGTGTTCTATCATTGTTTCAGATTCTGTAGAGAAAACTGAAAGGACAGCTGTGAAAACAGTTATATGGAAAGAAGTTATGAAAAATATTTTTAGCTACTTTGTAAATTAAGGAGGGATTAATTCACCTAAATTTACCTGGATTAGTCATCTAATCCAAAAAGATCATCTGGGATCATTGAGTGAAATAGGAGCAATAGATCCAAAGCACAATTCGTCCTCCCTGTGTTACTCATCTGTCAGAACTGGGAGAATCACTCTCAAGAGGTACTCATCTGCCTTCACCGACGATGGAGCAGCCTACACTGGCAGACTTGTTTCTATGGAAAAAATTATTAAAAATACATACATATGGTGAAAACTGTGGGTTTTTCTTGCAAAAATCAAAAATGTTTCCTCTTGCACTTTAGCCAAACATCTCTAGTCAGTCTTCCCTGCTCCATTTTACGCCCCTTCCACCGGGCCTTTGAACAGGGATGTGGAAACCAGATCAGTGCATTCTTTTTTGCAGAAATCTTTGCAACAGTGCAGATCATTTCCATGATATGGCCTCTGCCTCCCCTGCTCTTCTTTTCTGTAGGCTAACAACTCTAACTCAGTCACACCTAAACTGCACACAACACTCGCACCGAGTCTTCACTGGAGCCGAAGGAGGACAAATGGTTATGTCACATCACTTCCAGGCATCACTTCTTTTCACAATTTGCAATAAAAAGTTTGCTGTTCATCTTTTTCACCTGAGTTTTTCATGGCAGTATTTATAAGATCTCAGGTTATTATTATCAGGCATATTTTGGGGTCTCTGAAAAAAAACTTACAAAGCGTGAAAAACTTTCCTCTTACCCTTTTCTAGCATTATGCAAGTCTTTATTTGAAATTCATTTTGCTATAATTCCTACCATTTCTGTTTTTAAGAATGGGGAGCACCATCTGAAATAATCAATTCTTCTCAAGTATCTGCTTGTACCTTATTTTTGTGAATTTCTTTATGCTTTAGGTACCAGTGTTCCTATAATTCCTAATAAATGTTATTCATATCTAATGCAATCTTCAATCTCAGCACTCTTCCTTACAGTGTTTTTTTTTTATTTGTTTTTTTTTTGTCTTCTTTCCTTCTTTCTTAGAGGGTAAAGGAAAAAGGAGAAATCCTCTTCATGACTTCAAAAAAACAGGAGAGTTGATGCTCATTAAAGTAAACAAAACACTAGAAGTAAAAACCAAGCTGTTAAATACCACTGAGCAATGTGCCAAGAGATGCAGCAGGAACAAAGGCCTTTCATTCACTTGCAAGTAAGTTATGTATCTCTATTATTTTATTGTTGTTTTTTTTTCCTAATGGAACCTATATAACTCCTTTGACCAAAGCTCTCTCTGTAACTGTCATCAGTGCTAGCTTGTACTAAGGATTTCCATGAACTTGCTCTACCTGTGCAGAGCGTCAGTCTTTTCTGAAGCCTTATCTGAGTTGTTCTGTCTTCTTAGCTTGTCCAATCTGTGATCTTTTCCATAACATAGCTGAAAAAATATACTCATGTTAAGATATGGATGACTTGTGCTGCACTGTAGCGTTCGGTGAACATTTCTGAGATTTTTATGTCTCTTATAAAATGGTTATTGTCACACATCACAGCTGCAGTATTTCAGCACCACTTCAGACCATATTCTGTCTTCATTCTTTGCACATTACTCCCTCTGAAATCAATGGGAACCTCACACATGGAGTGCAGATACACGCACTGCTGAAGTTCACTGGCAAGTGCGACGAATCTGATACAATGGAATCAAACCTTCTGGGCTGCACAATCATTACAAGTATATGACAGTTATTCTTCAGCATCTGCTGTCTCTTAGAAACACATCATGCAGCTGATTGCTTGTCTGCCTTGTACACATTCTCTACTATTTTTTGGAACAAATCACTATTATTTTTCACATGTATTAGACTTAAATTATCCCCCTGGCCTCTCTTAGTCTAGACCATTAGCAATAAATGAAAGGACATGAATGCAGGAGAATCTTGGAGAGAATGGATGGCTTCTGTACTGGTGAGTACTGGGCTAAATATGAGCCTGGTCTTGAAACATAAAAAAGTCTTGACAATCACTACAAATGAAAGCTAGACCAAATGCAATAACAAAAGGTCTTCCTTGGCACAAAAGGTCCTCAACTTTAATTTAATCCTTCTTTAAGCCTTTAAGTCCAGTGTTGCAAGACCTAGTTTGTGTTGTGTTTTGCTTTGACTATTTATATATGTAAACAATGAGCAGATCTTACTTATTTCTGCTAGAAAATATTTTCCAGGCACTAATATTTTTCACATGGTACAAGCCACTCCTTTTCCTATTGGCAGATCTTCCACTGAGATCATTGCCAAGTGGATCAGGTTGTATTCAAGAGATCCTTGAGTTCTGATGGTCAGCAGCGAGGAGTATTATAAAATTAGGTTTCACAGTATAAAAAAATTCTGAAAGATGCCAAGGAGACAGCAATTCTGTATTCCAACGTCTCTTAAGAAAATTGTCTCAAGCTAGTTGTAGCTGCTCTGGCTGGTATGTTCCGTGTTCTGAAAATAAAAAGTAGGTTAATATATTTATAGATTATATTTTACATTAATAATAATCTAGAATCTCTCTGAAAATTTAAAACTTTTGCATTTGTGAAGAAATTTTTTCTATTGGGACAGCATCTGATGGATTCATTCAGGGGCAAATTCTCTCTGCTGTAATCAGCCAAGAAAGCAACAGAGAAGAGCCATGAGGGGCTTTGAGAACACAGCTTGGAAGAATCCTACTCACAGATAGCAGGATTACAATAGTCACATACCTATTTTTCACTGAAGATGAAAAAGAATTGTAAATCTGACTACTTGTGCTCTGAATTTCCAATTTTCCCCTACATTTCTCTATCAAGGAAGGCTAGCAGCAGAGATGTAGGTGGTTAGATCTTTCCTGTGCTACCACTATGCAGCACAACATGAAGGATTTTCTGTATCTGTGAACATTCTTGTGGTTTCCCATTTGGCCCCAGATGAGTCCAGTTGTAGTGTGCACAGTTCTTTGATGCTACTGTAAACATGTATTTGACATGTGTTCCCTTTTAAAGGAATCAGTGATTACTAATGTTTCCCTTTTATTCCTAGGATCCTCAGTCTTTAACTTCATACCAGCATATGGTTACTACAAGGTGAAATTTGTTGCCAACTTAAATTAAAACCAATTAGTTTACTGGTTGCTGTGGGAGCATTCTAAAATAACAAAAGTAGTAAAACAGAATGACATTTTAAATACTTGAAATACAGACTTAGATTTTCCTTTGTTTATTGACATTTTCATGGCTTGATTCTGATGCTTCACATCCATGCAGTAGTTCTCCATCACTCGGGTCATGGCACTGATGTTTTCTTCTCTGGATGCAAACTCGATTTTTTTTAAGTATTAAGATCAAATAAAATGGAAATACTTTGTAACATAATTGTGACAATAGCACTGGTAGCAGCAGCCTCTGGGTATGTACCCCGTGAGGTACACCAGCAGGAAGAGGGTTGGGTTTCTTTTCTTCCAGAAAGTGGTAAAGTAGCAGATTCCAGGCACTACACACTTATAAAAGGATCAGCCACTCATTATTTTGGGGGGAGAAGAAAAAAAAAAAAAAAAGAAGGAAACTTTTGATTTATTTATGATAAGTTTCTGTATCACTTGCAAGTAAATTGTGAGCATTATATTTGATAATCATTAATCCTTGCTGTTTTTAACTCTGACACCTTTTTGTTGGAGCTAATATATGTCACTTCCTAGAATGTCTTAGAATGGACCTTTCCTCTTTTCCCTTGCTATCATGTTTTCACAGATCTTGATCATTTCCAACTGAGTTGCAAGGTCCTTATCAAGATTTGTTTCTTCTTCATAACACTATTCCTAAAATCCCCCCTCAAAATACTCCTTAGATTTGCTTACCTTGTCTTTTTGACTTCATAACTCTCTGTACATCATTTTCAGCCTTCCCTATCAGCTTTATTAACCTGCTGCTAGACTGTTCTTATTCCTTTGTTTCACCACCATTTGCAGTCTGTTACTCCCACTGTTTTCCTTCAGTCATCCTTGCAGCTGTCCCACTACATTTCTTATGGACGAGAAAAAGATTATGTAGTTACTATTTTATTGGCTGTGCAGATGACTTTTGCAGACATGTCACTTCCTTACCTACAAAGCTGTGCCTGTCTTACCCTTTGTTATCTGCTTAATTTCTGGAGTGTCTTTGTATTTACAGAAAGGGATTCCAGTACAGACCACGGGATTCCAGTATCAGAGAACCTACTGACTATCTCAGTACAAATAGCAACAACAAAAAAGGTTGTGATCGGCAGTATCAGTATAAGAAAGTCCAAGAATTTGCTTCAATATGTTGACTTTGGAAGTGTAAAAACCCTCCAGTTTTGGGTCCAAGAAAAGATTGTTAGAAACTTTTATGTGCAGAAGTGGCTGAAGACAAACTGGAAAGAAACCAAAAGGCAACTGAAAGGCAAAAAGTGAAAGAAATGTTTGTAAACAGTGCATTCTGCATTCCCGCTTTAGGAGGGAGGAGGGGAAAGGAGAATGTAATTGGAAAGGCAGGAAAGGTCAAGGATATTTTTGTGAAGATGGAGTTAGAGGCACTTGGATACGCTCATATTTGAGAACTCGCCAGGAGAGAACAGAAGGCTGAACAAGGGCAGAAGGATGAAGGTTAGCAGGTTGGAAACATTTGGAGTCAACAGAGTAGAGAGAGCAGTTGGACGAAAAATCTGTTTGGTGATGGAAATGATAATGAAGAGGATGTTTGAAAGAGAGAAGAGTGGGGAGGTTGGATAGGATCTTGTAATATTTTTAACTGAAGCCAGCAAGATCTCACACAGAAAAACTTCTATGGTGAGAGGGGAATTAAATGAAGATCAAAGAGCTTTGAGTTGGGGGACGTACTGCTCAGGAATATGGCACAGCCAAAGTACGGATGAAGTGCAGGAAACCTGTGTGTTCTTTTGGATATTATCAAGTAGTGTTAAAATGCCTTCTCAGGTCAGAATAAAATACCTTAAAAAGTTTGGGATGACTGACAGAAATGTAGACTTTGTGGTGGGCTAGAGAAAATAGTATCATGTCAGTGATTAGTTATTTGGTGCTAATGAGAAATTAAGGGAAAAAAAAATAATTTTTTTTTTGTTTTTTGTTGTTGGTGTTTGTTTTGGTTTTTTTGTTTTTCGTTTTTTTTTGTAGTAACTACTGCCCCCACCCAGGCAGTCAACTGTGTGTTTAAAATCCTTTAAAATATTTAACCTACACTTATGGAATTTCCTTTCAGAAGGATGCTAGGAGAAAAAGATGTGCAGATTTCATTTAAAATATTGAAAGAAAATGTTTTTCCCTTCTGATTTCTGTTTGTGTTTCTTTCCCCCCTCAAAATCCACTCAATTCAGCACACATTGTACCCTAGCCTTGAAAGCAGTTAAAAATAAAAGAAAAAAAGTAAACAAAAGCAAAGCAAGGACAAGCTGTAGGTACACTATCACAGCTTAGATTATTCATAAAAATAAAAATAATCTTGTTTTTAAAAAGCTCTGTTGTTCTAGGCAAGAAACAGATTCCTTGCTCCTGAATTTTCCTCAAGCCATCAGTGTGATATACTTAACTATTTCAGAGATATATTGTAAGGACGGCAAAGAAGATGGTTTAGAGTCTTCTTTTTTCTTTTTTTTTTTTTTTTCCAGAAAACAGCACAACTGGGGACACAAATGCTGTCTCAGTCACATTCATCTCACTTTTAAAATAAAGATCTTTAATGACAAGGGAACTCTTAGATTAGTGTGAACAACCAAGCTGGTATTTAATGTAATGGCCACATCAATTTAATTTCTTTGTTTCTTTGTTCTTGTCAGCACAGTTGTGGGTTTAAACACTAATTTGGGCTGTTTCTCTGACTTTCCCAGTAAAAATAAATCTGATGTCATTGCATGCTCCTTGGCAAGCCATGTTTCATTATTATAAACCACACAGAGATTTTTTTTCTCATCCAGATTTTCTTTGCAGGGCCTTTGCTTATGACAGAGTTACAAAACGGTGCCATTGGTTATCCTTCAACAGCTTGACAAATGGTGTGAGAAAGAAGCAAGACCATGCGTTTGATCTGTATGAAAAGAAGGGTAACTGATTTATTTACTGATTTTGTTTTTCCAGCTATGGAGGGGGAAAAAAAGCTGAGGTCAGTCAGTGACTTTTTGGCTGTAAGAGTATTCTGGGTATGGGGCAGTTTTATGCATTTTGAAAGCTGCATCCACAGTTTTATTTACAAATATCCTGGTTTTGTTGTCATGCAAGTTCATGTATAAACTTGCTTTTGTTCAGTTTTCCAACCTATGTATTTGCCTACCATCATATGCACTAGTCTGAGCTGCTACTTCAGTTTACTAGTTAAAAGCTCAGTTTTATGAGTTACTGTTATTGACAGAATATTGCTTTTATTTGCCTCATTAATTAGTGGGGGACTTAAGTTCTCAGACATGGACTTTGGGTCAATCAGACACTTTGGAAACGTTTTCAATAGCTTTCTTTGGGAAGCTAGTGATCAATATTTTGGAAAGAAAAAGAGGCAAGAATGTATGTGGACGATTACACATTATTTTTAGTAGTTAAGTAGTTAAAGGCTATCAGAAATATATTGTTTTATGTGAAAACTGATGATGAACTCTAATTTTAAATACATTGACCAAAACCCTAATTTTCATCTCTTTTCTTGCAATAGACTATGTCAGAAATTGTATCATTGGAAAAGGAGCAGATTACAAAGGAACGATATCTGTTACCAAAAGTGGTATCCAGTGTCAAGCTTGGAATTCAATGATCCCCCATGAGCACAGGTAAGAGTTCATGAGCAGAGACAATGGGAATAGTGCTCAGACAGCTTCCATAAAGAATGGTTTGACTTATTAGCAGACAAAAAATTTATGAGAAAACTGACCTTAGACAACAAAATCTCTTAGGTGTATTCTCGCCTTTCCCCCAAGAGATGCCGCTCTCCAGGTCTCAGAAAAACCTTACCTTCTTGGCCTTTCTCCAGAGGTCTCTGTTAATGCCAGCCTGTGTATCTGGATCCCTTCCTTCCCTGTGACAGCTTTTTTTAGCTGTTTATATCCTTTTGATCTCTTAGCTACTGGCAGAAACAAAACATCTGCATAACTTCAGTCTGGGGTCTGGAAGTTTATCGCTGGACTCCCAGGAAACGGGTAATTTTAAAAAATATATTATTAGGAAGTGAGGGATAATAGGAATATTAGCCCATCTATTTGATCAGTATATAATTATTGTTACTATATTTTGCATAGTTACTATTAAATCTCTATTATTTGTAAAATGTGAAACTCTATAAAACACTTAGACCAGGCAACAAATACATAGAAAGGACAGAACAGATTATTGAAATCCTTTCCTTCAGATCACATGAGCAGTAGTAAAAGACTGATGCAGCGGGAATGGCATTTAAGTTTTGAGTTTAAGACCTGATACAGTGAGGAACTGGGGCCATATCTACACCTTAAGAGTAGACTTCGTTCAACTATATTAGCTAAGGAAAAAGAGAAGAAAGCCAAAAACTCCTGGTAAAAACAGATTCAACCACAACAAATGTTGCTGGAAACTAGCAAAAGGTCTATGAAGCACTGGTCTATTCTTTGACTGTTTCTCTTCGAACCATTTTGTATTGGCTTTAACCATTTAGATAATGAAGCCCTAAGAGCCAAAACGAGTGTCCTCTCACCCATAAGCTTCCTATCCACATTGCTGCCTTTTGTTCTGGACTCACAGCAGCAGCACTTTCTTTAGGAGGTGCCAAGCTGGAGACTGCTAGTGAGGAACTGGGATGTGCACTGCTCAGTCCTGTCCTGACTAAATCTATCCAGTATGCAAGATGATATCTTGGAACAACATTAAAAGGCAAAGGATACTTGGGTTTTCTCTTCTTATGATGTGTTACAAAGCTGAGCCTCGGGCTTGGACTTGACTGGACTTGGCTGCTTATAATATAGATGGTACTGTGTCTGATTTTGAGTGTGGGACTGGGCCCGCTCTAAACTGTGAATGTGTGACAAATACCACCAGCTCCCGCAGGAATTACCTCTTGAGACTTAACACCTCAAAGTGTACAATCTTCATTTTTTAGAAATGAAAGAATTCTCAATAATTACACCCTAAGCAAGTATGAATATTTATTCTAAATAATATACATATGACTTTATAAAATTAAAGAAAGAAAAGTGCCTGAATAGTATATATTACCACTAAATTGCATTTAAATATACAGCATCTACAGCTTTATCTAATACATTTGGACAGCCGCTCTTCTGTGATGTATTTTATGAGAATGACTTTTCTCCTGTCTTGTGCAATAAGTTTAATTTTTAAAAGGTCACTGGATAAATGAGGTGGCTGCATGCTAATTTTGTTTTTCAACATCAGAAAATATGATTTCATCATCAGAGACATGAGAGAGATGGGAAGAAGCAGACAGTAGTGGTGTGTTTGGAACTTATTAGTATGAAAGGCTTAGATTTTTAGGTCAGTTTTTCTCAACATCTGATTATCACAAAGTGCCATTGGAAAAAAAAAAATCCCTTTTCATATTCAAGGGAGAAATGTACTTTAGTGATTTTTCATTATCTTTCTAGAAAGAACTGAAGTAACTTCAGGCTTTAAACTTGTGCTTAGATTTAACAAATTATATTTTTATTTATTTGTATTCCAGTAGAACCTGGAGACTCCCAGATGAAATCAGGGTTCCATTATTTTTGTCTCCATCCTAGTACGGATTACAAGACTATCTTTCTGTTTGCTCTTAAGAGCTTTTTTTGTCTAAATGGACAAAGCCAATGCAAAAATGGTTCAAAGGGAAATGGTCAAAAGAGTAGACCGGTACTTCACAGGCTTTTTGCTAGTTTCCATGGCTGTTGCTGTGGTTGAATCTGTTTTTACCAGTACCCTTATTGGCTTCAGTTTTTGGCTTTCTTCTTTTTTCCTTACCTAATATAGTTGAACTAAATCAGCACACAGCTTTAGGAGTGAGTCCATCTTCCATTTCTGGGTGGGTCTTTGCTGCATCTCATCTTTTCCTCCCTCAAGAATGTTGCTTCAGTACCTGTTGAAGCCACTTGTATATCTGACCCATTTGAGTTTCTAATGCATTTACACTTTTTTTTCTTTTTTAATTTTCTGACAACATACCTGACATAATTTGAAATGCCTTTTCCCCATATTTTCTAATGTCCGTAATTTCTGAGCAGAAAGATTTTCCAGCAGGATAATTAAATAACAATTTTTAATATGCACTGAAATACCACATTAATACATACACAGGTTGCAATGTCCCATCAGTAAAGTTTGCCCAGGGCTGCCTTTAGCTAAAAAAAAATAAAATTGAGATATTTGTATTACAAGACTACAGAGGAAAACCAGAAGCAATAATTCTATAGGCAGCAGTAATGACATAAAAATTATTCTCTTCAAGCACTAAAAATAAGAAAAGCACTTTTAAATAATGCTTCCACATTGCCTTGACTAGAACCACAATGCAATTAACAGAGGTATTTTCCACTTCAGTTAGTTCAAAGATTTCATTAATGGGAATAAAACATGATTAAAATGTCACATGTCAGAATTTTCTTTTTGTTTCTCTCTCTTTCTTTCTTTCTCTTTTTAAAAATTGTTAATTTATTCATTTGTAACATAGAATTTGCCAAGGACAGCAGGAACCATACATTTCTCGTCTGCTTTTGTATATAAATTAAATAAGTGTCTGTGTATGAAGACTGTCCCAAGTGCTTAGTTTAGTTTCCTAAGCTGCAAGTGTCTAGTCTGCTAAAAGAAGTTAGATGAAATTTTATTCCTTTTTTTCCTCCTAGAATATAGATATGTTTGAATTCCCTTGGTGATTAAAAAAAAAAAACAAAACACAAAACACACCGAAACAAAACAAAACAAAACAAAAAAAACAACCAAAAAAAAAGCCTTGAACGAACACCCAAAATAAACTATTGGGCATTTTCAGAATAAAAGGTGCACTTTACTTGTGGTATTTCCACCAGAATTTAAATATGCTGAAAAAAAAAATGGAACAAATCTTAGAAAGCTCAAAAATTAAATCAATTTATTAAGTTGAATTACAAGTTTTATGTCATCCCCTTTGTCTTTTGCCCGACTTTTCAATTAACAAGAACAAAACTAATATTCATGGAATTGAGCATAACTCTGAATTTGATGTGGTTTTTAACTATAGAGATTTAGCTGCTGTTCAAGCATCACTGCAGTGAAACTGGCAGTGAAGTGTCACTGGGTTCGTCTGCAGTGTGCAGGCTGAGTGTGGTCATGAGCTCTTGCAGTGGCATTGAATGCAACCAGCTCTGGGGTTGGGCTTCTTACTGTGGGGATTGCTTACTACCGAGTCCCTAGTTTTTGGGGAAAAAGAATCTATATAACTTTTAGGTATAAATATGTATGTATACATGCCTACATATGTCTCTATATGTCAGTGTGTATGTGGGGGTTTCTCTAGAGGTACGCACAGAATTTTACAGACAGCTAAGAACACAACCCCTTGACCCTGGAGAGTTTACATTTGATGGACGGAGCATGAACAGCAAAGTCTCATACTGAAAATGTGTGTTAGGCAAAAAATAGAGTATTCACTCACATTTCTATTAAATCACTAAAGAAGAACAAAGTGCTTAACATTGGCCCGAGAACCACTAATCTAAGAGAAAAATCCTAAGGGGTTTTGTTATTTTATAGCCCCTTACAGCAAAAGCAGAACATATAATGAAAGGGAGAGCACAGTTTAAGTCAGTGAGGTCACTGTTAAATGACCTAATTTGTACGATAGTGATGATGTCTATAAGTAGCAGACCCTAAGGTGAAAACAGTGGGGCTTGTGGCAGAACACGAAGCAAGACAGCTAAAGCGGGATCTGGGGAAATTTCTGATGCTGAAATGCAAAGCAGTCGGTGGTTTCGGGCAGTGAAAGCCTCTCAGCGCAGTGTGTCACACCGCTTGGTCACACTCACACACTCCTGATGCCCAGTTCTGGCTGCTGCCTGACCATGAGAAGGGTCTCTTCTTGTGGCCTTTATGTAGTAGGTGCACGCAAAGCCCAGCCGGGCCTGTTGTATTTGCACAACATGCATGTGAATGGCAGGTCTGGCGTGGCTATGGACCCAACGAATTTTTCCCCTATGCACCCAAACCAGTTTTCCCCCTTGTCCAGAGCCCTTCCATCACTGTGTGAGCAGTGCCGAGCTCGTGAAGGAGAGCACAGCGAGGGCTGGCAGGGGCTGTGCTGCTGCCTCTGGCTCTGCAGCAGATAGTTGGCTCCGGACGCCCGAGGGACGGGAGTAAAACTTGCTAGAGCAAGCTATGGGCTAGACAAATTGTCCCAGATTTAGGCCATCGATTGAGTAATCCCGACTGAAGATGTGTATTTGTGTATGGACAGATATTTGGGTGTGTGCATTTGTGTAGGCAGGGTGGAGGGAGAAGGAAGCAGAAATGTGATTGTTTCTAACTGTTTGTAAAAAATAGTATGATTAACACCAAAGTTTGCATGCTCTTATACTGTAATGATTGTCATTTTAAAACTAGCTTTTTGCCTTCGAGCTATCGGGGTAAAGACCTGCGGGAAAACTACTGCCGAAACCCCCGAGGGGAAGAGGGAGGGCCGTGGTGTTTCACCACCAGTCCAGAGACGCGCCATGAAGTCTGCGACATCCCCCTCTGTTCACAAGGTAACCCAGCATGGCTCACGCGGAAAGTTGCCTTTTCTCCCCTGACAGCAGGTACACAGAACGGGTACAATGAAACACTAGTTCCAGTGATGCTTGCTCGTGGACTTTGGAGAAAGAATAGGTGATTTCTCAGCAAGAATAACTCATGTAACAAGAAAAGCAGTTATTAGAGAAAGAGGAGATCTTGTTATCTTCCAGTACTCTGGAAGACTTAAACAAGTTTTCAGGCTCAACAGCTTTTTTTCAGGTCATGGAGGAGCTGGAACAATGAAGTTGTGCTGATTGCACAAATGCAACCCTTTTTTCACTTGTCTAGTCCATAGTGAATCCATTAACAATCTCAGTATTACTGAGTGATAAAATCATCTAGTGCTATTCCATGGTAAAATCAACTTTTCTTCTTGTTTTTGATGAAAATATAGATATTGAATCACAAGATGAAACTCAATCTAAGCAAGCATTTTGTTTTTCGAATAAATACTGTAAATAAGTAGAAGGGTTTTTTTATAAATTCAATCCCATTTGACTTTCAAGGTACAGAATTCAAAAGACATTTCATGTGCATTTGTTGACTTTTAAGTTCTGTTAACCTCCAAACTAAGCTCTTATATCTTGCTAATCAGACAATTCAGTTCCAGTCAATCAACCCATTTAAATTCTCAAGATAGGATGCCTTTAATTTTCCTGCCAATGTGTCATGTGCAATAGCTATGCAGTGGTGGGGGGAGAAAAGGGAGGGAGCAGGAGGAAGGGAGGGAGGAAGAGAATGATTTACAAGGAGCTTGAAAATCTATTAAAAGCTAACATTTAAAGATCAATTTAAGTGAGTTTCAAATGGGATAAGACCTGGAGCTCACTGCAGGATGAAGACTTTGGTAGCGGATGTTTTGACTGAAGAGTGAGATCTGTAATTGCATAAATTAGTATTTACTAAGTGATCCTTCGTTACAATTACTCTAATTAGAGGGCACTTGAGAAATGTGTCTATAGTTAATTATGGTGAAGTTATTTTATATTTTAAGACTTCTCATTCTAAATGATGAAGCATATTTTGTTCAACAGTGATTTCAAATCCCTTTGGTAGCTTTTGCCCAACTCTCCCTCCACCCGCAAACTTTCCCAAACCAGGGCTGAAAATGTATCACAGTTTAAGCTGCCAAAAAGAATTAGTATCGAAAAGAAACAGTATCATATGTAGCTGACAGTGCTGGGAATTTAAAGAGACAGACTGTGCTGCATGAAATTGTGATTCAGCCGTTATTATGGACTTCTATTGGTGGTCAATGGAGTTAAATTCAGCTGGCGTCCAGTCACAAGTGGTGTTCTTCGGGGCTCAGTGTTGGGACCATTTCTGTTTAACATCTTTATTGATGACCTTGATAAGGACATAGAGTGTATCATCAGCAAGTTTGCAGATGACACGAAGCTAAGCGGGAGTGTTGATCTGCATGAGGATAGGGAGGCTCTACAGAGAGACTGGGATAGATTGGACCGATGGGCCAATGCTAATGGAATGTGCTTCAACAAGGGCAAGTGCCAGGTCCTGCACTTGGGCCACAACAACCCCATGCATCGCTACAGGCCTGGGGAAGTGTGGCTGGAGAGCTGCCTGGCAGAAAAGAACCTGGGGGTTCTAATTGACAAGCGGCTGAATATGAGCCAGCAGTGTGCCCAGGTGGCCAAGAGGGCCAATGGCATCCTGGCTTGTATTAGAAATAGTGTGACCAGCAGAAGCAGGGAGGTGATTGTCCCCCTGTACTCAGCACTGGTGAGGCCACCCCTTGAGTATTGTGTCCAGTTCTGGGCACCTCAATATGAGAGAGATATCGAGGTGCTGGAGCGAGTGCAGAGGAGGGCAATGAAGCTGGTGAAGGGCCTGGAGAATAAATCTTATGAGGAGCGATTGAAGGAGCTGGGACTGTTTAGTTTGAGGAAGAGGAGGCTGAGGGGAGACCTCATCACTCTCTACAACTACTTGAAAGGACATTGTAGAGAGGTTGGTGCTGGTCTCTTCTCACAGGTAATTAGGGATAGAACAAGAGGGAATGGGTTCAAGCTGCAGCAGGGTAGGTTTAGGCTGGACATTAGGAAAAAATTCTTCACAGAAAGAGTGGTCAGACACTGGAATAGGCTGCCCAGGGAGGTGGTGGAGTCACCATCCCTGAATGTGTTTAAGGGTCGTTTAAATGTGGTGTTAGGGGATGTGGTGTTGGGGAGAATGTTGTAGAGTGGAGTTGATGGTTGGACTCGATGATCCCAAGGGTCTTTTTCCAATCTAAATGATTCTATGATTCTATGATTCTATGATGTTATTACACTATGACTTAGAGTGATTTAGGATAATCAATGTTAATTGAAAATACCACCTCTACAAAGTACTCCTCCCTTAGATGTGTGTCTCCCTCTGTACCTAACCATAGGTAAGCTCAAAAATCTGGTAGGAACATGAATGCCTCTA
Source organism: Larus michahellis (assembly GCF_964199755.1). Lineage (NCBI taxonomy): Eukaryota > Metazoa > Chordata > Aves > Charadriiformes > Laridae > Larus > Larus michahellis. The sequence goes on from NC_133896.1 coordinate 11,799,298, forward strand.
GCAGCTCGCACCTGCCTGCCTCAAAACTGTAAGTGTCCTCTAAAGTGATACCAAATATAAGCATCTGGGTTAGATCTAAAGAGGAGATGCAATTCTATTCCAAAGGACGTTTCCCATACCAACCTAACTAAAAGATATTACGTTTTTATACCTCTCTATGTTGGTTTCAATTTGTAACAGCAGGGACACGGTTTAATGTTTTTAAGTTTTTTTTTATGTGCTACAAGTCATCAGCATAATAAATAACTAGTACCTATTTTTTTTTCCTAGTGGAATGCATGACCTGCAATGGAGAGAGTTACAGAGGGCCAATGGATCACACTGAGACAGGCAAGGAGTGTCAGCGCTGGGATCTTCAGAGACCACACAAGCACAAATTCCGTCCAGAGAGGTAATCTCTCCTCCCCCTTAAGTAAATCCATGTGGTTATAATTTGAAAATCACACATGTTCTGGAACCAGTTGGACAAAATCAGCATTAGCTGCACTGAAATTTATGGAGTTCACCAGTTTTAGTTGCTTGGGCTTCTGGTCCATGGTGTGTGCAGGCTGGCTACAGTCCTGGTGGAGATGCAGGATGGGGACTAGAGGCTATTTTGTGCAGTTGTGGCTACATCCCATGGCTGCGTAGTGCAGTGATGTACATCACTGCATTAATTTATCAAAATTTCCTCCCTAGCTTCATTGACATTAAAATAGTGACCTCTGAATGTTTCTGTATATGTTGTTATGTAGCTTCGGTCAGCTTAAAATACCTTAAAGTAGTCACAAAGTAAATAATGATTAAACTTCATAAATTTTTCTTAGAGTTCTTAACACAATTAGTGAATCTAAACTTGCAAAATTGTCAAGTCAGAGTATGCTCCTTTTTCAAAATATTGATCGGCTTTAAAGCTGTAGATGATCTTCTGTTGAATCAGGTCTAAGTATCCAATTTGTTTGACCAAAATGTTTGCCTACTACAAGTTTTTTTTTCAGCTTGGGAAAGGAATTCATCGTTCTGTTTAGCATTTTATGCAAATGGATTTATATTTTAGACTTTTTTTTTTTTAATTTAGGCATAGATAGATAATACCAAAACGTGAGTCAGAAATAGCAAGAAAAATTTCATCCCCATTAGGGATTTTCCTAGAGGGTGAAATTCACCTGACTGCAAAGGGTCATCTATAATACATCATTTTGGAAGGATTTTGTGTGGTGGTTTAGGCCACACAGGAGGGCCTTTGTGTTTCTTTTAAACAGGACTAAAGTTTCATTTTAGTTTTACTCTGTATTTTGGATTAACTCCATTTATAAAGTGGTTTGAATAAACTTAAACTGCCAGAGGAAGACTGCAAGGATCAACAGTCTCTGAATGATTGAGACCTTCCACTGAAATTATCTTTATATATGTTGAAGTGTTCCACTAAATAAAGCATTGTTTTCATACTCAGAAATACAGGTACTGATAGATTTTAGAAAGCCTGATTATTCAGCAAAACATTAAGGATCTGTATTTTTGGAGTTTACGTGATATGGACCTGTTGGAGCGGGTCCAGAGGAGGGCCACAAAAATGACCAGTGGGCTGGAGCACATCTCCTATGAGGACAGGCTGGCAGAGTTGGGGTTGTTCAGCCTGGAGAAGAGAAGGCTCCAAGGAGACCTTATAGAGGCCTTCCAGTACCTGAAGGGGGCCTACAAGAAAGCTGGGGAGGGACTGTTTGCAAGGGCATGTAGCAATAGGACAACAGGCAAAGGTGTTAAACTAGAACAGGGTAGGTTTAGATTAGACATTAGGAAGAAGTTCTTTACAATGAGGGTGGTGAGACAGTGGCACAGGTTGCCCAGAGAGGTGGTGGAGGTCCCATCCCTGGAGACATTCAAGGCCAGGCTTGATGAGGCTCTGAGCAACCTGATCTAGTTAAAGACAGCCCTGCTTACTGCAGGGGGGTTGGCCTAGATGACCTTTAAAGGTCCTTTCCAACCCAACACATTCTATGGTTTTATGATTCTATATAACCTCTTTTTCCTTTTGGCTCAGATGATCTGCTTCATGAATAATAGCAGGGTCTCCCATACTTCTGCTACAATAAATATCTTGTATTAGCAAACTGGGAGTGAAGGTAATCTGTTTCTGACTTTTGCCATGCACTTGCTGTGCATTCTAGAATAAGTCAGAGAAAGAATTTTGTTCCTTGGGAGTGAAACATTTATAGAACCTCCGGGTAAAAAACAATAATGATTTTACTCTCAGGAGGAAATTTCTGTTTTCCGTTAATTTTGGATTGTTTGCAAAATGGCTTTTCAGATTAACTGCAGTCTCATGAATGATCATCTTTCATCTTTAAAGATATCCTTCAGAAAATGTCTTCTTGAGTGTTTTTAGACTGTTATAAAAATGCTTTTTTATTATAAAGCAATCCATCCAGACAGACCTGATCTGTGTGGGCTTTCAGAAGAGTAACTGGGGTCCAGTACATTTCTAATACACTGATGTTAATTAACTTCATGGAATGGTCACTAAAGGTAGTGACAATTACTTTTAGATTATGCTAGCTTTTAAAAATGTTGTGGGCTTTGGTTTGTTTGTTTTTTATTTAAGTTGAAAATAAGAGAGGAGGTCTGGAACAAATGACCCATTAAAATGCAGCGATCTCTAGAGAGGCTTATACTATACCATCTAGGGGTAATGTGAATAACCTGGAAACCAAAAAGGACTAGATGGAGAGATTTAGACTTATTTTCATTTATGGATTCATATGACGAAGAAAGAGAGGTAAAATTAGTAACCTTTTCAAATGCTCCAATCTACCTGCTGTTGGACAATGCTTTCAGCTCAGGGTGAATACATCTCACTTTTTCTTTTTGTCACCTCACAGAATTGTTCCACATTTATTCCCTTCAGAAGTCACTTACTGAAGGGAACTGATAATGCCTGTTTACTTAAATGTGATTAAAGCTAGCAGTAGGAACCCCAAAACAACTGCATGACCACTTTTAGCTATTAGTTGATGCAGAATTGTATTCTGAAGCTCCAGTTCTGTCCTGTACTCCTCATGAGTAGGATTATACCTTAGTGTAGAAGGAAGACCATTGATGATAATGACTTAGAGAGACATAGGGGGGCACACAGAAGCAACAGTTTTCTCCTCTTCTGCTTATATTTTCTGGTCAAAATCAAATGTGCTCTGAAAATAGGTACTTAGTGCATGGAGGAAAGTGGGGTTGAAGTGTACTATGCGTTGAATAACTGCAGGTATCCTTTTTTTAACTACTCTGGTTTATATCTCTTGCATGAAAATTTACTTTATATAAGATCAAGTTTCCAGCCCTGCATGTCTTTTAAAACAAAAAGAAGGGGAAAAGAAATATTGATGAAGTGGTTTAGACACCTTTAAAGTTTCAGTTTGGTTCCAGCAGAGCTAGGGATCAACATCTGTCTCTAAAGAGAATAAATGTTATTTCTTCATCTAACACTCTTTTTCTCCCCTCCAGAAGCCGAGAAAATGTCTTGATTTTGACACTGGATGCTTCATTTTAGTTTCAGTAGTGAAGTATAGCTGCTGTGATTTCAGGGGGAAAAAAAATCAAATATATAGGGTTCTGAAAGATCTTGAAAACCTCAGGCTCTTTGTTGGGCCAAACAAGAGGTCTGTGCCCAAGTGTACTGAGTGAAGGAGGAGTGTGCAGAGCAAAGGGATGAGCTCTCAGGGAATCCTCCAGAGTCTCACTGTTGAATCGTGGAACAGTTTGAAGCCCCGTTGTTTATCTTATCCCTAATATTTGTGTCTTAAAGGTTGGCCTTTTCTATAGGAACCAAGGAACTGTTTCTTACTGGATATGAAGGAAGGCAGAAGTGTGCCTGAATACTGGGGGAAGAACCAGTGACTGGGAAAGCTGTTGTTACTCTAGAAAAGGGCACATAGATATAGTAGGTGGAATGATACAGTTCACAGACACTGCTCCATCCCGCAAAGATGCTTAAAGTTTGATCCTGAAAGAACTGTTACACCTCTACTTAAGTTCTAGTTAGTAAATAACATATTTTTGACATACTGTGATACCATATCGTATAATATTAGGCAAGACAGGGCATTCAGTGCTATGAAAGATACTTGCCTTCTAGAAAGTGGATCCTTTACATCCCCAGTTGGTTCGAATTGCTTTTGGGAACTATGACTGCAGGTGTCTTGCCATTCCTGGACTTTTCTTGGTTCCTGGGTAATGCCATGGACTCTCCATTGCAATGCAACATGGAACATGTACTGCCAACACAAAAGCTCATCACTGCACCTACTGGATGGCCAAAGACATCTCGTTTTCTGCTATGTTATTAGCCCATTAATTGTTTTCTTGTGAAATCCTTGAACACAGTTTGCTCCTTTACAATTTGTTTTCTACCTAGCAGAAAATAGGGTACTATTGCTAGATCTGAAAATACCACATTCTTGACTGCCCTCGAATTCTCAGTTTTGTGAGGTTTCTCCTTTTTGGTGCTTCTGGTGGTTTGTTTTTTGTCTGTTTTTTTTTTGTTTTTTTTTTTGTTGGGTTTTTTAGGGTTTTTGATTTTTAAATCTACTTGTATCCTGCCCCTGTCTCTTGTATAGATGAAGGGACCTGGTTTTTCCCAAGGGATAGGAGATCAAGTTGCAAATGTATGAGTCAAAATTAGGATGATTGTTTGACAGAAAAAGTATCCTAGCAAAAACATGCGCTTGTAAATCATATTTTCCTCTGCTTGTACGAAACACATCTGCTTGCAGTTGTAAATGGGTTCAGGTTCCCAGGTAGTTAACTTTATTGTTCTCTTACAAACTTTTCATGTTTCCCTCAGGGGCAAATGTACTTTTTGTTTCTTTTACAAACATGTTTCAATAAAACTGGAAAACCAAGACAACTTTTATTCACTGGAGAAAAAAAAAGTATGCATTTATCTTCTCTTTAAGTTTATAGACATTCATGTAGCACATTTATACAAAAAGAACCTCCTTATCTTGAATATCTGCCTGACTGTTCAATGATGGCAATAGGAACGTGGAAACAATTAAATGGCATAATAGTTTCAAATCATTATGAGATAAAGTAAGACGAAAGTTAATTCCTTATTTTTCTTCTTTTTTCCCCCCAATGCTTGAAATGAGGGCATGACCTAGAACTAGCTCTATTACAAAAATGGAGCTATCATTAGTAACATGGCTATTCAAAATAGCTTCCAGTTTGAACCCAGGGCTGTTGCACTGAAGAACCTGTTTTCTTAATGAGTCCAGCATGCCAGGCACTGTTTATATAATCCACACTTAATTGGGCTGTTTCAAAAAAACTAGTGGCTTTAGAGTCTGGTCATCAGTTGACAGACACAAGAGCAAGAGTTTAGCAATTAGCGGAGTTACCCCATCCGGTATCCTGTGCATTGGCACAGCAGGGAATCCCCTCAGTGGAGGTCTGATTCGACTGCATATTTGGAAGGAGACTTTATGTTATTAACTTTCTAATAGTGTTAAAAGAGTATTTGCATCCATCTCACAGGATCAGACCCAAGGTTAATAAGAACTGCTTATTTGCCTCTGCTGAACACTCGCCTTGTACGAGCCCGTGCAGTGTTGCCAGGAAGACTTCCCTGACACGTTTCTTGTTGTGGTTTGCAGATATCCTGACAAGGGCTTTGATGATAATTACTGCCGCAATCCCGATGGCAAGCTGAGACCATGGTGCTACACTCTTGACCCTAACACCCCCTGGGAGTTCTGTGCAATTAAAACGTGTGGTGAGTTCAAGTAAAATTTATTACTTCCTTTTCCTTTCCAAAATCTGGACACAGATAGTTCAAACAATATAGGACCACAGCTAGTTCATTCATTGCACTTCACTGACTTTTAAAACATAGCTTTCAAAGAGGATCTCCTATGAAGACATTATGTTTAATCTGGACAGGAAATAAAAGAGTTGCATGTAATTTAGCACTGGAATATGTGTATATCTTGTATACAGGAAATTGCATTAAAATGTAGGAAAATCAAGAACTAAAAAAGTGAGGCCACAACATCATGAAGATCTCATGTAGAGTGTTAGTTTAGCCCTGCTGGGCACGTGCATTACAATTTGTGAGTAGATGCAGGTACACCTTCCCTTCTCAGTGCTCTCTCTGTCAACAACTCTTCATTACTTTGTTGTCTTCTTGCGGTTCATAGGCCTTGGTTCCTGCACTCTGTCCAGCCTTGTGCTGAAGACAGAATTATTAATTTCCTCATGGGTTTCTCTGTGATATTCAGTACTTCAGTATCAAAGCACTCCAAAGGCAATTCATTTCTTTTCATACATCAGCTACAAGATGGTGGCTTTTGTTATCCCCACTTCACAGACAGGGAATTGACTCAAAGTAACATTAGGCTATACAAATGTTGGATGCCCACTTTGAGATGCTTTAGTTCAGAATTTTTAGAGAATTCTGCAACACAGTCTATCTTCAAAGCCCAGATCCTCCTAACTTTGGTGGTTGCTCTGTTCTAGTGATAATCAGATGTCTTAAATTAGCAATACAGGGACGATGAGGAAGGTAAAAATATTTGACCTCCCTTGAAAACATGGGTAAAGTAATTTTTCCAGACTTTCATGGTAATGCTGGGGCTGAGGCAGATGGTAGAATTAAGTTTTGTTGGGACATGTTTTAGTCAGGAAACCAAGACTTGTATCCCTGGAATTCCTTAACTCATTCACAGCTTGTGGATCTACAGCTGACAGTCTCCTCCCTTATCTCCCATACTCCTCATTGCCAGATTTGGGGTCTAATTTTTTCCCTTTAGTGAACTAATAGTCTATGAAATAATCAATGTACAAGCGTGATATTAAAGGCAGTCTTGTAATACCTAGGCAGGTTTTTTTTTGTTATTATTTTTATCTTTACTTAAAATACTCTCTTAATAGCATCTTAGGAATAAAGGCAATTTCTGAAAACAAGGCATGACTTCGACTGAATCAATACTGTAGTCAAATGTCAGCCTCATGTGCCCCACCCTTGTGGCAGAGCCCCCAGGAATACAGGCAGAAAAGGGAAAAGAGTACTTTTGGATTTTCTGTGAAGTAGGGGCAAAGGGAAGCATCTAAAACTGCTCAGTGAAACTCAGTGTCATGTTAGCCCATGAGAAAGTCAGTTTCTCTTAGTTCTGCAGTTTTGTAAACTACAATTTCCTTTGATGTCCTGCTTGAATTTTGACCAAAATTAAGTGTTAAAAAAAATAAAAATCCTCGAAACCAGACACTCTGCTTTTCATCTAGCTTTGCGTCACTTCAGTAGGCTTATGTCATTGTAAAATTCATTTGGCTGTCTTGGGAGAAGGATAGAAGAAGAGAGTAGATTCTATTAAAAATAACAATAAAGCTCACCTGGAACTGGATTTATGTGAGAATTCAAAAAAGGGGGTGGGGGGGGAAATAAGCATAAAAGGAGTGATTTTTAACGACTGTTTAATTTTTAGGGTTCTCTGTATTTTGTTGTTGTTGTTATATAAACCAAGATAAACCATTATTGAGGTATCTCAAACCTAGATAAAATAGGGATAGTCGTGGATCTTACAAAAAGTCTGTTTCCACAATGTAATCCTGTATTTTTTCCCATAATATTGGCATATACATAAATACGAAGGAGAGAAGAGAAAAGGGAATGGCTCTGGTATGAACCTTTATATGTGAGCAGTTGCTACCTAAAGGGGAAAGCATGGTATTCCTCATTTTCTCTTGGAATTTGTACCAAACCAAATTATGCTGTTTTCTGCTTCCACCATCAACAGTTCAGAATTTTGCCTTCTTTCTTGTTCTTGGCTTAAGCCAGTATAATGTCTCGGAGTGTCGGTCACTTCTTACCAATTAGTCAATTGTTTGAAATAAAAAGGTTGAGTGAGAGTACTCTTAATGTACTTCCTGATGTGGAGTAATTGAACTTATTCTGCACTACCATGTGTCATTGTAAATCCAGTAGAAGGTAGTTAAAATTAGCAAAATTATTCCACTGTAAAAAAGCGAGGTTAATTTCTCATTTCAGGCAATGCCTGTAACCAGGTTCTCCAGAGACAGAAAAAACTTAACAGGCCTACTGCTTGTTTTGTGACAGGCACCCATTAAGTCACGCCCATGTTGAAAGTCTTGCCTGTGAACTAATTCACATAATTGTATCTACGGTTTTTGATGACCCTTGGTAATGGGGAAAGTTCACTCTTTCCCCATTGGGAACACAGGCTCGCTTAGCTTTATAACTGAATCATCTTTCCATTTTTTTAGTTAACTCATTTAGTTGGGGGTGGTTGTTTTGGATTTTTGGTTTGTGCTTTGGGTTTTTTTTTTTGGTGGGGATTTTTTTAAAATAAACTGTGCTTCCAACATTTCGCTAGTTATTAGATAATATATGAATCATATGTAGTTTACTAGATCTATTCTTTTCCCCTGGTAGAAGTGTTTTTACTACAAAAAAAAAAATATTCCTAAGTTACAGCTGACTGTTTCACAAATGCAACTTTTATAAACCTTTATCCTTTGGCATTTCCTGAGCCGATGTGTCAGTGTTCTGAGGATTCGCATCTGGCTTTGCTGGTCACGTAAGCTTACAGTCCATGCAACTTTCAGTATCTCCAGTCTGGTCTAAGCTTTAGAAAATAGTTGGATGGGAGTTGTCTGGCAAACCACTGTAATGTCACCTCTGTCTACCCAAGTCACAATTAGAGTCCTGAAGAAAAGGTAAACACCAAAATGAAATTTAAAAATACTCCTCAATGTAATGATGTTAACGTTATAATGAAAGCCTTTTGTCTCATTTCTAGGCAAAAGTTGACTGAATTAACTAGAAATCCTGTCTTTCATCTTCAGTTGGAAAGTATATTAAGATCAGTGGAAATTTCACATACAAAACTGTATTTTCACTGCAGAAAAGTGTAGATCTTTGGGAATTATTGAAGCAATTTATATGAGAAAGAATACAAAAGTAGTGATCTTGAAAGTGCTTAATCCATCAGGTATTTTCAGCTTTATAACCCAGAGAGGGAATTTATTGCTGATATTTCTGTTACATCACCAGCTTGGTAACCAGAATATCAACACAAAATATCAGAGCCCTGTTTTCAGTTTTCTGTCTTTCTTGAGGCACATAGAAAAACTGTTTTCCCACTTCCTAGCAGGGAGCCCAAAACACTAGGCAGTTCTGGGTTTCAGTGGCTGCTCCATTTTCTGAAGCTGTGGCTGTGTGCAATCTCAGTGCACTAAAAAGAGAACACCATGAGTTATATGTCTTTATAGCTTTGTGGTTTGGATTCTCACACAGGTTTTTAATTCCTACGCTGAAGACTGTTTATATACTTTACAAGAAATACTAATTAGAAAAAATGCTTTTCAAATCCAAGTCCTTGGACCATATACAAAAACGTAGGTGTCCTCTCTTCGGGGGAGTGACCACAAGGCAGCATGCTGCTTGCGGCTTTTGCTACATGTCATGAGTGCTAGCATGCTCTATAGCCAAAATGCTGACAACAGCTCATATACAAAATTTTCGGCAAAAAAGTCAGTGGAAGGAAGCATTCAGAAAATAAATATGTTTTTAAGACTGAAGAGACAGGAGGGCATTGTAACTTTATTTCCAAGCACAGAAGGCAGCATAAAACATTGTGGCTTACAGCCAGGGCTGTGAGAAAGAGATGACAGGAGCAATTAGGGATTAGAGATGGCTCAAGCTGCAAAAATTGGATCTGGATTAAGACTTCAGGGACCCCAGGATTGGTTTGAAGTTGCTCACATATGTGTCTGTGGTTTTGGCTTGAGACAATTTTTAGTTAGAAGAGAGGATAAAAGGACAACTATAACAGCAATAAAGAAGTGTAGGATGAAATGAAGAAATGGAAGCAGTGACAACAGATATGAAAAAAGAAAATGACTGTTACTTTGGCATGAATGAGGACATGGACTACAGGGAAGACAGGAGTGGGGAGATAATACCGCTTTTTTACAAAAAAAAGGAGAAAGGACAGCTGCACTTCTGGGAATGAGCTATAGGGCAAAGACATAGGTCAGCCATAGTGACATATGTCAGTCACTGGAGAGCTGCAGAGCTATATGGGGTTATTATGGTAAGGACAGTGTTTGATTGCTGCCTACCTGATTTCCAACCAACCCAGGTGGTTTTACTATGAATTAAGCCTTTGCTGTCTGTACTCATGGGCAATAGGCAGGGGTGACTGGAGCCTGGAAAGCACTGAGAGAATTCAATAAAGGTCTGGGTTTGATGGGAAAGAGCAAGAAGTGAAACAGCAAAATTGAGAATCTGGGTATAAAAGGAACCATTGTAGTGCGCCTACAACTTTTGGGAAGGCAAAGAATCACCAGTATTAGTTTACTTATCTTTTAGAAGCAGAGATTTCAACTGCCCATTTGAATGTGTAGTTCTGATTAAAGAGTTATTTGTTGAATCATAGTATGTAAACAAATAAAAGTGTCACTCATTTTAAGCTTAATATTTATGTAAGATAAGGATGTTTACAGAAAAGAGGCAGTAAAAAGAGACTGATGTTTAGTAGTTGATAAAGTGTTACCTTCCACCTTGCTTCGCACAGAGGCATAGCAGAGGTCCAGCATTCATTGTGTAGGCAACGGCTTAATCTACATTTCCTCAAAAAGGATCCTTCTCAGATCCGTTTCATCATTTCTATGACAGTTTTAAAAGTGTGATTACAAAATGCTGAACCTGCAGAGAAGTCTTAATGGTGAAAAATTGGATACAGATATATATATTTTTTTTTTAATGTATTTGAACTAAAAATTGTTTGGTTTTAAAGCCTAGCTGTAGACACTGGCAAAACCTGGAAAGAACTCTCTGTGCTCAAGGACAAACTGTAGTTGTGCAGGTTTTAGGTGACAAAGAGTTCTTCAGTACTGTGATTTTTGAGCTTGGGTCTGATTTGTTTCATCACTTTATCATATGTTTTTATGGAAAAAAAAACAACAACAAAACAACCCGGAAACACAACAAATCATTGGTTTGGGGTTTTTTTTTCATGTTTCATATAATGTGAGATAGTACATTGAAGGAAAAGTGGAAAAAAGGGACAGCCACTATCCTACCACCCAGAACTGTAGATTGTACTGCTTGAAGTAGGGGTGCCTGGAGGCAGTGTAACTGAGCATGAGCAGCTTCTCCCCATAACGTCACTCAGGTTTCTTGCTGACATTTGTAGAATTGTATGGATCATGTTTAATGAGGACTTTGCTGTGTTTAGAACACTTTCTTTACTGGATTAGGTACCTCTTTATTTTTAAAATCTACTTTTAACATCCTTTGTTACAAATCAGGGTACATTTTCCTTTTGTGGACTGACACATTAGGAAAGACATTGCAAAAGTGGAAGCAAAAGTAGGAATTTTCCTGATGAAGTACTTTAGGACTCTTCTTCTTTTCCAACTATGTCTCTTTCCAAAAATACCTAGATAGTATTATGATGAAAGCACATGTATACTCCAGCAAAATCCTTGCCTTCTTTTAAGTCAGTAGGAGTTTCACCATTGACCTAAAATTTGTGCAGGATTTTCTTCTGGGTCATTGGGATTAAAGACAGAAATAGTACTCTGACTGGTTACTTCAACTGTAGAATGACTCAAGGCCCCCGCTGATTCCCTCATGCTGGCATTACTGTGAGAACCAGCACTGAGAAGACTATCTGTGGCTTTACAGACAAAGCTCTGGATAATGTTTCATCTCTTTACTTAAGCATCTATGAATGCATGAGCTGGCCCTTATTAATAAAGTTATGCATTTTGAAGTATCAAAATAAGGAAGGTTTTATGGAAAAAAGGAAACCTTTGCATTTTTGCACTTTGGTTGGGGAATTCAGAGTGAACGTGTGATGGTGGAAATGCTACTAACAGGAAATTCTCAAGTAACTGTCTGATTACATGGTTAATTTGAGTCATCCAGAATATAAAAAAAATATTATAACAAAGTTCAAAGGTAGAAAAATGCTGCTAGACAATTACCAAATTCTTCTATTCATAATGAAGTTTCATACAGGAATAAGAAGTGACATTTAATTAATAAATCATAAATAGTAGTCTTTTATAAGATGATAATTTTGTGTGATCTTCCTTTAACAGTACTTTTGATCTCAGTTAGAACTGTGAAAGCTGAACTGGAACAAAAAAAAAGAAAAAAAGAGTACTTCCGATATGAAATTTAAGTACCTACCTGCATAATAAGGATTGTTTATTGAATTTAAATTCATCTTCTAACTTAATTCGTGATGACTTTCTCATTGGAACAAGGCTTTGGAGTTGCAGGTCTTAATTTAGATTTTAGAGAAAATGCTAGGATAAGGATGGGAATTCAGCCTTACTGATATTTAGCTTCATCTTGATCCCACCTTGGAAGAGAACTGGTGAGCGTGGTCTCAGGACTCATCCACCAGTGCTCTACATATCCGGTCTTTGTGCTCGGTGCTATTAAACTTTAGATAATTATTTATAAAGTAAGTTTTTCCAGTAGAGGTTTGGGTGTGCAAGTATTCATGACAATGTGAAAGTTAAGTTTGTCTGATTCCTTTAAACAGAACATTTTGACATGGACAAATTGTTGTAAAATCTGATCTACAGATAGAGGTCACTGTACAGACGCATAGTGTAAAGTTTAGCGATGAGTTGTGTGTCCGTACATATATAAGAAAGAATGCTTTGCAAAATATCTCTATGGCCTTGCTAAAATTGATGCATTAGTTATTTTTTTTCGGGAATGTGATTTTTAAAAAACCCACAAAACATACAAAGATACATAACTGCCAACCTAGTTACTTTTTCCCTAGCATGACTGAGTACAGAGCAGATGCACTGTACAATTCATTACAGTTGAAATAGTAACTTTTTGTGTATAAATAAGGTCTTTGTAATGGCTTGCATTAGGTTGAATTTTTGTGCATTTTTACTATTATTTAAGAAGACTTTTCGCTAGAGTTATATAGTTGTAATTTATTGATCTACTTAGGAAATATTATGCAGCCAGGATGCCATATATGTGCTAAAATTTATCATGGCGGGTAACTATTTTTCTCCAAATTGTACACCCCATCTCTTTCATTTTTAATGAAAGCGTTGTATATATATGTTTAAAAAAACCTAATATATATTTGAATGTGACGTGGCAATGTCCAGCCTAATCAGTTTAGGAGCTATCTTAGAATATAATTCAAATTTTTTTTTCATCTGTTAGTGATGATGGAAACCTGAAATAGGTAGATATGTATTTCTATCAGGTGTACGAATTTGTCTTTTCATTGTCCAATTACTTATAAAGTGAATAGTAATGGTTAAATATATAGTTACTAGCTGCAAGCCTGTTTGATGAATTCACCACAAAGGGTACATTTGTCAGCCTTCTTGTGAGACTCTCAGAGCAATGTCCTTTTGACTTTGGAGTGAGCATGGAACTCACAATCCCAATGAAACAGGACAATCTTTGCAGACAAAGAAGCCTTGGGAAGGAAGGACAGGAAATTAATTTAACCATTAAACACTGATGTAAAAACATCAACCAGATGAAGAGAAAAAGGGAAATTTTCTCCAGCATGGAGAAATGTATAATCCAACTGCACAACTTGATGTTATCTTCTGACAGGGAAGTGATCTTTAACACAGAAGATTAGACAGCAAATCAACCAAACCCATCTGTTATGACATTTGGTTTCCTTAAGATCCATGTTCTCTGCAAGTTCACAGAACTGGCTGAAGTTACCAGGAATGAACTATATTATGAGTAACACACAAATATTGTTCTAATCACTGGACCATTTGAAGAAAACGAATTTTAAAACTTTGTTAACATACTTATTGCTGGCAACTAATACTTTTAAGGTAATTAATAAAATTAGTCTTGTGAACAACAGCAATTACCAACAGATGGGCAGGCAATTACAAAAATATTATGTTGGGAGCTTTTTGGGACATTGTAGAAGTGTTGCTCTTGCTGAAGTATATTTAGTTTTGTACTACTTTGTATATATCTGATGCAATATCTGTGCCATTAATTTGCAATTATGAAAATTGCATAAGAAATAAAAAGAGTCTTTCAAGTTATGTGAATGAGTCATTTAAAAAACCACTGTTTTTCTGAATTTAGTTCAAGACAGCCCACACCAGGGTGAATGCAGAGTATATCAACATCTGTAAAAGATCTTGAGGCTGATGAATTTGTTGGTCTTTAAAACATTTGTCTCTCTGTAGAGAATACTGATCCTCGGTTTCCAAAAGCTGGGCTGTTTTATTTTTCCCCTCTAACTATATGAGGCATAAAAAGAGAAGCTTCAAGGAGGATTTAGCACATTACTTCATAATAGGATTTATCTTTTTTTTTTTTTTTTTTTTATCTGCATCTTTTTTTCCTGTGACTTGATATTCTGGGAATTCTTTGGAGAAAACCAATTGGGTTTTAACCTTGCAAACATGTATTAACATCTTTAACAGTGTACACGTGGGTGGTCATTCAGTTGTGTAAAGCTAAGCTAATGAGAAAATATTTGTTGAAATGGAAAGACTAACCAAGAATATCTCCTGACCTTCAATAATATAGCATAGGCCAGGTGTCTCACTGAACAAAAACCCTTAAATGTTGCAGACTTTATAGATTCTTTGCCTGCAAGTGGATAAACTAGCATAAGATCTAATACCCATTTTGATCTCATGGACGTTGCGAATGTGAAGGAGAGAAAATTATTCTGTAAAAGATGTCAGACCAGCATTTGCAACAAAGAACTCCACAACTTGAACTGCAATGTAGACTTGAAACCTGACATCTTGAGCCAGGTTCAGTCTTAGGAAAATGAAACAGTACTTCTTCTCTGGGTCTACAGATGAAAGTGTCGTGAACAACACAGAGGCAGCAGCTGAGACATCAACTTGCATTCAGGGGCAGGGTGAGGGTTACCGCGGCACGGTCAACACCATATGGAGTGGAATCCAGTGCCAGCGATGGGACTCCCAGTTTCCTCACCAGCACAACATCACTCCTGAGAACTTCAAGTGCAAGTGAGTAGAGACATGTGGGTATTACTGCAGTGCAAAAAGAGCTTAGTTTTCAAATGTCTAGAAATTCTTGCCATCAAAATAGACTATAGGATCCCTGTACCTGCTCTGCAACCTGATGCGTTTACTGCTGGTGCTGAAAACCACTTGAACAAGGGAAAATCATTTCTTCAGATCTCAAAATATTAGTTCTAGATGAACTTGTGTGAACCTGTAGGTGTTTTTATGAACATTTTCTTCAAGCATGTGTTCACCAGTTTAGTTGATTGTGAAGTGTATGAATGTTTTCCAGACTGGGACCTGAATCCCAGTAGTGCTGGTACACTGAGGGACATGGTTTAGTGGTAAATATGCAACTAGCTTAACAGTTGGACTTAATGATCTTAAAGGTCTCTTCCAACCATAATGATTCTATGATTATAATGCCCTGAACCTGGGTCGGTGCAACCCCCGGTATCAATACCATCTGGGGAATGAAGGAATTGAGAGCAGCCCTGCCAAGGACTTGTGGTACTGGTGGATGAAAAGCTGGACATGAGTGCTTGCAGCCCAGAAAGCCAACTGTGTCCTGGGCTACATCAAAAGAAGAGTGCCCACCAGGTTGAGGGAGGTGATTCTGCTCCTCTACTCTGCTCTGGCAAGACCCCACCTGAGGTTCTGTGTCCAGCTCTGGAGTCCCCAGCATAAGGACATGGACCTGTTGGAGCTGGTCCAAAGGGTGACAAAAATGATCAGAGAGCTGGAGCACCTCACCTATGAGGACAGGCTAAAAGAGTTGGGCTTATTCAGCCTGGAGAAGAGAAGGCTCTGGGGAGACCTTAGTGCAGCCTTTCAGTACTTAAAGGGGGCTTATAAGAAAGATGGGGACAAATGTTTTAGCAGGGCCTGTTGCAATAGGACAAGGCGTAATGGTTTCAAACTAAAAGAGGATAGATTTAGACTAAATAGAAGGAAGACGTTTTTTACAATGGGGGTGGTGAAACACTGGCACAGGTTGCCCCAAGAGGTGGTAGATGCTCCATCCCTGGAAACACTCAAGTTCAGGTTGGACAGGGCTCTGAGGAACCTGATCTAGTTGAAGATGTCCCTGCTCATTGCAGGGGGGTTGGACTAGGTGACCTAGGTCCCTTCCAACCTAAACTATTCTATGATTCTGGGATTCTATAGTATTGTTTTTCTTTCATGGAGGTAAGTCGTTGTTCACAGTTTGCTTACTGACTTTAACTTAATATGCCCTAAATGTTACCTAAGTGTAATCTCATTGGCAATATTTTACGTTTATAGTATTTGACAGAACTTCTTTTTATTTTCTGTTATTTTAATCCTTTTGCTGTCTCATTGCTAAATGTACTTGCATGACTCAGACTGCATTTACCTGAAGTACCACTGGTCATGTAACCTTTCTCTACAGTTCATAAACTCCCAGGATGTGAATAATCTAGTTATTTTAGGCAGTTACCTTAATCGTGCTCTTTCAGCCCTTTTTTCACTGAGCATAGAGGAAACCTAGCTGACCAGCAGGGACCCACAGCCTGGTTTGTACCAAACGTCTTTATTGTTAGCTAAATATCAGTCTGGGCTTGTGCTGGAATTTAATAGCGTGGATCTTTCAATGTAAAGAAAAGATTCTAGTCTGAGTTTGGATTATCTCTCTAACAATAGTAGTTTGGGCAAAATAGTTTTGTTGTCTTAATCTCTTCACTGAGATTGTTCAGTTTATTGATCAAATACTGTGCATTGTAACACATCTACTGAAAACGCAACAATCATCATTGTAATGGAAAATCGGATTGATCCTGAGCCTTCTGTCAGTCTCAGGACCACCTTGAATTTGCCTGGAAGTTAGTGCCTGAACCCGATGCCACAGGTTTTTCTCAGACAAACTACCTCTTAAACCAATTTGAGCTGTGCCTGTGTTAACGCTGCGGCAGCATTAGGCCCTCATACGGTTATAACAATGTTCCTGGCAGTGTAGAGGAGCTAACATTAGAACTGCTTATTCAGCCGATGCTTGAGGGCGTAGTAGCTGTTCAGGCTAATAGCTTGAGTAAAATGAACAGAACTGCCAGTACAACTGTGCACCACTCACTCACATGAGTAAAAATTACAGTATAAGGCCCATCCTTTCCATAGTCTATTATCAGTAAGCACTGCAGATGGAAAAATACAGTGAAATATGGAGATGCACAGAACATGGCAACAACTGTCAGGAGATGGGAAAATAAAACTTACTTTTAAGAGGTTTGACTATTTCATGCAAGCTGTGAGAGACATTTAAAGATGTTCCCTTGTGGCTAACTTTTACTTTAAAGGTAACAGTGGTATAGAATTTCAATATACATTTTTTTATATTCCAAGGCTCGGTTTCTTAAATGACAGTCTACAGGACTCTGTTTCTCTAAACTCAGCAGAATCATTCAAAGTACAGGGAATTTTAAGCACTTGGGTAATGTTTGTATTTAAAAGCACTTGTAATGCATTGCAGGTGTATCCAATGTCAGCTTTCATGCAAATTTTGTTGGAGAATCCTGAATAAAAATAAGCTATATTGAAAATATTGTTAATCTTCAAATGGAATCTTATATCCAGTCAAAACATAGGTCCACTGAAAGCGAATTCCCATAACTATATTCTTGTTACAATTACTATATTTTTCTGGATGCTGTGTTCTTACTGGCTCCTCATTTCCTTGCACTTGACACTGATCAGTAACATACAGACCTTAAGGAGCCTATATTATTACTAATTCATAATAAAAAGCAATAGAATGCATCAGTGGCTTTAGCTTATCCCTGCTGTGAGCTAACATATTTATTTTTATAGGGATTTGAGGGAGAACTACTGCCGAAATCCAGATGGATCTGAATCACCTTGGTGTTTTACCACTGACCCAAACATCCGTATTGGCTATTGCTCCCAGATTCCTAAGTGCGATGTATCAAATGAACAAGGTAACAGAGGGAAGAGCGATAAGTGAATGCTGTACTGTTCCAAACGGCAGATAAGCAGGCTTGAAAACTGGAGAAGTTGTTCTCAGTACATCTGTATTACACCTGTAGTTCCGCTTTGGCTTTATTTGCATACTTGGGATTCATCATGGTGTAAATGAGATTCATTTCTCAGTTCATGTTTCAATTCCAGCAGAGAAAGCTGCAGCAAAGATTTGCTATTGGATCTGATTTTTAGACAAGGTGAATCTGTGTGCCATTTTATATTAGCTGGAGATCTGCTCCACTGTCTTACCTTTCTTAATTTGAAAGACCTTTTTCCGGAGCTGAAATGATTTCCTTGTCTCACAGTCTTTTTATAATTGCATATGAGGCCACCAAATGTCATTTTTTAAATTTATTTTTTCCATATACCCCCTTGTCTAAAAGAAGTTGAGCCGAAAAAAAACCACATGGGACTTCCCGTATAGCCTTTTAGCTTCGAGTTATTACCTCTGCCTGCAAAGTCCACTCTGAGTCTTCAGGCAAATGTTGCTTTTCCCAGGAGGTCTTGGTATTACTCTAAGGAGTATTACTGCATCATGAGAACTGATGTCAATCATAGCACAAACCGAGGCCGACACCTCAGACCTATGACCCTACATCAGGCTGCATTAAGATCTCCACCTTTCAATTTTAGCCATTTTTTCTCTTAAAATTTGAAGAGCTGCAGTTGCAAGAGTTCTGTGAGAGAAAGGATTAAACTTTGACTTTCATTCGGTGTTTTTTTTGTGAAGTATCAATTATCAAAAAGTAAAAATACTGATGAATATGAAATGAAATACTTTGTACAAAAAGTCTTTATAGTAGTGATCATTTTAAACAATCCTCTTGAAAAGTCTCAAAAAGGCTTGTGATAAAAGCTTATGAATTAAACATGACTTCTGATGGAGTGAACAGGCAAGTTTTTGAATTACATTAAAATTAAAGTGATGTTGATTTTTTGATTTTGCCAAAGTAGAAGTTAGATCTAGAATTATATACTGTTGCCAGTATCCAGAATCTACATAAAGGTAAGTTGTTTCAAATAGGCTGAGTGCCTGTTTTTTAAGGAGGCAGGATTAAGGGGGCATTTTTGCTTTGTTTTGCATAAAACCGCTCCTGACAACTTTTAGAATGTTTTGTGTGACCCTTCTAAATTAACCATAAACTAACTATTTATGAAAGAAATTTTCCCAGTTTATCTAAGTAAGACAAAATTTAAAATGTTACTGTGTTGAAAATGAAGGCCTCAAGCAGGAGATTATGTATCTAAATTTGAAAATTTTCTCCCACTTTCCTTCTGATTTGATTTATATTGTATAGTGTTTGCTAAATATAACACTTGCCTTTAATTATTTGGATTACTGATGGAAGCATTTTCTTTTCAGTGTTGCACAATCACACTCCATGTTTTTTGTCTCAACTTTCTTATTCAGATTGTTATCGTGGCAATGGCAAGAGTTACATGGGGAATCTATCCAAGACAAGATTTGGGCTAACTTGCTCCACATGGGACAAGAATATTGAAGACTTACGTAGGTGTGTACATACGAAATAGAACAACATGGTTCAGTGAGTTCTGAGTAAATACGGCCTCCAGATGGCATCTCCTTTTCTTCTGCAGTGATTCTAAAACAGCCACTTATGCCCTGGAGTTTTTAGTATCTTTTTCTTTTTTTTTTTTTTTTTTTTCCTCCTCGGTGTTTAAATATATTACACAACATGTCTTTGTTTGGGCTAACCACTAATTGCAGGCTTTGGGATGTTTCTTAGTGTTTAGTTTACTGACCTGGTTTACCCCATCTTTGTCCTTGAAAGTTTTGTTCTATGAGAGGATAGCAGGAATAAAATAGGAAATTGTTATCTCATCAATCTGATCTCATAGCTCACGCTGCTTCAAGCAGGAGGTTGGACTTGAAACCACCTAAGGTCTCTTGTGACCTGAAACTGAATCATGAGTCTATCATCTAATGACACTGACATCAAATGCCATTAAAGTGACTTGAAATTTCTGTTTATCATTAATTTGGCTTCATATTCAAGTAGTGGAAATGTCAAGTTACTTTTAATTTATTTGTTAAGGTAAAAACAAATCAGCAGTAAGTAAAAAAGAAGTTGTGAGTTTTCAAGACTTTTTCAGTTATGCCAGGATCCTCAGTGTTGTCTTTGCTGGTTCAGAGGCATAGGTTAATAAATCTCAGGAGTGACAAGAACAATGACTTCTAGGTACCACACAAAGACAGAGATTCATCAAAAAATTTTGCTGGGTATATTACGCAGCCCAGATGGAAACATTATTTCCTTTGTTTTCCTTTAGTTTCTAAAGATGTGATTATCTCTGTATTACCTTTGGTACTTGTTCTTGAGTTAGCGCTCATGATCACCACAGTCATAGTGCCCGATGTGTTAGGCATTGCCCTCTGGAATTTGGCTGTCCCAGTTTCCTGCGGCTGACTTGGTGGTCAGCCAGGTGAAGGCATGTAAATTGGTAAGTCAGCCTTTGGGGAAGCTGCATTGCAAGAGGCAGGCTTTAGTGCCACTGTCTGCAACCACCTATTGGACTACATGTGGTCTTCCCTACACAGGGTCAGAGACAGCATAAATATTCCAGTGTCCTGTCCATGTAAAGGAGGCAGAGGTTTAAGTTCATGACTTCTGAGAGCTCTGATAAGTCTTCAGTTACCTGTGAATAAAACAGCTTGAAGCAATTGGATGCTTGATGCAATTGTGTTCGTATAAACTTGAGCACAGATCAGCCTTTCTTCTCTTACTCCCGCAAATTTTCCACCTGGGAACTTCTTTGGAGAGTTATCTGTCTCACTTCAGCAGTTACTCTGGTTATGGATGTGCTAGAAGCATCATGCATGGTTGGTTACAAACTAAAAGGGCTGTGCAGCTGTAACTTAGGAAGCCTGTAAGCTTCTGTCTGACAAGTCAGAAATAAATATCTTTGCTTCAGATTTTCATCCCAAAGTTTCACCTTTAAACTGTCTCATGTAGGTTTGCAACTTAGGTGACCTATGACTGTAGTTTTTCTGAGCCATTCATCCTTCTCCTTGCCTGCTGCTCAGACTTGCTAATTTTCTTGCATTTGTCCTTCCTTTGCCTGAGATTCAGCATTCTTTGCAGATTCTGTGCTCCCTTGTGCTAATCTGCAGGGAGAGGGTGCCTGTGCTCCCAGAGACCTGCAGATTTGCTAAGGGCAACACAGACACTCTTCTCGTCAGTGTAAAGTTCCCTCCTGAGGGTATCCAGGGATTTTAGCTTGAGTGGAAGATCTAGAAATCTCCCAGCTGTCCGGTGCTTAGAATACCAACTAGAGGAAACTTGGACCCAGATCCAGCAAATATTTGGGTCTCATCTTCCCTTTGATTTTAACCAGCCCTAAACTCTGACCTGTAGGCTTCTCAATCAGCTAATATTACAGTGTGGAGCAAGGCAACATTTAACCTTTGAAAATTTGGGCTATAGTATAAAGCTTTTCAGCACTTTGAATTTTTTTTCCCTGTAGGCATATACAAATATTCAGAGAACCAGATGTTAGTAAACTGAAGAAAAACTATTGCCGCAATCCAGATGATGATTTTCATGGTCCCTGGTGTTATACAGATGATCCTCTCGTTCCCTGGGATTACTGCCCTATTTCTCGATGTGAGTACTTGGTATGCCTCGGGCATTGTCAACTGTGCTGTCCCAGGGAAGCCACGGTGTCACATGTGTTTGCATACCTTTCTGTTGTCACTCGCGGCAGCAGAAAATGTGTAAGTCCATCAAGAATCAATCGTGCATGACTGAAAAGGGACGGACAGAAGCTGCTTGTGCAATATCTGAACAAGGGGTCCTTCTCCTTGACCAGCTTAGAGATTTCAAGGCTTATTTATGCAGCAGGAGCATAAAAGAGCTATTACAGATGGTCAAACATTTTCCAACAGATCTAGCTATTGAATGAGGGCTGGACGGAGACAAAGAACTGTCTAGTGGTCAGAATGTTGGCTGTGGCCTCAAGAAACCCAGGGACAGTTATCTTCTGAGCTACAAGCTTCATAATCTCTTTGTGTGTTCTGCATTTGTTTGTTTGTAAAGTTAGGATAACTCACTATATGTATATGTGCTATATAGATTCTGCTTACAGATGATTTAACTCCCGACAAGAATTAGGAACATCCCTCCTCCAAAGCTGCATGTTAAAAACTAAATAGCTTAAATAAACAGAATTAAAAGTCATAAGGACTTCAGTAATAAACTGAAGTTAAGTAGAAAAAGATTTATGCCGAAAAATGTGCGATTCACATTTAGGTTCAAGATTTTTCTCTTAAATTCCTATTTCTAAATCATTGTGCTGTATAACCCGAGAGAACATTTAAATGATAAATCAGGCTTTTGAATGCATGGCTGTGATCTCTAGAGGTTAAGGTTAATGTTACTTTCATTCCTGGCAGCAATCTGCTGCATTTCCTCATAGTCTGGACCGCAGCATCCCTAAGAGGTGATGTTTGAAGTCTCAGGTGATATTTTGGCATCTAGGTGAAGAATAAACAAACTGTGCAAAAGGTTATTTGTGTCAAAGTAGGTAAAGAACAACAGCTGAAGAAATATAAATATTATTCACTCTGAGTTCATTACCTGGATCTATGAATTCCTAAGGAAATATTCACTGCAGACATTTGTAGGGTGTATGGCAATGGTGGGTATTATGATTTCTGGAATCAAACTCCAGAGCTGGAATATGTTGGTTTTACAATTGTAACTTCTGTGGACTAGTATTAAGCTACTACTAGCTCACTTAGATACTGATATTTATTTATTTATTTATTTATTTATATGTATACATGCATTCTTACACATATACATATGCATACACATACACATGCATATGCGTATACATACACATGGAAAATTAACTATGTCTATAATTGTATGCCTTTTTATATATATGTATATATACACATTTTCTTAATGATGGGAATCTGGTTGGAGGAGACTGTTGAAATTTTGCCTGTGCAAATTTTCAGTACCTACACCTGTGTGTACTGAACCTGCTCATAACGCTGGGTCATTCTGCAGACTTCACTGAAGAAAAAAAAATTGAACCAAGTTTAAGCAACCTTATTGTAACTGTGTTTTGGCTTGGACCAGATGGAAAAACCAAACCAGATTTTGGGGAACACGTTTTGATAAGGATAAGTTTTTGCTGATAGCAACATAAAAGGCCTTTTGAAGTTTCAAAGGTTTTTAAGGAAATGAGAAATTTTCGTTAAATCTGATTTGGATTTAATCACATGACATCACATAGTTCCTGAAAGTTTATAGAAAAGTTGCAACTTCATTTTTCAGCATTTGCTTGTTCGAATGAAACACGTAAATTGAACATGACTGGTAGCCTGATGTACTCAGGATTCAGCCAAGAAGAAAAATGCTTGAAACTCCTGTTGCAAAATGTTTAATTCTTATTTCATTCTATTGGAATGAAATTCTGCCTTCTTGTTAGTCCTTTCCAAATTGTGCTTTAGCAGAGTATTAAAGAAATCATTGAAGTTTAAAACGGTGTGAACTATTAAAAATAACAATATGCCGTTTGCTGTTTATTATTACTCTATTCAATTTTTAGATGTGTTTTAATTTTGTATTATGGATATCTCTTGTCTGTCTAGGTGAAGGTGATACAACTCCTACTACGGCCAGCTTGGATGGTAAGTAAGTTTGCAGATGTATTGTGCAGTGAATGTATTGTATCCTCTAAGACTAGCTGTTTCTTTCCGATTGTGAAAAAAGAGAAAGATCAGTTAAAGATATAAAAAAACATAGAGTTTGGGAAAAATTGGTTTTACAAGAGGAAAATGTAAAATAGCTTTATTATACTCCTTTATCTATGCTCACTTTCCTGTCTTGCCAGTGGTGAGATATGGTAATGGTTTTCAGTGTTTGCTTTATAACTGTGTAAATCTCCATAATAAACCTATTTAAATATGTGTGTTTTATGTATATTTATATAGACTGACCCAGCTTCGCTGAAGTAGTTTTGATGCTCTAGAAATATATTTCATTAGCGCAGGAAAGTTAATTCATAATGAATATTGACCTTCTTGTGGTCCTTATGTGCAACTGTACAGGTTTCCTACCGCTGTTTTTAGTAAAATGTGATCTCTGGACCTGCTTTCAGATACTGTCATTCCTTGTGCCTCAACAAAACATTTGAGAGTTGTAAATGGAATCCCAACACAAACTAACGAAGGATGGGTGGTTAGTTTGACATACAGGTAACTATCCCTTTGATTAGAAAGACAATACATCTACTGGGATATTTGGTTTGGAACTGTAGAAAATGTTGACCATAATAAGAACACTTCTAGATTGCGTTAAATTCTGTAAAAGCAGAAAATCATCATTCCTGGAACATCAAGTGATTCCACAGTATTCACTCCATCAGTGAAATGTTTATACGGTCATTATTGCTACCTTGCACACATGAGCTTGTAAAGCATTCTTAGCATTCTGCTCTTTCGATTAGTTACTGCAGACCTTTTCATACCATTGGCTTAGCATCCAGCATGAAACTGTTTATTTTAGAGAATGTTACCAAAAAAATTGAGTTTGATATCAATATTTTAATTTTAAGAGCAGTACATTTAGTTGTGAAGTGTTGGATTCAGGAAATATACCCACCTCAAATTGAGCTTTCAACTCATCCTACTGCATGCATTTGAAATGTAGTCTGTTTAAAAAAAAAAAATTAAAAAAAAAAAGAAAGAAAAAAAGTAGGAGCTATAAAGAAATCCTTTTCAATTTTGTAAAACAAGACCCTAACATGTACAGCTGGAAATATGTATTACATTATGGCAGTTCTTACTTTGCTACTGTGTAAAAGCCAGAACACAGAATAACAGTTTCCTGTGTCCATTACTCTAGTTCATAACTCATCAGCTGGAGAAGTGTGAATCATTAATGTGTAACAGGAGATGTATCTCGTGCATCAGCCCTGTGTCTTCTATCATGAAACAAAAAAAGAAAAAATAAGGGGCTTTTGTCTGCTAGTACAGACTAAAGTACAGCTCACCGCTATTAGCTTATGATTTGTCAACTGTTTTAAAACCAGGTTGTAAAATAGGTCTTAAATGAAAAAATGGGATAAAAGCAAAGATAAAAAGCCTATTTTCTACATTGCTTCATTGCTAGAGAAATCGTGGAGGTCCTTCCCATCCTTGATGGTCTTTGCATCTTATGAGCTCCAATGAGAACTAGACCTGTCTGAAAGTCTAGTGGATGCTCCAGAAAGACATTTCTAGAGGAACATCACTCTATTCCTAGAATAAATAACCAGATAGGTGGGCTGAAGCAATCTCTGGAAAAGTTTATCTTTGCACTGTTTTTAAAGCGGCCTTGATGTTTGAGGACTTTTACCTACGTAAGGAGAATTACATCTGGTGCCTAATATTTAAATAGCTAATGTTAAGTTAGTTGAACCTGGATTTTGTGCTATGCAGCAAAGTTCCATTAAGCAGATGAGTGATTAAATGATTGCATGAAATCCCATTTTAGGAAAAAGGGATTTCTGGAATACTCCAGCAGCAAAAAGATATTTTTGTGTATTACATGTGGGCATAAACATGTAGTTTTAGTTTGCATTGTTACCAAGGCAGCAAATAGAATGTTGTCTGAAACAAAATCTTAATGACTCCAGGACTTTCTGCAAAAAACTAACTGTACACCTCAAAATGGAATTGCCATGTCTGAACGGTAAAGGCTTAGTGATACTTAGAAACTTGGATTGATATTTAGCAACTAAGGTCCACCTCTAAATGTTAAATTAATCAATGACATATTTTCTTATATATCTGATCCAGATTCTGTTATCAGGTATATTTAGGTACATTTGGATAAATTTCATCTATTTCATGGAACCCGCTCTGGATTTGTGCCACATTTAAATAAGAAGTTTAACCTTCCTATGTGTGCTAGTCAATCTTCCAAAGCAGATGATGCAATCTTGTAAATTTCTTTTGATAATTAGTGAAGCAAACATAATATGCAAGAACACATTTATACTCCTGATTGTGACATTTTATAAAAAAAAAAAAATGGGCAAAATCTATATTTTAAAAAAGAATCCAGCCTTTTGGACCAGATACTTTGTTCCTCAATCAAAATATAATTAAAAAAAAAAAAGAAAAAGAAAAAGAAAAAAAGGAGGCAAGCATCTGTGCTATTCTGCTGTCTTTGAACTCCATATAGAGTCTGGGCTCCTTCCAGCAGTTCTTTGCAAAGCTTTGAACATTTGTGTGATTTGAATTTATAAATTGTGAGATTTTAAGCTTTTCCCAAATTGCTGACAATTCTAATTCACTTTCCAAAGAGCTGCAGAAAATAAATGTGATTTTGGAGACACAAAGAAGGAAACTAATTAATCTGCATTCCACAGTCATTCTTATTTTTTAAAGAACTGTCATGCTTAATTGCTTTAATTTTACTTGATATATTATGCTGCAGGTTTTCTATAATCACATGTAGGATGTCATACGTCGCAGATTGTTTCCAACTGAAGTATGTGGGGACAGAAATCTCATAGGGCTGGCAATCAAATAGGAACTCTCCACCTTGAGGTCAATGCTTTGAATAATACCTACATGAATAATGACCAAATGTTGTTTACATCTGGTGGCAGTTTGGGG
The DNA here is from genome assembly GCF_964199755.1 of Larus michahellis. Lineage (NCBI taxonomy): Eukaryota > Metazoa > Chordata > Aves > Charadriiformes > Laridae > Larus > Larus michahellis. Next base: position 11,825,945 of record NC_133896.1, read on the forward strand.
ACTTGTTTGAATGTTTCAGTCCAGTTCCTATTACAAAGAATTAGTTTGCTTTTTTAAAAAAAAAAATGAAAAAAAATTAGGTCTCATTATAAATTCAACTTTGAAACCACTAAATGAACAGCATAACTGAATTTCTCTTTCCTGCTTGTTTATACACATTGGAGAAAATCTCCGCAAAGTCATGCTACTATTGTTTTTGAAACTGTAGAGCAAAGGTACAGAGCCATGTTTTCTCAGGCTGTCAGTCAGCAAAAACATATGGGGAGCAAAAGTACTCTCTTAAATTTTGACTACGTAGAAACTAACATTTCTTTTTTTTTTTTTTTCTCCCCCCCCACCCCCCAGGAATAAGCATATCTGTGGAGGTACTTTGATAAAGGAAGAGTGGGTTCTAACAGCAAGGCAGTGCTTCCCTTCTCGGTACAGTAGTCTGTAGCTTTGCTATATCGAAATACATCTATTTTCGGGAATTTATCAGCACAACATTTCTTCAACTTAAATGCAGCATTTTTCCCTCCTGTTTGGCTTTAGCACTGCTTTTCTGATATAAAAGTCCTGTGGGACCTTGGTATTTTCTGTTATTATTGTTGTTAATCTAAAAGAGCTCTGGCTATTTTACATAGCAGTATAAATATGTTTTCCAAGTGTAATGGTTAGACAATTGCCTCTATAAAAATAATCTCATGCTTCTGCTAACTGGACAGAATAAAATAGAAAAATTGGGTAAATCTCAAAAAGTTCAAAGGTTCATACTGTCCAAGCATCTAAATGTTTGGAGAGTATTAGGAAACAAAAATTAGATTTTAGTCACAGTTGAAGATAAAATTATGTAGTGGCTTCAGACCAAAAACCTACATCCGAGCATGTTGATTTTGGAATAGCAGTTGGCAGCATAAACCCATTTCTAGTGAAGAGTATTAGTTAAGATCTTCTAGCATAATCATATTAAGCAGAGCTTTTTGAGTTATTTTATTATATACTCAGCAAAATCCTAACCTCCTTTGCCTCGTTTAGGTACAAAGATTTGAAAGACTACAAAGCCTGGCTTGGAGTCCATAATATCAAAGGAAAGGGAGAGGAGAAGCACAGACAAGTTCTGAATATCTCCCAGTTGGTTTATGGCCCTGCAGGGTCAGATTTGGTCTTACTGAAACTCAGCAGGTTAGTAGCTATTATTGCCAATGCCAGGATTTTCAACTGATGAATGAGATTCTACCTAAATAAGGTTTGCAAATGCAGTTCTCTGCTGTTGCAATACTGCAGATGGTGTCTCCATGGGGTAAACTTACAGTTGTAAGAAATTTCACTTGATATATGCAGAAATGCAGGTTCATTTACCTTACTCAGAAAACAGATGCTACTTCTGAAAAATCATGCCTACACTGTTTTTCCTGTTGTTGTTGTTTGTTTGTTTCTTTGTTTTTAAAAAAAATAAAAATAAAAAACCCCAAACAACCCACATTGACTAGTATATGGCTTTAATTTATAGAATAAGCACCAGATTGACACTGAGATCCTTGTGTATATATGAGCTTTTAAATTTTCTCCATATTAGCAAAACTATATATTTAAATGAAATGTCATCATTACTTACTTTTAAGATGAAAATCCAAGTTAAATAGCATGAAAGTGGTGACAGCATTTCAAGAAATCTTTTGACAGTTAACAGCTGTAGCACAAAAAATAGGTAGAAGAATCCATCATATTCTTCAAAGATGGAAAAGAAAGGAAAGAATTGGCACAGTTTTTAATTGCTGTGGTCTATAATAGATTTAATGTCATTTTAAAGATACATTTTAGAAGGTTAAGTAAAATCCATTATATCTATTATTTGCTTTCTCTTTTCAGACCTGCCATATTGACAAATTTTGTAGAAATAATCCGATTGCCCATTTCTGGATGTACCATTCCAGAGAAGACCACTTGCAGTGTTTATGGATGGGGATACACTGGATGTAAGAAACTATTTTTAAAAACTAAATGAATACGTTGACAGCTTACTTCCTCTTGTCATTATAGGTGAGGCTGCTGGTATTGCCTGATACCACAGTTGTCCAACTGTGTCCTTTGAACATTTTATCTAAGATCATTTAATATGAAATATTTTCTACTAGTCCATCCTTTTTGTTTGTTTTTGTTTTGTTTCAGTGACAGGCAAAATGATTCAAACATTTCAAAGAATGAACTAGAGAAAAATATTTTTCTACAGGTTTAAAAAATATGGCAGAAATGATTTGCAAAGCTCTAACCCTTTTTGGAAAAAATTCTGATTCACCTACTTGAGCAGTCCCTTTCTCTATCCCAAAGCAGGCTGCCCTTTGGAAAAGCTAGTACAGAATCATGTAATCAAAGACATAATTAACACACACAAAACAGTGAACTAAGGATGAACAGGCAGCCCTAAGTCTGGCATTTCCTAACTTTTGAGTACTTGACTTTGCAACCTTAATAATGTTTATTAAACACAGTTTTTGTGTGAAGTAAATACAAATATGTGGGAGAACAGACATTTATTTAGTCTGGTAAATACTATATCTGGCTAATTATGTGTTGATGATAAAGTTAATAGCTGCCAGTTGACAATAATTACTCCATTAATTGCTGTGCTCAAATGTCATTTTGCCACAGACCCTGAGTAAGCAGCAGCAACATACTCACGCTGTCCTGGAAGCAGAGCAGAAACTCGACTGCAATTCTGAGGCTCTCTTCCTTTTAACCATTACTCCGCATTTCTTTGTGGGTGGCAAGTAATCTGTACCAACCCTCTCCCAGATGACAGCCTTTGATGTTCCCAGCATGGCCATGTCAGCCACCCTCTGGGGGGAAAAGGCTGCCAGGGATATAGGGAATTTGGGCTGGAGCACGGTACAGCATCACAGGAAAGCTTAGCTTAAGAGGACTGATAAGGAATTCGCAGTGCTGTGGAGTTACATAATGCAGTAAATACATAACATCTGTCATCCAAGGACTTTGTACTATATTTTATGCACTACTTAATATAATCCTCACAGCGTCCTAGTCAGGGAAGGAAGAAGTGTTACATCCTTTTTTTTTTTTTAAAAAAAAAATTCAGGAAAGCAGGATAACAACTCAGTGAAGGGCAAGCTTGGCATTTTCTTTTGATGGCTGTGCAGAGAACAGGCAGGTCCAGGCCCTTTATTTATCTTCGCAGCCTGTTACAGACTTGTCTTTTGACATGTAGAACAAGAGCAAACTCCACAGGGCTCCTGCTTCCTGACCTTCACACTGATGAATGGAGATTGCACAAAGCTGTGGCTCTGCCCTCGCAGGCACAAAGTCATTCAGTATAGCTGAGCCAGCACAGAACGAGAAAAACTCTGCTCTGCTGCAGTATTTTTCAAGTCACACATCCTTCCCTAGGCCATGGCAGGCCCTGTTACACATTAACTCATGTTTAAGGCAGGGAGCAAAATCCTTGCTCCGCTGATGGGAGTGATAACATTCTCAGGCTCATTTTTTTGATTTCTGTGACGTGACAGGGCAAGCTGGTGGTGGGCTGAAGAGCAAAGCCAGTTACCTAGCGCTTTCTATTAATAGAAAAAACTTCTCCAGATATTCTCAGAGAACTGAACAGAGACGTGCACCAAAGAAATTTCTTGCAAATCTCATTTGTAGCTAATATAAGAAATCCAAAAGACAAATACATGATAACAGTGGACAAATACGTGAGTACTGGAAAGTACAAGAACTGAGGTTACATGAGTAAGTTTATCCAGACTGCATCTTCAATTTTTTTCTTCCCCCTAAAATAGAATAATGTTTTCTCTTTTTAATCCTAGTAGTTAACTATGATGGCCTTCTGCGGGTAGCAAACCTGTTTATTTTGGGAAATGAGAAATGCAACCAATATCTCAAAGGGAAGATCACCGTGAATGAGTCAGAAATCTGTGCTGTGGCTGAAACCGTCGGTGCTGGGCCTTGTGAGGTAGATATCACATTTCCTAATACATTCTTAGGAGCCATCAACCTGGCTACTTCTTTCCCAGAAATAATAGACTAGACTTTTTTTATAGTTATTCTCTCTGCATTAAACATGTACACAAAAAAATATTTTACTCTTTTGCATTGGAAAATTATTTGTGTTTCTGGTGAGCTATTTTCTGACAGAGTGCAGTAAGAGGTTCCTTTGCTTCAATTTCACCGTACCACCAACCAGTAAAGGATTTACATGAATGTTAAATGTAATCGTATGACTAGACAAATTGGTGTTCTGTATAATAAGGGCTAGAATGGGCTGCGTGCTAGGAACAACAGTATACTTTGAATGAGTAGAAAGAAAAGGCTGGAGCAAATGTAACTACTTAGCTAGATGAGGACTTGCATGCAAAATACACAAAAAGTCACTGCTCAATGGAGTTGATAAAGTTGTGAGGGAAGGAGAAAGATCCAAAAGGTACTGAGGTTCAGCATTAGTGAGAAGGCTGGAGCATTTGGTCTCCCTAATTAAGCCCGAGCAACATATCAGTGATGACGGGAGAACAACTTCTGTGAAAGTACAGTTTGATACAGTTTTGCTTGGGACTAGTTTTGGTGGTGGAGATCTGAGGAGAAATGCTGTAAATCATTTATTACAGGAAGATATCATTTTTTCTGTGGAAAGTGTGCCTGATGAGATGATGTCTAGAAGGAGGACAGTCATGAGTATTATTATGCATTTAATATCTGGAGTAGAATAGATTATTTCCTAATACTGTTGTTAACCAAGCAGTGAAATTTTCCCTACCCAGGGGTACTACCAAACCATGGGGAAACAAGGTCTTCATGAGGCTGAGTCCTCTTCCATTTATTATTAATATTCCAAAGGATCATTTTGTTATTGCAAAATATTTTATTCAAAATCAAATATTTAATCATAAATGAGCTCTTAGATATGTCAGGCTTTATAAATGAAACATCTGCATGGAAGTCTGCTGGGGATCCTGCACTTTGTTTTCCCCTGCAAGAAGAAATGGACTGAATTAATATTAGCAATCTGTCTTAATCACCGCATGGTTTCCTGCTCCCCGAGTTCCCCTTTGAAGCTACTTTCCTCAGCAGAGAACAGGCAGAGAAACAAAATCAGATTGGCAGGTGAAACTCCACTCCTGAAAGTGTTTTATGAGCCGCTCTAATGGCACTGACATAGCTCAGTGTTCACGTGGGAACTAATCTGCAATCAGTCAGTAAAAAACCCAACAAACCTAATAAAGGTCAAGCATTGTTGTGTCTCTGGTGATCCGGAGAGAATACAATGCTAATTGTCAGCTTTTATTTTTTGAAACAATGTCTCACTATCCGATATGAGCATTTACTGTCTAGTTTTGCAGCTAGTTTGCTAAGTTTGGTGTACTTTTCGCACAAAAACTGCAGTGTCTGTGTTCAAGTCCCAAATATATGTTAATGTATCTAAGTTACCGTTTCAATCTAATTTAAACTGGATGTATTTTAGCGCTAAATAAGACCCCGATCTGGGCTGGCCATACTCCCAAATTTTCACTGAATGAGTGTACTGGTGCATAGATATCTCATTTACTCAGAATAATGAAAAAAGAGTATTTTAACAAGTTATGTGTCAAAATTATACCTACAAAATGTTACCTTTTACTATGTTTGGGATTCCACCCCACCTCCCCGCCCCAATTAGTGTGGATAGATTCTCATCCTAGGGGCTTGCAAGATGACTGACTGACAGAAGGATATTAACCTGGCTCTGTCAGTAGTTGATGAGAAGTCTGTCATAAGAACAAAGATGTTTATTAGCCAACTCACTTTCTGCTCATCTGGTTTATGCACACAGAAACAAATATTACGTTTGCAGGTAGCTGAAAGAGGAGAGTAAGATCTGGTAGTCTGAAGTCACTAGAATAACATGTGAAGATGGACCATAGGGTTTAATTTGCATAGGAAGCAACCAAAGGTCAAAGGCCAACCTTGACAACGGTTCACATAAGTACTGATTGTGAAAAAGACATTGGGAGCTGGTTTTTGTCCCATGGCACAAATAACTCTATTGCCTTTTTATTGAGCTATGTCATCCCCAAAATAAACCAGTCAATAGTAGACAGTGGGAGCTGTGGCTTGAAGCATTTTCAGAAGTGACATTTTTTATGTTTATTTTTTCCTAGCGAGATTATGGTGGTCCCTTGGTTTGTGAACAAAACAGGCTGAAGATAGTAGTTGGTGTCATTGTTCCTGGCCGTGGATGTGCCATTCGAAATCGTCCTGGGATTTTTGTTCGGGTCTCATATTACTCTCGGTGGATACACAAGATTATGATGACCTACAGAAAACCCTGAAAAACTCAACAACTTCAATTCAAAGAAAGACTTTGGACAGCATGGATTTAATGTGTAATGTAAAGATCAACAGTTTTTTAACTACTTGATAGTCAAGTTTTTTGAGCTTCTTTTAATATTTATGGGTGTTTTTGGTGTTTTTGTCTATCAGTGTTGTTTTATAAATGTTGGAGTGACTTACAGTATATGCAAGTATGGTGACATATCTCCTGAAGATACTTGAATGGGTAAACAATTTTGCAAAGATATTATTACTGGATGATAAATGGTTTTGTAGAAATAGATCATATGACCTCTTTTATGCTGCTCTTCAGATTATCTTAGAAGGAGAAACAAATTATTGTTTTATTTAACACATCTTATTCTTTCTATGAGCCATATATTTCTCTTCATATATGACAAAAGACCTACTGAGAGATAGATACATCTGTCAAGGACAGCATATATGATCATATTTCTCTTTCCCCCTTATAAGAGGTCAAAGATTTCAATACTTCATTAAAAAATAGTCTCCTCAGAAATTAATCTTTTCATTATTGATGGACTTTGACAAGCCTGCCATAAGCAGAGTTCTCATAGAAGTCAATAACACTTCCTTTAACGCAGTGCTTATAGACTCTAGTTCTGCACTTAGTTCCTTCAGTGTGTATGTGGTCCCCTAAGAGATATCTCAAAAACACTTTTGGATGAAGGAAGAGACATGGAAGTGGATTCGTTAGCAAACTATGGATCATTTATTTAAAGTTCGTCCCAGAAATAATAGTGAATTTACAATGGTAAAGAGAGTATTTAATACAGTTTGAAAAATTAACCCTGATTAGCTACTGGCAGACTTTGGCCATTAAAAGAAATTTCAATCAAATATGCCCAAATTTTTCTCAACAGACAAGTGCTAAAAATTCAGTTGATTCTAGTTATTTCATGAAAGTAACTCTGTACTTACAGCAGGAAAAAGAACAGTTGAATCTGGCACCTGGCTGAGAGACTTAATACTGGGAAAAATAAGTTATACATTAATAGTCTTTCAGAGACCTGAGATCTTTCATAAAACCGTACCTAGATTTGGAGAAAATTATATCCTTTGTATAATTCCTTTCAGGGTAATAAAATTATTGCAGAGATTGATATGATCTTGTATGTAATATGGAAAACATCACCAATAGTTTAGTAGCTTGTGTTTCGTGCCTGTATGTAGAACCATCATATTCCTTTATGTTGATGGGAAAAGGGAACAAATAATCGGCATCTATGAAAAGCGCTTGTTCTCCTTTAGGCATTTAGTTGTATGGCTGGAAGTATTATACAAATACGTTGTTATAGTTGGCACCAGTTACCCTGTAATTTCTCAAAAATTGATAGAACATATATCCAATTGTTAGTTTTACTACTGTACATGTAATTTCATAAGTAACTGCACTGTTACTTCACTTGTGACTATGTAATTGTATATGTTTCCAGTAGCAAATTGTATAGTTCGCGTATCATATTTAACTGCATAGCCGCTAAGCTGACATCGTGGTGTAGACACATAAAAGGACATTTCGTTCAGAAGACGCAGGGTTGAATTCTGCCCTGGCAGAGAGTAACCAGTTCTGGGGAGCTGTCGTAGGAGGCAGCCCTCATTTTGGCTCACCAAATTATTTTCTTCAGCAGTGCACTTTGACTTCAGTGGGACTCAAGTATGCTTAAATCTCCTGGTGAGCTGGGATGAGTTTCAGCCCATGCTTAAGTGGCTTGGCTTGCTGAGATTTGTGTCAAGCATCCAGCAGATTCTACTGGCACATAGGAAGAAGTCTTTCAGTAAGCAGAGCTTCTGAAATTCCTCCTGATGTAAATAGTCTCTTTGGACGAGATGTGACTTCTCTGTACAGCGGATCTGAGGTTGTGGATGCTACGCAGGTAGTCTGTCTTGATCTATTCTGGCTGCCTCTGAAGGCTTTATGCTTCTTTTGGTCTCTCTTACTTACCAGGCCTAAAGAGGGCAGGATGTAGCCTGTTGCATTTACAGTTAATTGTTGCCATGTATGTGAAGAGTGTATTCTTACTCAGTATATACTGACCATATCTTATTGAAAGGATTAACTTTTTAAGAGAGACTTTTAAAAAACTCCGAGTGAGTTTTGAATTCAGTCACAAGTAGAATGTGGATAAAACATATAATTCCATGTTCACTCTTTGTATTCTAAGAATTGTTATGTGCTCACTGTATTATATTTGCAGGCATTTTGTTATGTCTATCTAAAAAAATCAAATCCTAAAATATTTTAGTTACAAGCTTCTGCTGTGCAGAAGACTGATTTTTATATATATATATACACATATATATATATATGATAAAAATACTGTTTTTTGTTAGACAACGTGTAAGGATTTTTACCTGTTTGTTCTGGGCAGCGCCTCAGTAAAATAAACTGCGCAGAGTTGATGCTCCAGAACTTAACATGTTTGTATGTACTTGCTTATCAGGTGCTCTTGCTCTCCCTGTCTCAGTATGGAGGGCACGTGAGACTCTGAAGAGCAAGGGAAGAGAAGAATAATGATATGTGGTAATGAATTTGTACTTCATTTATTCCTGTGAATATTTCTTGTTGGTACCAATGGTACCGTACCAGGCAACTGTTATAACTACAGGATTCTCTTAAGAAAGGACACTCTACAGATATTTTTTCACTGTTCTAACATTTTTCTCTCTGTAATAACAAGAGAACCTGATCTAGTGCCCATCTAAATTGCTGGAAAACTCTTACTAACTTCAGCAAGATCTGGACTTCATTTTGTAGATGTGATTTTGTTCATATTAGAATTAAAGGGTACAGAACTTAAATTCTTATCTAAGGACACTCTTAAGCTTCATTGAATTTCATCTTCATTCTCCTTGCTGTAACTAATTCTTGGTCTCTGAAAAATGTAATAACTGGATATAAAATTTTGGAATTAAAACCTAAAAGCTGATTTTGTTCTACTGAAGTTAGTTTGACTTAATTACTGATTTTCCTTGGGCATTGGAACTGGCTGACGCTTTTTTGTTTCATTAATGAAAACATTCTTCCCTTAAAAAAGCTTTTTTCCCTATCTCTTTTTCTCTCATAAACCTCATGACCCTCAGAGAAACTGTAGCTCTCATTGGGAATGTACTGGTCTAGATTTTTGCTGCTACTGCTGAAATCTTCTTTAGTTTAAGATTAAAATTCTCTGAGGCATTCTGCAAACCCTTGCTGCAGGTAATGCCAATGTACTTGACAGAGCTACTCATTTGAGTCAGAGCTTTTCAGACGAGGGTCCAAATATATCTCTGAGGGTCAAAATCTACTCAGGCGAAATGTCCCTTGAAATCAGTGAATGTGATTGTCAAAATAGCGGGGGCTGAAAGTTGCTCAGTGCTTTTCCCTATGGCCGTGCACTGAACTACATGCATCCCTGTACACTGAAGAGCACACAGAATCTCAACGCCTGGGCAACTGCAACAGGAGGCGAGGCTTTATCGCCATCCTTCTGGTAGGCCGGTTGTAAACTAGTTGACCCCCATGGAACCGGTATGAAACCTATTGAATTGGTTGTTTAGCCTTGTATCCTTACCAATTGTTTTCTTCCTCTCTCACGTGCACTGGTTTATTATTGTTTTATGAATGTTGGGGCTGCTGGCAGGAACTAACATGGCTTTTCACCCTGAAATTTTACAGTGTTCCTTTTTAAACATACTCTTGGGCATTATGACGTTTCCCTGCGTGGGATCTAACTTCAGGGAGCTGCCCATGGAATTCAGTGTATGATAAGAGTATTTTTTCATATTTAAGTAGGAAAAATGATGCTCCCATTAAATACAACTAGATGAATGCCTAAGGAAAAGGGAACACTGTGGTTATAACTTGTATTACAAATCTTCTGTAATTAACGGCATCTTCATTAGTTAATAAAGTTGGTATTTTTGTAACCTTGTTTACTCTTATTATTCTTAATAAAGTATTTTATAAAAAAAACCCAGCTTAATTAGCATTATATTTCTTATTTAAAGACGGTTTGGAACTCCATTGCGAGGCTCCCAATTCTAATTTCAGTGAGGGGTTTTAGTGTGCAGAGTAAGGAGGACTATTGCTTTGAAGATCTTCATGTGTCCAATAGCAGAATTGCACATAAAATGAAAGATGCAGCCAAATCCATGCTGTGATCCTTCTGAGTGTCCCCAGGAGCTTCTTGATGGAATTCTGCACTGAGAATGGCCTAAGCATATTACGGAGAGAGTATATTTGCAGTGGAAAGCGTGTGTTTAACCTAAACATGAATATTTGCCAAGAGGTTTATAGTTCCTTACAATTTCAGCACGACAGGCTTGGAATTTTAAGCATTTGTTTTAATATACTTTACACTTCAGGAAAGAGCTCCCCTCACTGTGTCACTTCGTACTACTTGGTGGTACGTAAGATGATGCAAAGGAAACCAATAACTTGCAGGAAACTAGGTGCTGGTGCTGCACTTAATGTGCAGCCAAGAGCAATAGCTAGAGAATAGCTAGAGAAACAAGCAACACCCTCACGAGCGCCCGCCCCCAGCTTAGTGCCTCTGTCCAACTGAGTACTGTCAAGCTCCTATAGCATCAAGGCGTCCTGGTTCGGTGAGTTCAAATAAGGGACAGTAAGTTCATTACTTCTTCATTATCCAGAAGAAATTTCAAAGTTTTAAGCATTTCTGGTTTAACTGATTTTTTGATGATTTAAACATATTTGTTAACAACTCCAGCTATATCAACAGTGAATCATTCTTCAAATAAACTCATGTGCAGAATGTTTGAAGTCTGATTCTGAATTTTCCATGGTAAACATCACTTTCTTTTTATTTGTAGTCCAAAAAAGGAGATATCCTAATTGATGCATAAAATCAGTGGATTTTATCAGGAACTCCTGAAATCAACGGGAGACTTGCCAATAACTTCAACCATGCAGGAATGCTTCCAAAGTTATAAAAATCCAGAAATAGTCCATATGTCAAAACCATATCTTGTTATAGTTTTACATTCGAAGTGTTAAGGGTGTTCATGTGACCTGTCTACCTCCTGTGAGCCATGAGAATTAACTGCTTGTACAGCAATTTGCACAACAAGGATCTATAAAAGGCTATTGCCTTCGTATTACATTCTGTTGTGGCTTTATCTTTTGTAGTTGCAAGGACGCTATAATCTGCAGATGATAAATGATGAAACCCTACATCAGTGCTCAGTACTTGCTTTCTGCTCTCTGTTATTTAACAAGCCTCGTGTAAACAGAGCAGGCCATTTAGTAGAGTTCAGTTGTGCATCTACTCTGCCTTCAAAAGCACCGATTTCTGGACAGCTATGTTCCAATAAAAAACATGTGCAATAAATAGGAAAGAAAGCAGCTGGTAGGAAAAAGGCAAACCATAAAAAAGTTAATATCAAAGTAAGCCCAAAAATGAACACATAATATTTTTTTTTTCATGTTGTCTCAGTTTTTGTAACATAGGATATATGGTGTGAAAAGCTGCAATACAATAGGGTAATAGCCTTAGCTTTCCTAAACCTGTTTCACTTTGGTTCGGAACACTTGGGAAGGCGTAATGTCTTCTCCATATGGCCACACAGGATGTAGTGGAAGTTGTGCTTCTGTATCTGAGGATCTGATCCTACTTGCATTGAAATCTGTCAAAACTCCATAGGACTAATGGGTATGTCCTAAATCCTCCTGAACATCCTGGGCCTTGTCATGGGGCTGTTTCAGACCCTGACTTTGTCAAGCACTCAGGGCGTGTTCCAGACTGGTGCTGAGTGGCAGAGGAGAAAAGCATATGTTTTACTTCAACCCTGGGCATCAAAGTCCCACTGCAGACTATCAACTTTGCTCAGTCAGAGTCTGACAGAATATAAGGATTGAATGATTTGTTTACTATTCAAATATTTTTCATTATTAATAATAGTAATGGCAGATGCAGTTACTATTAATGTAGTTTTTATACACATAATAATGCATTCCTTGGGGAATTCCTTAGGGAAAAACTCTCCACTAGAGCAAAGAACTATACTTCAGGGCCTAAGAGATGTTGGCATTTGCTTGAGGTATCTCAAGTTGTGTCTATTTAAGCAAGTGTTGTCCTCAATTATGTAATTTGATATATTCTAGTAGGAGAGAAAATATATACAGAATAGTGTAATTCATAGGAATTTATTAAAAATAAGGTAGGAAATATGGCATTAGAAGCGCACATTGGATTAGATGGGGCTAGTGTAAAACATGAACAGGGATATAGTCCTTCTCTCCACTTGAGAATTTTACCCTGAGTAATATGCGAGTTTATGGTATTTAATTCAGTTCAGATTATACTAACTGAAAAATTTCCAGATGGTTTTCTTTCCTTGAGGATTAATGTCAGCATGATACACAGACTGAGCAAATATGCATTTACATCAACATTGCTATTTATTACAAACCATGTCAACAATAGTCTCATGTCTTGGGCGTAAATATGCCATCTGCTGTTCAGCTTTGTGTTTAACAGTACTGTAACTTCACATAGCGGTTACAAAACTGCCATCACATCTTCTGCCCTTTTTTTTTTTTTTTTTTAATTAAATGAAAGCTCAGAAAATGTGTAGGTTGTGAAAGCTTTACATTAAACATTCACTTGAAAGCCTCTGTTTTTCATTGCCTTGTATCCTTATGAGGTAGCTGAGTCCTAGTTATTGCCTGATCCTATAGTTCTTTGAAGTCTATGTTTCTTTTGGCAAAGTCTTCACATAGCCATAATTTTTCATGTTGAACACACTCAGACTATGTCTTTAAGATTACCTGTAGGAGGTAAAAACTCACAGCAGTCCTGCAATATTCAGGTACCAGCCTTCAACTATCCACACGGATGTCTTTAGCTTGCCATCAAGTACATTAATGCAAGGAAAGGAATATGCTAGTGGGCTAGGTGGCTTCTACACATCCCACATCAGCGAGGCCTGGCTATCCCTGAGGAGGTGCTCCACAGCCCTCCCTCTATAACAAATCCTCCATACGTAGCCAGAGGCTTGATGCGATTGAGCACTAACGCACACAAATTACACACGGACACACAAACAAATGCACACACAGACCCACGCAAGTGCACGCAGGTGCCTTCACCTATCTTGGTCTACACAGACACCTCAGGAAAAGGGTTATAACCTGGGATTTTCCCTGTTCCCCAGAGGTGGGCTAACTGAAGTGCCGTAGTATAGGAATAGGACAACCTGAGAAGAGAGGTCTTCCTACCAGGAACACTTATCTCACTTTGGCTAATAACCAAGAATAACAAGGGGAATTTTAGTGGTGACAGCCAGGAGTAGGAATTTTTCACATCCTGAATTTGCACATTTGTGATGGCAAACTTCTGTAGTGTAAACCTGAATCGCAAGGAAAAGTCTTATGTGCCTCAGCTCCTCTGTCCTTGCTCTAGACTAACTGGATCCAAACCCATCCATTCAGTTCTGCAGTGACAGACTGTTCACATATGTGCGTTCATGTGTGCACATACGTATGTACCTATTCTGCCTGAAGCAACGTAGAAGCTCTGGCATCAGTGTTTGTTGTCCTGGAAGCAGAGAAGAAGACCTGATTAGTGCTCAGCCAGCTATGTACAGGTTTGGACCTACCAGTATAACTATAATCCGCATGTGAAGGCCCCAAAAGTTAGGAATTAAAAAGCTCAACCTTGGCTTTTAAGGTGCCTAAGCCCTCTAGGGAATCAATACTAAACATTTGCATCTACACTGCTAATTGAAAGGGTGCAGGGATCTTTGGAGACCCTTCTGGATCCTTCTTTTCCTTTTATTCCACTTTAGTTTTGTTAGCTCTCGCTATACACCGGTCTTAATGTTAAAGTTGTCCTAAAAGCAAGTATTTCTCCTGCAGAAACCTCCTTCCTCACTGGAACTCTTTCTAGGCTGTTATCTTAGTTAATTTGGTTAGGAGTCTCTTCCAAAGTTCTGGAAGGGTTTTCCAGGCTGACTTCTCTCTTTACCTTAGCAGAGAGGCCAGGCTGTATTCTTGAGCATGGTGTTCTTTAATCCTCTCTGATGCCGCTTAATGTTAACAACTTTTTAATTCATATAACTCCCTAACACTAATCCCTGAACGTTAATTCCTTTAGCTTTCTAATGAAGCTTTTTATTTAGCCCTACCTTCCTGCCTGGTTTATACACACGCTTGGAAAAGAAAAAGGAAAAAAAGAAAAAAAAAAACAAACCACTTTTCAAAAGACTTTTCAGTTTTCTTTAGCTGCTCTTTGCATTAAAGCTACTAAATTTTCTTATCAGTACTTTTTCCCATCATGACATGCAGATCTTACCAACTCAGTCTGCAGGAACATGTCAGTTTTATTGGTATGTTTGACAGAGACCAGGCTGGTTTCCAACTGAAATCCGTTTGTATTCCCTCCAGCGTGCTTGCTTACCTCCCCAGGGTCCCGCTCTGTGCGGCTTCCTCCAGAGAGGTATTTCCCCGCCTATTTGGGTATGGTTTGTGCATTCCCTTTCAAAATTGGCAGCAGAGCTTCTTTTCTTTCCCACTCCACACTGGGGAGGACGGACTTTTCTTCCTATTTCCCTCACAAATTCTTCAGGAGCGTAAAAAGCTGCTTACCTTTAAAGCGGTTTAGAGTATCTGTGAAGCTGATGTGAGCTCGGGCAGTCAAAACCTACAGGACGACACCTCACTTGGACATGAACCGAAAGTCTTGGATGTGCTTCCCTTTTAGATATTTAAATATAGTCTTGGCATTCCCATATTCTTCTGAATGGTTATTTCAGACACTTAAGAAGAGTTTGTGAATTCCTTTCTTGGATCGGACGTGGCGAGGCAGTGGTGTTTGCACAGGCTGCGGCACAGTGTGATCCAAGGGACTCCTCAGCACTGCTGACAGACAAGGACTCCCGTCCTTTTTCTTCTCTACTGAGTTTTCTTGATTATTTTCTTGTTTGTCTTGTTTGTTTGTTTGGTACTTTATTATTCTATTTTAATGCTGACAGGAAGAAAATAAACAGGGAAGAGTAGGGCTGGTGCAAGTGATGTGTTTGAACTGTCCGCTGGGTAAGATTTATGGTCTGCTAAGGACAGCTTTTTGGAGTGTTCTTCTCTTCACTCCTCTCTTGGCAGTTTCCTTGGCCTCCTTAGCTTTATGAAGACACTTTACTTTCTCTATTTGGAAAGTGCTTTCCTCATTATCTTCTCTGTAAGGGTGGAAGTGATGAAGTCACTTTGTCTCTCTTCCCCCTTCCCGCCACCCCACACTGCTCTGTGTCCCTCAGCACAGATTCAGCAACAGCACTGAGCACTTCACTGCAGGACATTCCCCTTCCACAAAATACAGAGCAAAGGGGGCTACTTGGGCATATGTATGTTGAAGAACAAAATACAGCAAATGCACTGAGTGGAGTGGCATTTCTGCAACATTTGCCTTTCTCTCTCCAGAGACCGTGTCTGTGAAGACAGAGCTCTGTGCTGTGTGAGAGAGCAGAAAAATAAAACTCATTTTGGAAAACAGAAAAACTGTTAGAAAAGAGTGTTGCTCATACAGTAGGTTTTTGATTGCTCATCAAGATGGGTTACTGCCTGAACAGGAGTAGTGAGTTGATGCCTGGCTTGAAATAGAGAAGTTCTGCAGAGGCAAATGAAAAGGTTGGGGGTTACCCTCAGGGTATTTCAGGTGTGAGAAAGCAGGGCAATCGTTTTAGGTCCCAGCCCAAAAGGGTGGCCACTGAGGTATAAGGAAGGAGCTTAGGAACCCCACAGCTTCTGACCACAGTTCATGGCCCCTGTCGTTGTCAGGTCTTTTTCTTTGGAAGATCCACCTGTGAGAAGAAGTTCAACCTCAAAGGAGAAATTTCAGCAAGCTCTACTGAAATCACTCAGCAGTCTGCCACTGAATTCCCTGACATCAGTCCTTCACTCATGGGGCTGGTTTGGTTTGGTTTGTTTTTTCTGCCTGCTGTGGGCAGATTGAAAAAGTGGCCTGAACCAGTTTGTGTCTGTATCTGAATTTAGTCAGTCTTTTGACTCCAACTTAGGAGATGAAGATCAAGGGAAGAGAAGTTTTGTTGTTTTTTTTAAAAAGGTTCTCTTTCAGGCCACATCCTTCCTGTCGTTTCCCCAATTTCACACATTCATTAAAAGGGGAAATGTACTGCATACAGAAAACAAACTAACCCCTCCAAGTGAGAACATATAGCCATTTCATTCAGAAACACTCCTTTTAAGGCACAGAGTCTATAAAAACCACACCATGAGAATACTGTACTCTGTGGTCATTTGTTAGCAAAGCTGACAGGAAATCAAAACTGAAAGGATTCTTCTGTAACTGCCAACTTGCTGTAATGGAAGCCAGGGGAAATATATTTATCTGTTTACTTGACTAAGAAGAAAGAAACCAAAACATATTTTCCTCCAATAGTAGAGGGGAATTAGACTGTTACTAGTCACTTGTGTGCTAGACTTCCCTCCAGGCCTTTCCTAATGTTTTGTCTTACATTCAAAACAAATAAAACATCAGCTCTTAGAAAAAGAAAATATTTCCTAGATTATAGAAACTAAAAAGATCTTAAAATACCTAACATTTCACCTTCAAAGCCTTAGGGATGTTGTCCAGTACTTCACATTATTGAGAATTATGCTTTTGGAGATGATATTTGCACAATAAAGATTGCATGCCTGTAATCTGGCATGCAACTGCAGCTGCAGTTGATGACAGCCCATTTAGAGGTATGACTCACTAGGCTTAGTTTTCCCTCCAAAATTAATTTTTATTCCATTTAAATAAATAAAATGAACTAGAATGGATCTGATTACAGGGGATTCTGTCAGCTTATTTAGGACTTACTGTAATCAACGCTAGGTCCAGTTGAATCATATAGGATGGAGGCTACTACCAGTATGATACTACATGTGATTCTATAGACAGGATGTCGGTAAGATACAGTTAAATGACGATGTGAAAAATAAGAATAATCTGAAATATTCCAAGGTCAGGCTCAGCAGTGGATTTTGCCTTTGTTGCATTGCTCTGATGATACAAAGCTGCCATAAATTTCTTCAATTGCTGTATTTACTGCAGTTGCGCACTGCCATGTAGCAGTCAAAACCAGCTGGCAAATCTTGTCAAAGATATTTCGTTTGATTAATTCTTCTGTCTGGGCAGATGCAGTGCAGTCTGTCAAACGATGAAAATAAAAAAAAAATAAGATGTAGTTCCTAGAGACTGCTAGCTGGGTAAAGCTTTCATTGCTGGAAGATGGCAAGAATAAAAAGTGGATATTTTTCTGAACTAGATCTCTTTGATGTAAATCTTAGTATAACTGCTTTTGGGAACGTTGCATGAGAGAAAGCAGTTACTTTATAGTGGACAAGATAGATGAACCAGATAATTAATGCATTAGGTTTTGTCCCATTTAAAAATTCCACAGCAGGAACCATCATACTTGTAGCAAAGAGATAAATCTGTACATGCTATCATCATGCTGTGTGGTTTTATGTTTTTCAAATTCTGTTGTAACGTTCAAAGTGTTGAGAAAGAATCTCACGCACAGACTTTGCGACATTGCCCCTAAATACTGAATATATCCATAGACATTCAGCAAGAATAGGTAGACTATGCACCTTCTGACATATTTACCACCACAATACCAACATGAATAGATTCTGCTATAACAAACCACTTAGGTCGGGTTTGGGACCCCCCCATAATTGGGACCAATTCCTTTGAAACACAAATAATCCAGTGAAACTTACAAAGCACTGTGACTTTGGCTGAAAGTGGGTAAAGATTCAAGGTGTGGACAGTACTTGTTTATACGGTACCTATAGCCAGGAACACCATAAACATAAAGATTTCCAAAACCGACATAACAAAATTTAATGGCTCCCTTTCATTCCTTTTCTCTTTTTAAAATAACAGCTTAAAAAGACTTTCAAAGGCTCAACTGCAACTATATGGGAGAGGACACATTCAAATTTACTTCTCCCTTAACCACATTTTGTGTAACTCCTGTGAAAATAGATGTGTTTTTGTGGTTTACTCTTCAGAGTTGTATTAGATGCCACATTAGATGTCTTTGTGTAGTTGAAAGCTAATGCAGAGAATATTTTAATACGG